>NC_040081.1:4406918-4713209 GCF_003369695.1 Bos indicus x Bos taurus | reverse complement strand
TCTGCAGCCACTGAACTGATAGCAGCAAATGCACACCTTGTTACTGAGAGAGCATAACCTCTGAGGTTTAGATTACTGCAGGTGCCTGTTACTCTGAGCTGACACAGCAAACATCAGCAAAGAACTGCGCTAGTGCCCAGGATAAAGCAGAAAAATGCATCAGTTATAAAAGGAGTATGAAATGGGAAATGCAGGAGAGCTGTGAAGGAGAAGTGATTCTGGAATACAATAACCTGAAAGGAGCACCTTTTACTTCAACCCCAGCTCTAAGCCAGTTGTTCTCTTGAGCAAAACAACTTCCACAAGCATGTATGTGAAGCTGCATAAGTGAAGTCTTAGGTCCTGGCACAGAACCGGTGTGAGGCATTCTCCCAAAAAGCCTGAGTACTTCACTGGAAAACAGCACAAGAGGCAGTGCTGAGGACTGGGAACCAGGGGATCCTGTAAAGAAGCTGGAAGTCACAGAAGGCAGGGCCACAGCCCACAGTCCGTCCTATCCCTGCAGCCCAGCAAAGTGCAAGGAGACCAGAAAGCCAGGACGCCGCTGAGAGCCCACCTGCCACTGCAGGCCACAAAGAGCCGTCTGCCTCCAGGGCAGGACTGATGCCACAGTGTTCCCCAATAACCCGTCGTGAGCATCAGTAAAACCACCACAGCAGACTGCCTATACAAGGGCCCAGCTGCCTACGAGGGAGACCAAACAGAAAAATAAGATCCATACTTGTAAAACAGAACATCTATAGGAGAGAGTACTTTAATTAAAGGGAATTACGTTGGGAGTTTCCTGGTGGTCCAGTGGTTAAGACTCCATGCTCTCACTGTCAATGATCTTGGTTCAATCCCTGGTCGGGGAACTAAAATCCTACAGGCCATGAAGCATGGCAAAATAAATAAATAAACAGAATATGTCAATTACATAAGGGAATTTAAGGAGATTCAAGTGCAGCACTCAATAAAGAAACTTCTAAAATTGAAAACACATAATTGCCTAGTTAAATATTTTTGGAGAATAAGTTGAAAGAGAAACACAACAACCTGAGAATCACATATCCAGTCAGGAAATCCTTCACAGTCTGATGGGAAGGAGAGCTGTTTGATGATACACACAGATTCAGACACAGGATTATCCACATGATATGAGAAAAAGAACTGAAAAGTTTCTAAACAAATGAGCCAGAATAAATGACAGAAATCAGAAAAATAAAATGAATAGATGGTGCACAAACACACAAAATTAATGAAACACAATTAACTGGGTAAAGAGGTTTCTCCTCACGTCAGAATGGCCATCATTAAAATATCTACAAACAATAAATGGTCAAGAGGATGTGGGAAAAGGGAATCCTCTCGCACTGCTGGTGAGAATGTAAATTGGCACAGCTACTATGGAAGACAGTATGGAGATCCCTTAAAAAAACTAGGAACAGAACTACCGTATGACCCAACAATCCTACTACTGGGCATATACCATGAAAAAACCATAATTGAAAGAGACAGGTGTACCCCAACGTTCACTGCAGCAGTCTTACAAGAGGTAGGACATGGAAGCAGCCCAGATGTCCACCAACAGATGAATGGATACAGAAGCTGTGGTACATACAGACAATGGAATATTACTCAGCTATAAAAAATAATTCATTCAAGTCAGTTCTAATGAGGTGGATGAACCTAGAGCCTATTATACGAAGTGAAGGAAGTCAGAGCAACACAAATCCTGTATATTAAAGCATCCATGTGGAATCTAGAAATACGGTACTGATGAAACTATCTGCACGGCAGGAATGCAGACACAGACACAGAGAACAGTGGAGAGAGACGAACTGAGAGCACAGCGTGGAAATACACACACTACCACGCATGTAAACAGATAGCCTGGGAGCACTCGCGGTGTGACACAGAGCTCCACTCTTTTCTGTGACAACCCCGAGGGCTGGGTGGGCTGGGAACTTGGAGGGGGCTCAGGGGGAGGGAAATACGTGTACCTGTGGCTGATTCGTGAGGATGTGCAGCAGAGGCCTACACAACACTGTAGAGCAACTGTTCTCCAATAATCGTATTTTTTGTATATTTTTCAATATTGTACAATTATGATTTTTGATAATTATTAGTTACTCAAGAACAGTTATGTTTTATGAGTATTGTTCAACTGTCATCACCAAAAGAAAGCTACGCAGACATGTTCTTTCTATGAAACTTAATATGTATAAGCAATAAAAAAAATGTTTTTAAAGAAATTAAGTAACATACCATTTTGTCAAAACTTAGTGGGGTGGCAGGCAGGCAGGAAGATAAAAGCAATTCCAAGGTTGTACAGTAGGCAGAGGTTGGGGGGAGCAATGGGTGAGGGAGGAGATGAGGGAAGTTAACACAGAAATGAGCATCCTGTGGGCAAAACCATATGTGTGGAGAAAATGGCTGAGTGCCAGCTATCAAATAAAAGTGACATGCATCTGATTATGAAAGGGGAAAAGTAAATCATCAAATTGAGGTGTGAGTTGCCCTTAAGAAGAGAGGGAAAAAGAATGAACAGTGACTTGGACAGCAAAAATAAGGAAAATTAAAATACAATGATAAAGTGATAAGCATAAAGATGACAAGAATAAAAATCAGTTATATCAGTCATTACACTAAATATGAAGTTTTAAATCTCTTATGAAATGAAGAGATTATAAATCTGCATTATGTACTATAACCTAGCTACACGATTACAAAAAGATAAAAGAAAGTAATAAAAAAATTTATTGAACTGGGTAGACAAAAATATACAGATAAAAGCAAAGAAAACAAAGGCAATGGTGTATCAGACAAGGTTCAATTAATGGCTGAACTCACCAGAGTAAAACAGAACATTACATAATGATATAAAGTGTACGTATGAAGAATACAGAACAGTAAGAAACCAGCAGCATAAAAATATGAGAAATGCAAGAAGAACCTGAGTGGGAGATTTTAAAATATTTTTCAAAACTGATAGATTTGTTAAGTATTAAAAACAGTAAGAAAATATAGAAATGCCATTAATGTTAAATTTTTCAAAGTTCAATATTCATCAAGGATTCACTCCTACCCTAAAAATAAGAAAGGTTGATTAACTATAAAATAATTACTTTTCTTGAGGAGAGCACTAGGTTATCTACGACAAATCATAAGGAGGAGCTGCCCACTACCATACAAGCGAGAAATCAACTAACATTTTAAGTTTGCTAAAGAATGCATGTGAAACAGCTTGCCTGTGTTAGAACCAACGGCAGCCGCAGACCCAAGGGGAGCTCACACGCTTAGACTCCCTTACAAGGACGTCTCCATATAAGGGAAACCCGGGGACAGAAGGGAGGACAGAGCCACCTTCAGTGGTGCAGGCATAAGAGAACGGCAGCTGCTGCAAAACATGCGCTCCCTGCATCTCCCACCCTGACCCTTCTGCCCTGTAAGAAGAAAAGCAGCAAACTCTGTCACCTCCAAGACACGAGTAAAGACCCACTGCCACTGAAGGAGGGGCAGGAGGCTAAGGAACCTGTACCACAACGCTCAGAGGATGCCTACCCTTGGGTATGGACAGGAAGCACTCTCCCACAGAACATCAACCACTGATGCAAGACAAACGTTTGGCTCTCATGGGAAAGAGAGATAGGAATGCTATGGAAATTCAACTCCCAGAGCTCAGGCTGATAAACCAACCCCAGATAAGAGTGAAGCTGAACCAGAGAACAGAGACCTCAAATAACAACACAGCAGTCTACTACAGGGTTAGGGCAGAGCGTGCAGCTGGGTGAGAGGACCCCTCTATGGTGCAGGCACTCAGGGACAGGAGGAAACGGAGGCAGCTACAGACACTGAGAAAAACCCAGAGCACCGCCCGAGCCGCAAGGCAGCCCAAAAGAGCCCGGAGCCTGGGGCTCACTGAGAGAAGAAGGCCCGCCTGACCTCCTACCGGACTGACTGAGGCAGCCACAGACACTGAGACCCGGAGCGCCGCCCGAGCCACAAGGCAGCCTAGCTTCACAGCCTGAAGCCTGTGCTTCACTGAAAGAAACAAAAGCAGCATAACGCAAACCCACCTTATCTCCTACCCAGACTGATCCAAACTCCTCCACTAATAACCGGACAAAACAAAAGCATGTATTTCAGAGCATAAATACTATTTACTACACTCTTGATTGTTTTGCATGACACTGGCATTCAAAAAAAAAAAATTAAGAACATACAAGGAAGCAAAATCCTCAACAAAATTCCAACAAATAGACTCCAACAACACATGAAAAGATCATACACCATGATCAAGTGGGATTTATCTCAGGGATGCAAGGATTCTTCAGTATATACAAATCAATCAATGGGATACACCGTATCAACAAACTGAAAGATAAAAACCATATGATCATCTCAATAGATGCATAAAAAGCTTTCGACAAAATTCAACACCCATTTATGATTTTAAAAAACTCTCCAGAAAGTACGCATAGAAGGAACCCACCTCAAAATAATAAAAGCCATATACAACAAACCCACAGCCAATACTATTCTCAATGGTGAAAAGGGAAAGCATTTCTTCTACAATCAGGAGCAAGACAAGGGTGCCCACTCTTGCCACGATTATTCAACCTAATTTTGGAAGTCCTAGCCACAACAATCAGAAGAAAAAAGAAATAAAAGGAATCCAAATCAGAAAAGAAGCAGCAAAATCCTTACTAGATGCAGGTAACATGATACTAAGCATAGAAAACCCTAAGGATTCCACCGGAAAATCACTAGAGCTAATCAACAAATATAGTAAAGCCACAGGATATAAAGTTAACATACAGAAATCCCTTGCACACCTATACACGAATAATGAAAAATGAGAAAGAGAAGTTAAGGAAACAATCCCCTTCACCATTGAAATAAAAAGAATAAAACACCTAGGGATTAATCTACCTAAAGAGACAAAAGACCTGTATGCAGAAAACTATTAAAAAAAAAAACTGATGAAAGAAATCAAAGATGACATAATAGAAGCAGAGATATAACAATTTTGGATTGGAACAATCAATATTGTGGAAATGAATATACTATCCAAAGTAATCTACAGATTCAAAGGAATCCCTGTCAAACTACCAATGGTATTTTTCACAGAACAAAAACAAAAAAAAATTCACAATTTATATGGAAACACAAAAGACGCTGAATAGCCAAAGCAATCTTGAAAAAGAATGGAGCTGGAGGAATCAACCTTCCTGACTTCAGACCATCCTACAAAGCTACAGTCATTAAGACAGTATAGTATTGGCACAAAAACAGACATACAGACAAATGGAACAAGGCAGAAAACCCAGAGATAAACCCATACACTATGGGCACCTTATCTTTGATAAAGGAGGCAAGAACATACAGTGGAGAAAAGACAGCCTCTTCAATAAGCGGTGCTAGGATTTTTGGACAGCTACATGTAAAAGAATGAAACTAGAGCACTTTCTCGGAGAAGGCAATAGCACCCCACTCCAGTACTCTTGCCTGGAAAATCCCATGGACGGGGGAGCCTGGTGGGCTGCCATCTATGGGGTCATGCAGAGTCGGACACGGCTGAAGCAACTTAGCAGCAGCAGCAGCAGAGCACTTTCTAACACCATATACAAAAATAAATTCAAAATGGACTAAAGATTTAAATGTAAGGCCAGGAACTATAAAGCTCTTAGAGGAAAACATAGGTGGGACACTTTGATATACATCACAGCAAGATACTTTTTGACCCACCTCCTAGAATAATGGAAATAAAAACAAAGTAAATAAATGGGAGTTAATTAAACTTGCAAGCTTTGCACAGCAAAGGAAACAAAAAAGAAGATTAAAAGACAACCCTCAGAATGGAAGAAAAAAATTGCAAACAATAACAAAGGATTAATTTCCAAAATATACAAGCAGCTCATGCAACTCAATACCAGAAAAACAAACAACTCAATCAAAGAATGGGCAGAAGACCTAAACAGACATTTCCCCAAAGAAGACATATAGATGGCCAGCAACACATGGAAAGATGATCAACATCACTCAGTATTAGAGAAATGCAAATCAAAACTACAACAAGGTTATTACCTCACAGTCAGAATGACCATTATTAAAAATCTACAAACAATAAATGCTGGCGAGGATGTGGAGAAAAGGGAACCCTCTGGCACGGTTGGTGGGAATGCAAACTGATACAGCCACTATGGAGAACAGTACAGAGATCCCTTAAAAAACTAGGAATAGAACTACCACATGACCCAGCAATCCCACTACTGGGCATACACACTGAGAAAACTGTAACAGAGACACATGTAGCCCAATGTTCACTGCCGTTCTTTTTACAATAGCTAGGACATACGAGAGGGCTCTCGAGAGTCCCTTGGACCGCAAGGAGATCAAACCGGTCAATCTTAGAGGAAACCAGTCATGAATGTTCACTGGAAGGACTGATGCTGAAGCTCCAATACTTTGGCCATCTGATGCGAAGAACTGACTCACTGGAAAAGACCCTGATGCTGGGAAAGACTGAAGAGGGGAGGAGAAGGGGAAGACAAAGGATGAGATGGGTGGATGGCATCAGTGACTCAATGAACATGAGTTTCAGCAAGCTCTGGGAGTTGGTGATGGACAGGGAGGCCTGGCGTGCTGCAGTCCTTGGGGTCACAATAAGTCAGGCACGACTGAACAACTGGACTGAACTGAGGACATAGAAGAAGAAACCTAAATGTCCATCAACAGATGAATGGATACAGAATCTGTGGTACATATATACAATGGAATATTACTCAGCCACAAAAAATGAATGCATCAGAGTCAGTTCTAATGAGGTGGATGAACCTAGAGTCTATTATACAGAGCGAAGTAAATCAGAAAGAGAAAGCCCAATATCATACATTAAAGCACGTACATGGAAAGATGGTACTGATGAACCTATTCGCAGGGCAGCAATGGAGATGCAGACATAGAGAACAGGCTTGGGGACACACGAG
This sequence comes from Bos indicus x Bos taurus, assembly GCF_003369695.1. Lineage (NCBI taxonomy): Eukaryota > Metazoa > Chordata > Mammalia > Artiodactyla > Bovidae > Bos > Bos indicus x Bos taurus. Next base: position 4,706,238 of record NC_040081.1, on the reverse strand, counting down.
GGGGAAGGAGAGGGTGGGACGATTTGAGAGAATAGCACTGAAACATATACATTACCATATGTAAAACCGATGACCAATGAGAGTTCAGTGCAGGAAGCCAGTGCTCTGGGACAACCTAGAGGGACAGGGTGGGGAGGGAGGGGTGTGTGGGGATGGGGGCGGGGGGGTGGTTCAGGATGGGGGAGGGGAACACATGTATATCTATGGCTGATTCATGTTGATATATGGCAAAAAATATCACAACACTGTAAAATAATTATCCTCCAGTTAAAATAAATTAAAAAAAATAATAGCATGGAAACATACATTACCATATGTAAAACAGACAGCAAGTGGGACTTTGCTGCTTGACACAGGGAGCTCAAACCAGGGCTGTGACCACCGAGAGGAGTGGAATAGGGTGGCAGGTGGGAGGGAGGTTCAGGAAGGAGGGGACGTGTATACTTGGGCATGGTTCATGCTGCGGTACAGCAGAGGCCGACACGATACTGTAAAGCAATTCTCCTTCAACAACAAAAAAAACATACAAGGAAGCAAGGAGAAAAATACAGCCCATTGTGAAGAAACAGAGCAAGCAGCAGAATCAGATGCAGAAATGACACAGACATTAGAACTATCAGACAAGCACTTTAACAGTGGTTATGGTTAATTTGTTAAAGAATTTACTAGAAAAGGCAGACAACATGCAAGAATATAGTAGATTTAAACTAAGACATGGGAACTACAAAAGGGAATCCAGTGGAAATGCTAGAAATAAAAAACATGGTTTCAAACATTAATTCCTTTGACAGAATCACCAGGTAACTTGACACTCTAAGAAAAGAAGCAATAAACTTGAAGGCAACAGAAATTACCTATTAAAAGGAAAGAGAGTGGGAAAATGGGAAAAATAAAGCAGAACAAAGTATGTAAGAGCTGTGAGACAATATCATCAACTGGTCTGACATGCACGTAATTGGGAGCCCCAGAAGAAGAAGTTTTGGCCAGAAGTAATATTTGAAGAGAAAATGGCTAAGAATCTTCCAAAAATGATAAAAGACATCAAACTACACAGAAAAGAAGTTGTTTTTTTTTTTTTTTTAATTTTAAACACATCATATTCAAACTGCTAAAAGCCAAAGAAAACTAGAAAAATCTTGAAAGCCGAGTGGGGAAAAAGAGAATGTGTGAAGAACATAACACTTATATATTATAACCTCTGGAAAGCAAACTTTCCAGAAATGTTGTCAGTCAAAAAAAGTAGCAATTATCTTTAATATAATGAGAAAGAAAAAAACCTGTCAATAAATGCAATACTTTTTTCAGAAAACAAAAACTGAGAAAACTCATTGCCATTAGACTTGTGATACAGTCCAGGTTCGATGCACGATACTGGATGCTTGGGGCTAGTGCACTGGGACGACCCAGACGGATGGTATGGGGAGGGAGGAGGGAGGAGGGTTCAGGATGGGGAACACATGTATATCTGTGGCGGATTCATTTTGATATTTGGCAAAACTAATACAATTATGTAAAGTTTAAAAATAAAATAAAATTTAAAAAAAAATGTTCGAAAGATATGGTTCTCACATAAGGAATATGATACCACACAAAAATGTAATTCAAAACAAAGAAATGATGAGCTCCAGAAACCAAAATAAAGGTAAATAACACAATCTGTCTTATTTTTTAATTGCTCTAAAAGATAACTGATGGTATAAAGGGAAAGGAGTAAAGGTGTACTGTAAGGTTTGTGACACATAAAGCAGACGAAAATGATGTTATAAAGGGTGGGAAGGAGGAACTGGTGCAACAGCTGTTATCTCACTGCCTTCTTCATACCTGTTATCTAATAAACTTGTCAAAATCAACATGCATTAAACCAAATTCCAGATCTCCCCCCTTCAAATCTGCTGCACCAAAATCTTCCCCATCTCAGTTGCTGGCTGACAATCCAATCTTCCCAATTTCTCAGGCTAAAATCCTTGGAATCAGCTTTGATCCTTACCTTTCTTCCACTTATCAGCACATTCTGTCTTCAAACTACACTTCCAACATTGCCACCATCTTGGTCTAAACCACCATCACCTCTCACGTGGATTACTGCAGAAGAATCCTAACAAGTCTCCTAGTTTACTCTGAGGCTAACTATTCTCAACACAGCAGTCAAAGCGATCCTTGATAAACTCAAGTCAGATCATGTCCCTCCTTGGCCTAAAACCATGCCATGGCTTCCTACTCCACTCAAAGTAGAGTCAACGGCTTCAGAGTAGCCTGAAAGGCCCTTCTCGGTCTCTCTTGCCTCCTCTCCTGGTGCCCAGCCCCTCGACAAGACCATTCCACCTCACTGCTCTCCTTATTCCCTGAACACAGCACGAAAACTCTCATCTTAGGGCCTTTGCTCCAACTGCGGCCTTTCTTCTTCTAGCGATGTTTAGCTCCTTCCCTCCCATCCTTTAAGTCATTGCCCATACCTGGACCAATCACCTATTTAGAGTAACATCCATCCATCCACACACCCACCCACTCTGCCAAGTCAACAATACCCAGCTCTACTTTTTCTTTTTTTTCTGAAGGACTTTCAACATTTTAGCACAGTATAAAATGTTTCTAATTTTTCATTGTCAATTTTCTGTCCTGGCTCCTGTCACTAAAAGGCAAGCTAAGCAAGAGCCAGAATTTCTATTTTGTTCACTACTGCATTCCAAATAGCTGGTACAGATCTTGGCAATAAACATTTAGTGAATAATTGTGTAAAACAAGCCCAAATGAAAATTACATCATATCCCCCTTATAGAATATGTGATTAAAAATATTAGAGCCAAAGTACATTACTTAGAAGGATCTCTATAAGTGACTGCTGAAATGGTAGATGATGAAATGAGTTTACTCTTTTCTCATTTTTTAAAGTAACAGTGTCAGACTTTATTTGTTTGGGCTCCAAAATCACTGCAGATGGTGACTGCAGCCATGAAATAAAAAGACACTTACTCCTTGGAAGGAAAGTTATGTCCAACCTAGATAGCATATTGAAAAGCAGAGACATTACTTTGCCAACAAAGGTCTGTCTAGTCAAGGCTATGGTTTTCCCAGTGGTCATGTATGGATGTGAGAGTTGGACTGTGAAGAAAGCTGAGCACCAAAGAATTGATGCTTTTGAACTGTGGTGTTGGAGAAGACTCTTGAGAGTCCCTTGGACTGCAAGGAGATCCAACCAGTCCATTCTGAAGGAGATCAGCCCTGGGATTTCTTTGGAAGGAATGATGCTGAAGCTGAAGCTCCAGTACTTTGGCCACCTCATGAGAAGAGTTGCCTCACTGGAAAAGACCCTGATGCTGGGAGGGATTGGGGGCAGGAGGAGAAGGGGATGACAGAGGATGAGATGGCTGGATGGCATCACCAACTCGATAGACGTGAGTCTGAGTGAACTGCGGGAGTTGGTGATGGACAGGGAGGCCTGGCGTGCTGCGATTCATGGGGTTGCAAAGAGTTGGACACGACTGAGTGACTGAACTGAACTGAAAGTTAACTTTATGAAAGACTGTGTATAGGTATGTGTCTATACTAATGGAAATGAGCATGGATAAAGCATTTTATCAGTATGCAGAAAAATAATTTTTGGTCTTTTTTCGTGAAAAAGGTATATGGAAAGATCTGAGTTCAGATTCTGATTGATTCCCTTCTTGGGATATAACCTTCCTCACAATCAGTTTCCTCATCTATAAAACAAGGACAATAACGGCCACCTTGCAGACTTACTGGAGGGCTTAACTGCAGACCACAGGACACCTCTAGTGACTGCTTCTGTTACTGTCCTTTGGTCTCTGGTGACTGCCCCAGAGCCTAACAACTGCAGTTGCTCAATAAACATTTGCTGAATTAACTGAAGCTGTTACAGTCACAAAAACCAACCAAATCTGAATGTGTAAGGACATCAAGAAATACAAGACTTCAGTCATTTGTAGAGGGTGAACGTGTGAACGCAGAAAAGAGAGAGCACGTAGGGCAGGCATCAGTGGTGACTATTTTCCCTCTGATATGCTTCCAGATTAGACTTCACCAGCCACCAGGTACCATAAACAAACATCTACCAGCAGAATTTTAGCTGGGGCACAAAGACCCCTTATGACTTCCTCACAAGAGCCACCTTCTAAGCTGATCAACAAATCACCTTATTCCACAAAACCTACTCTTTTATTAACATTTATGCAAAGTTGAGTTTTCTTCTGTGCTTTCACTTACTACTTTTGGGGACCACCCAGAAATGGGTGTTCTCCTCTTTTCCATGTTTTTCTAACCCTACACAACTTGCCTGTCTTTGTTTATTTTTAGCTTCCTGTATTTTCACAAATTCAAGATTTAAATATCAGAGATTTTTCTCTTTGGATTTTACCTTACCAAAAGTCTCCACTACAAAGCCCTCAAAGAGAACCAAGGTGCCTGCCTTGCATAAGGGAGATGGCACTGCAGAAGGAGCAGGACTCCAGGCAAAGCTCACCTCGGCTTCAGTGTGTTCATCTGTCAGATGGGAATGTGCGAACTGGATTCCCTCTGACATCCTTCGCAACACCATCACTTAGAACGTGATCAGAATCTATTCTTCCTCCTATAACTTACACGCGCTCTCTTCCTCTACAAGAGAACCACTCACTCAGGTTTTACTGCGTGAATGCCAACCTTGTTGACCTCTGCCAGAATCAACACTGAACATAAGGCAGAATAGTCATCAATATGGTAGATGTGTAATGTGGACATTTCATTGGGACCAGTAGTTGAGGGTTGCTGCTGCTGCTGCTAAGTTGCTTCAGTCGTGTCCGACTCTGTGCAATCCCATAGACGGCAGCCCACCAGACTCCCCCGTCCCTGGGATTCTCCAGGCAAGAACACTGGAGTGGGTTGCCATTGCCTTCTCCAATGCATGAAAGTGAAAAGTGAAAGTGAAGTCACTCAGTCGTGTCCGACCCTCAGCGACCCCATGGACTGCAGCCTACCAGGCTCCTCCATCCATGGGATTTGCCAGAATATTGGAGTATTTCCAAGAGTATTGGAGTGAGGTGCCACTGCCTTTTCCAGTTGAGCATTAATTCACTGCAAAACGTTGTCTATAACATAGACAAGAAGAATTACACTTTGGAGCTATGGTAGAGTGTATAGTGTGTGTGTGTGCTAAGCCACTTCAGTCATGCCTGACTTTTTTAAACTGTAGCCCACTAGGCTCCTCTGTCCATGGTATTCTCCAGGCAAGAATACTGGAGTGGGTTGCCATTTCCTCCTCCAGAGTATCTTCCAGACCCAAGAATCAAACCTAGGTCTCCTGCATTGGCAGGTGAGATTCCCTACCACCAAGCCACCTGGGAAGGCCATGTAGCCTCTCGAAAACTGCAAAATTCAAGGAAGTAAACTCTCTCTTTGGAGCCTCCAGAAGGAACCAGCCCTGACCACCTGGTTTAGATTTATGTTGTCCAGAACAGAAAAGAATAAATTTCTCTTGTTTTAAGCCAGCTAACTTGCCACAGTAGCAATAGGAAACTAACACTGTACTTCAGGACGATCAAAACAGACGCAGTTCCGTCTGTGGAACCTGTATTTGTTCACGAGAAGAGCAAAGTTTACCTCTGTTAGTACGTTTTACTCTTCTCTCAACCCCATGAAGTAGATATTGTTACTGTACCCATTCTCAGATAAAGAAATTGAGGCAAAAAGCGGTTGGCCAGTGTGACTCATTAAGTATTGCCTAGGCGACAGAGTAAATGGTGGACCCATGACACCAATTTCAGTGAGTCTGACCCGACTTTGTGCTCTTAATCAGTCTGGAGTGAATAGTTTGTAGATAGAATTACTAAAAGTAAAACTGAAGCAGTCCTTTAAAGATTAGACCTCATGACACCCCTTATTTCAGGAAGTTGGGAGATTTATTTGAGGAAGTTGAGAGACTGCTTTGGGGTTCATGGGCACAGGAGGCCACTCAGGAACCCCTAGGGCAAAAAAGCAGTGATCAGAGGGAAGCAAGCCAGGAACTGAGCTATCCCAGAGCGGGCAATTCATTGCGGCCACTGGGTACCAAATTAAGGAGACCTCAGCCTCATCAGTGCTCTTAACTGCTTCTACCAGAATTAGGGGCCAAATATGAGAAAGATACTATACTCACTTCATTTATATTTAGGCATTTTCCTTTTTTGCTTGTCTTCAGCTTTCCTTTCAGTCTTTAGTTCTTTTTAGAAATGCAAACCCCGCTCAGCTATGCTAAGGGCATGCAAGTTAATGGGCTTCTACATATAAAGGAAAACAACTACATGTCAGAAGGTCAGGCAGGCTTTAGCCTGCTAATGAAGAAGGAATTGGAAAGAAGAAAAAAATTTAAAGTCTACATTAGGACAACTGAAAATTTTGACAAGTAATCATTGAGGAAATATGTAATTTATAAACTGGGGATAATAATAAACCCTTGAAGACTGTTACACAACAAAATAACAATGCAAGTGCATAAGAAACCCCAAAAAAAGCAGAACTCAAAATGTCTGATTGTGTGTGACAGTCCCAGGTGGGCCCACAGGCTCCAAGGTACAAAGTGACTCTTCAGCAGAAATGTTTAACAACTTCCTCGGTCTAAAATAAGGTATGTCATGAGGTCTAACCTTTAAAGGACTGTTTCCATTTTATTTTCAGTAATTCTACCTACAAATCATTCAACTCCAAACTGATTAAGAGCACAAAATCGGGTCTATCATGGGTCCACCATTTACTCTGTCGCCCAGGCAATACTTAACCAGTCACACTAGCCAACCACTTTTTGCCTCAATTTCTTTATCTGAGAATGGGTACAGTAACAATATCTACTTCATAGGGTTGAGAGAAGAGTAAAATGTACTAACACAGCCAAACCTAAAGATAATAAAGATTATAAAAAGATAATAATAATGTGACCCCTTTTGAACCTCCCTCCCCACCCCACCCCTCCAGGTTGATACAGAGCCCATTTGTTTCCTGAGCCATACAGCAAATTCCCGTTGGCTATGTATTTTACATATGGTAATGTAAGTTTCCATGTTACTCTTTCCATACATCTCACCCTCCCCTCCCCCTGCCCATGTCCATAGTCTATTCTCTATGTCTGTTTCTCCACTGCTGCCCTGTAAATAAATTCTTCAGTACCGTTTTTCTAGATTCCATATGTAGATTCCATATGCTAGAATACGGTATTTATCTTTCTCTTTCTGACAAACAGGTTTTAGGTTCATCCACCTCATTAGAACTGACTCAAATGCGTTCCTTTTATGGCTGCATACTATTCCATTGTGTATATATACCACAACCTCTTTATCCATTCATCTGCTGATGGACATCTAGGTTGCTCCCACGTTCTAGCTATTGTAAATAGTGCAGCAATGAAAAATGGGATACATGTGTCTCTTCCAATTTTGGTTTCCTCAGGGTATGTGCCTCGGAGAAGGCAATGGCACCTCACTCCAGTATTCTTGCCTGGAAAATCCCACGGGTGGCGGAGCCTGGTGGGCTGCAGTCCGTGGGGTCATTAAGAGTCAGACACGACTAAGTGACTTCCCTTTCACTTTTCACTTTCATGCATTGGAGAAGGAAATGGCAACCCACTCCAGTGTTCTTGCCTGGAGAATCCCAGGGACGGGGGAGCCTGGTGGGCTGCCTTCTATGGGGTCACACAGAGTCGGACACGACTGAAGCAACTTAGCAGCAGCAGCAGCAGCAGCAGCAGCAGGGTATATGCCTAGGAGTCGGATTGCTGGGTCATACAATGGTTTTATTCCTAGTTTTTAAGGACTCTCCATACCATCCTCCATAGTGGCTGTATCAATTTACATTCTCACCAACAGTGCAAGAGTATTCCCTTTTCCCCACACCCTTTCCAGCATTTATTGTTTGTAGACTTTTTGATGAGGGCCATTCTGACCAGTGTGAGGTGATATCTCATTGTAGTTTTGACTTGGATTTCTCTAATAATGATCAATGTTGAGCTTCTTCCCATGAAGCAATCCGTATGTCTTCTTTGCAGAAATGTCTGTATAGGTCTTTCTCCCACTTTTTGGGGGAGAAAGATTGGGTTGTTTGTTTTTCTGGTATTGAGTTGTATGAGTTGTTTGTATATTTTGGAAATTAAACCTTTGTCAGTTGTTTCATTTGCTATTATTTTCTTCCATTCTGAGGGCTGTCTTTTCACCTTGCTTATAGTTTCCTTTGCTGTGCAAAAGCTTTTAATCAGGTCCCACTTCTTTACTTTTGTTTTTATTTCCGTTACTCTAGGAAGTGGGTCATAGAGGATCTTGCTTTGATTTATGTCATTGAGTGTTCTGCCTATATTTTCCTCTAAGATTTTTATAGTTTCTGGTCATACATTTAGGTCATTAATCCATTTTATCTTTGTGTATGGTGTTAGAAGGAGAAGGAAATGGCAACTCACTCCAGTACGCTTGCCTGAAAATCCCATGGACGGAGGAGCCTGGTAGGCTACAGCCCATGGCGTCGCGAAGAGTCAGACACGACTGAGTGACTTCACTTTCACTTTTCACTTTCATGCATTGGAGAAGGAAATGGCAACCCACTTTAGTATTCCTGCCTGGAGAATTCCAGGAACGGAGGAGCCTGGTGGGCTGCCATCTATGGGGCCGCGAAGAGTCGGACACGACTGAAGCAACTTGGCAGCAGCAGAAGCATGGTGTTAGGAAGTGTTCTAATTTCATTCTTTTACATGTAGCTGTCCAGTTTTCCCACTACCATTTATTGAAGAGGCTATCTTTGCCCCATTGTATATTCTTGTCTCCTTTGTCATAAATAAGGTACCCATAAGTGCATGGGTTTATCTCTGGGCTTTCTATCTTGTTCCATTGGTATATATTTCTGTTTTTGTGCCAGTACCATACTGTCTTGATGACTGTAGCTTTGTAGTATAATCTGAAGTCAGGAAGCTTGATTCCTCCAGCTCCATTCTCCTCTTCCAAACTAAAAATTACTGTAATTCTGTAATTCTGTTGCCTAAAGCAGTGCCCAGCAAAATCAATCCATACAAACAGTGTAAATTTGGACATCTGATACATAAAAAATGTATTTTTTAAAATTCTGTACTGTATTTCCATTTTCCCAACAAGGCTGTAAGTCCCAGAGTATGGAAAAAGAAATTCTTTTTATCAATGCTGCTTAGTGCACTGTCCTATTTTAATTCAATGCTTAGCCAGGGTTGGTTGCTTTTGACGTACTTTTACCAACGTATTCTACAACTGAAAGTACCATTTCCAACATAGTAGACATCACATGAGAGCAAATGGCACCAAGAAAAGTTGGCACCAACTGGTCAAGCCAAAAACAGTCATCCTAGATTCTCCTTCGATGATGAGCCTCATTCAACCCATTGGAAGATTCTAGTTGGTTTTATTTTAACCTCTAAACTATACCTCGAAGCCAAATAATTTCCTCCATCCTCAGTTCGACCCTAGTTTAGGCTCACTTGCATATTTCCCTGCATATTCTTCTAGCTAGCTCAGCTCCTTCATGTTCATGCAGATGTCACCTCCTCTGAGAGGTCTTCCCTGCCAGCATGCCTAAAGGAGGAGGCTCCACCTCTATTCACTCCCTAATGCATCATCCTGTTTTCAGTTTTCACTTAACATATGCTGTAATTATTTTGGAAACTTCCCTTCTGTACCTGCTTACTGCCTCTCTTCCCACACAAGAAAACAAGCTCCATATGAACAAAGACCTTGCCTTTTCTGCCAACTTACATATCCCCAAGACCTAGCACAGTGCCTGCCACAACTGAAAGATTAAATGACTGAAAATCAGAAGGGAAGAAAGGAAAATCAACAGCTTGCAACAAACCTCAAGGAAACAAAGACTCGTAGTGGTACATTTGCTACTCTAACCCTTTGCATAAAATCACAGAATCTGAGAGCCAAAGAAATATTATTTACCTTTCCACTTTTTGAGTACAAACACAAAATCAAACACACCACTCTCTGGTTAATCACATAATCTAGCAATGGAAAATATAGTCATGATATAAAAAATGCATTGCAGTGAGTTGTTAACATAACTTTTAATTGTATGTTTACTTACTATATTAGCTTTGAATACCTAACATTAACTTTAATCTGCATAGTAACTTAGAATTTTACATCTTTTTTGCAAGATCAAACTGTTCATGAGATTAACACTTGACAAGCACTTAGAACAGGGTCTGGCAAGCTAAAGTGTTAAATTTACTTTTTCTTATTACACTTTTCATTAGAAAACTGCAATGAGTACAAGTGTGAATGAACTCAGGCCTCTTTTTTCTACTCTAGAACTCTCCAACAGACTCACATCCATTCTTTCCCTCAAAAGCAATAATGGCTCACATAGAAACATCTAATAAATGACCCTCTCTTCATTCAATTTCTAATTTCCATAATGGTAAGAAAAGGGGCTTTCCAGGTGGCTCAGTAGTAAAGAATATGCTTGCCAAGCAGGAGACACAGGTTCAATCCCCAGGTCTGAAAGATATTCTGGAGAAGGAAATGGCAACCCACTCCAGTATTCTTGCCTGGGAAATCCCATGGACAGAGGAGCCTGGTAGGCTACTCTCCATGGAGTGGCAAAAGAGTGGGACACGACCTAGCGAATAAACAAGAAGAAGAAAAGGAAAGGGCACTCCATAATGGCCAAAAAAGAAAAAGAAGTCCCTTCCATTTCTTCTTCTTGTCATTTTATAAACTTTATAACAAAAAAAAGGGGGGGGAGGTGGGGGCATGCAGACAGCAACAGCAGCAGTACCAAGCCTACAAAAACAAGATATCTGCCAAGGAAAAACCTAGGAGAACAAAGGTGGAACCAGGGTATTAGGTGACTTGACTGCAGAGACCCTCCCCCAACCCCCCCCCCCCAACTCTAGAAACACCACACAAAAAGGGATGGGTCTAGAAAAGGATTAACGGATCCAACTGGTAAGGGAATTCCAGATCAGTATGATGGATGCACTGCGAGTAGAAGCCTAGCAAAATCGCCCAAGATCAGTACAGGTCTACAATAAGATTCTCTGAAATCAACACGACTTAAATTGCAATTTTTCAAAAAATAACAATTATTATGCAAGCATAGGTTCAGTTCAGTTGCTCGGCATATCCAACTCTTTGTGACCCCATGGACTGCAGCACAGCAGGCCTCCCTGTCCATCACCAACTTCCGGAGTTTACTCAAAATCATGTCCGTTAAGTCAGTGATGCCATGCAACCATCTCATCCTCTGTCATCCCCTTCTGCTCCAGCCTTCAATCTTCCCCATCATTAGGGTCTTTACAAATGAGTCAGTTCTCGAATCAAGTGGCCAAAGTACTGGAGTTTCAGCTTCAGCATCAGTCCTTCCAATGAATATTCAGGAATGATTTCCTTTAGGATGGACTGGTTGGATCTCCTTGCAGTCCAAGGGACTCTCAAGAGTCTTCTCCAACACCACAGTTCAAAAGCATCAATTCTCCAGCGCTCAGCTTTCTTTAGACTCCAAGTCTCACATCCATATATGACTGCTGGAAAAACCATAGCCAAAAGCCTCTTGATGAAAATGAAAGAGGATATTTTATTTTATTTTTTTTAATTTGATATCTTCAAATTAAAAAAAAAAAAGAAAATGAAAGAGGAGAGTGAAAAAGGTGGCTTAAAGCTCAACATTCAGAAAACGAAGATCGTGGCATCTGGTCCCATCACTTCATGGGAAATAGATGGGGAAACAGTGGAAACAGTGACTGACTTTATTTTGGGGGGCTCCAAAATCACTGCAGATGGTGATTGCAGCCATGAAATGAAAGACGCTTACTCCCTGGAAGAAAAGTTATGACCAACCTAGATAGCATATTGAAAAGTAGAGACATTACTTTGCCAACAAAGTCTGTCTAGTCAAGGTATGGTTTTTCCAGTGGTCATGTATGGATGTGAGAGCTGGACTGTGAAGAAAGCTGAGTGCCAAAGAATTGATGCTTTTGAACTGCAGTGTTGGAGAAGACTCTTGAGAGTCCCTTGGACTGCAAGGAGATCCAACCAGTCCATCCTAAAGTAGACCAGTCCTGGGTGTTCATTGGAAGGACTGATGCTGAGGCTGAAACTCCAATACTTTGGCCACCTCATGTGAAGAGTTGACTCAATGGAAAAGACCCTGATGCCGGGAGGGATTGGGGGCAGGAGGAGAAGGGGATGACAGAGGATGAGATGGCTGGATGGCATCACTGACTCGATGGACATGAGTTTGGGTGAACTCTGGGAGTTGGTGATGGACAGGGAGGCCTGGCATGCTGCAATTCATGGGGTCGCAAAGAGTCAGACACGACTGAGCGACTGAACTGAACTGACTAGACGGATCTTTGTTGGCAAAGGAATGTCTCTGCTTTTGAATATGCTGTCTAGGTTGGTAATAGATTTTCATACAAGGAGAAAGCGTCTTTTAACTTCATGGCTGTAGTCACCATCTGCAGTGATTCTGGAGCCCAAGAAAATAAAAGCCTGTCACTGTTTCCACTGTTTCCCCATCTATTTGCCATGAAGTGATAGGACTGGATGCCATGCTCTTAGTTTTCCGAATGTTGAACTTTAAGCCAGCTTTTTAACTCTCCTCTTTCACTTTCATCAAGAAGCTCTTTAATTCTTCTTTGCTTTCTCCCATAAGGGTGGTGTCATCTGCACATCTGAGGTTACTGATATTTCTTCTGGCAGTATGTCTCATGATTCCAGCTTGTGCTTCATCCAGCCCAGTGTTTCTTATGATGTACTCTGCATATAAGTTAAATAATCAGGTGACAATATACAGCCTTGACATACTCCTTTCCCTATTTGGAACCAGTCTGTTGTTCCATGTCCAGTTCTAACATGTCAGTTGCTTCCTGACCTGCATACAGATTTCTCAAGAGCCAGGTCAGGCGGTCTTGTATTCCCATCACTTGAAGAATTTTCCAGTTTGTGGTGATCCACACAGTCAAAGGCTTTGGCATACTCAATAAAGCAGAAATAGATGTTTTTCTGGAACTCTCTCGGTTTTTTTTTTTGATGATCCAATGGATATTGGCAATTTGAACTCTGGTTCTCCTGCCTTTTCTAAAACCAGCTTGAACATCTGGAAGTTCACAATTCACATATTGCTGAAGCCTGGCTTGAAGAATGTTGAGCAGTACTTTACTAGTGTGTGAGTTAAGTCCAATTGTGTGGTAGTTTGAACATTCTTTGGCATTGCCTTTCTTTGGAACTGGAACGAACACTGGCCTTTTCCAGTCCTGTGGCCACTGCTGAGTTTTCCAAATTTGCTGGCATATTGAGTGCAGCACTTACACAGCATCATCTTTTAGGATTTGAAATAGCTCAACTGGAATTCCATCACCTCCACTATCTTTGTTCATAGTGATGCTTCCTAAGGCCCAATTGACTTCACAATCCAGGATGTCTGGCTCTAGGTGAGTGATCACACTATCATCATTATCTGGGTCATGAAGATCTTTTTTGTATAGTTCTTCTGTGTATTCTTGCCACCTCTTCTTTATATATTCTGCTTCTGTTAGGTCCATACCATTTCTGTCCTTTATTCAGCCCATCTTTCCATGAAGTGTTCCCTTGGTATCTCTAATTTTCCTGAAGAGATCTCTAGTCTTTGCCATTCTATTATTTTCCTCTATTTCTTTGCACTGATCACTGAGGAAGGCTTTCTTATCTCTCCTTGCTATTCTTTGGAACTCTGCATTCAAATGGTATGCTGCTGCTAAGTCACTTCAGTCGTGTCCGACTCTGTGCGACCCCATAGACAGCAGCCCACCAGGCTCCCCTGTCCCTGGGATTCTCCAGGCAAGAATACTGGAGTGGGTTGCCATTTCCTTCTCCAATCAAATGGGTATATCTTTCCTTTTTCCCTTTGCTTTTTGCTTCTCTTCTTTCCAGAACTATTTGTAAGGCCTCCTCAGACAGCCATTTTGCTTTTTTGCATTTCTTTTTCTTGGGGATGGTCTTGATCCCTGTCTCCTGTACAGTGTCACGAACCTCCATCCATACGTTCTTTAGGCACTCTATCAGATCTAATCCCTTGATTCTATTCTCACTTCCACTGTATAATCATAAGGGATTTCATTTAGGTCATACCTGAATGGTCTAGTGGTTTTCCCTACTTTCTTCAATATAAGTCTGAATTTGGCAATAATAACATGCAAGTATACATGTTATAAAAGTGTACTAAAACATCTATAACTTCCAACTTAAAACCTAAAATGAGATTCCAAAATTTATTCAGAATAAAGAACAAAAGACTTTTACGTAAGATCCTTAATATAGCTGCTAAAATATTTTTTCTCAGATCCTTAAGATCTGAGGCCAGAGTTCCACCTAGTACAAGGTAACCTGAAACATATTTAAGCATCAGGAAAGTGTATTTAAACAAGTAAGGGATGCACCGATATTCAGCTTTAGCTTTACAGCACAGCTAAAATCTGCCATTCAGCTTCAGCTTTAGACCTGTTTTTGGAAGGCAAAGGAGCTGAAACCTACAAGGTCATTTTTGGCATCAATAAACTTGCCCATGATCAATTACCTTATGACTGAGTATCTTGTGATGACAACTAAACTTTGTCACTAACAGTATATCATTTGAACTTATTGCAAACATCTGCAGATTCACTTGAAATACAGGCTAAGAATTCTAGTTATGACCTACATGAAACCATGTGTTTTACATGTTGAAGTTACATAAACCAAGAAAACATCAGTAAGTACTGCAGTAATAAAATGCAGTAATATATAATTTTGGGAGCTGTTCACTCTACACCACAAAATAATTTAAAACTTCCAAATAACAATTCTTGGAAACATAATTTGGAATAAAAATATCAAAAGAACATATATCAGCCAGCTCTTTCTATAAATCTTAGTACCGCAAAATAAGAATAATTTAGTAACTCTAATATTTCTACAATTTTAGTGTATTACTAGATCCCTGGGTTGGGAAGATCCCCTGGAGAAAGAAATGGCAACCCACTCCAGTATTATTGCCTGGAAAATCCCATGAAGAGAGGAGCCTGGTGGGCTACAGTCCATGGGGTCGCAAGAGTTGGACACGACTTAGCAACTAAACCACCACCGTTAAACTAATGTTTAAGAACTATGCTTTTTAAGTATTTACATTCAGTCCTGAGACCTTCAAGAAAAATCCACTTGGGAATTTTCATGTCTTGTGAGAAAATTAAAAACAGAATCTCAACTTCTGTGAAAGAGCAGAAGTGTACCATTTTAGCAAAAACACCTATCCAGATAAAGCGCTGACACCTGCTTTTCACCTTGGAGCATTCTCCCACTCTCCTATTTAAAAGAGTAAACAGGGGGTTTATCGCTCCCAAGTTTACCCTGGGTGTTGCTTACAGGCCCTGCTGTCAGTGAAGGCCTTCTGAAGCACCTGTGCACCTTCCTTCACCTGCTCCTTAGGTGAGCGGGTGGGGAAAACTCATGCTCAAATGAAAGACAGCCCTGTGTCTCAGGCGCATCTTGCGAAGCTCCTGTTAGCCCACCTTCACAGAACAAACCTGCTCTCGCCCAAACCTCACCCCTAACAGAGTTGGGGTGACTGGTGCTGGGAAGATGGCAGAAAACGACCTGAAAACAACATGGGCTTCTTTGGACCAAGAAGCAAGGGCTTCGCGGCCTAACTCAGCAGGAAATGTAACCTCCAAGTCCTTCTGTTTTCTTCTCTCCTGCACGCAGATTAAGACTGTTCTCGCAGGAGTGTTACGCCAGTGAAGCTACCAACAGAGATACAGTAACACGTATGGACCCTAGCACCAAGTAGCTGCTCAGTAAACGCTGGCTCTCACTGTCCTGCGCACTTCAGCGCTGCCTCCTTGGTTTCAGATATTACCTATCCTCCGGAATAGCGGCTGTAACAGTCTCAGCAGATACAAAGGCTTGGTATTTTCCCGTAATCTCTCCTCCTAAGCGTTTGCTTTCAACCTCCAGCATTTCTAGGCCATTCCCTGACGAGAACTGCCATGTGCTGGTCCTACTCACGTGTCTCTAAACTTCTGGAAGGAGAGAGGGAGAAAAATCCAGAAAAACTGAGAGAAAGGGGCCGAGATTCAAACATTATCTAGAGGGCACCACCCAGAACTCACATTACACAGTTTGAAAAGAGGGGAAGAACTGCTGGATGCCAGAAGGAGATGCTGAGGCCTGCGGTAACGCGGCGCTGTGGGCAGCGCCCCCACCCCCATCTATCCCTACCGGGAAAGCGAGGCGTCTCTGGTCACATTTCCACATCCTGAAGCAAGAAAGGCGGCGGAGCTGCGTGCGCGCCCGAGAGACAGACACCCGCGCGTGCCTCTGCCAGCGCCAGGACACAACCCCCCGCCGGGGCCAAGGCGGAGGGAGGCAGCATCCCGCCCCACTTCCTGCAGCGGAGGAAAGACATCTTGCCGCCGGGCGGCCGGCGGCGGAGCGCGCCCTGCCGCACCTACGTGGCGCCGCCGGCTCGGGAGGAGCGGGGCTCGGAAGCCGCCCCGCCGGCCCGGCTCCCCGCGGGGCTCCCGCAGAGAGGCGACGCGCGCGGAGCCCGCGGGCGCGGCTGAGGGGCGCGCGGCGCGGCGGGAGCGGGCGCGCGCGGGCCCCCGCCGGGTCACCCACCTTCCTCACGCGGCGGGCCGTGTAGAGCCCCATGCCGTCCTGAACACGGGAGGACTTCAGGGAGAACCTGTCCGGCACGTACATGCCCAGCATATTCCCGCCGCGCCGCCGCCGCCCTCAGCGCCGGCACCGGGGAATTGGGGTGCCGGGGCGGCGGGGAGAGGCCGGCGGGCAGGAGGAAATGGAGCCTCCCTCCCAGAATCCCCACCTCCCCGCCGACTCCAGGATCCCCCGCGGCCCAGCCCCTCCTCGTCCCGGGTCCGGCTCGGCCGCGAGCGGCAGAGGCCGCGGCTGCCACGGCGGGCGCGGGGGCGCGGGGACGCCGCGGGCGGGACGCCGCGCGCTGATTGGCCCGAAGTTAGCGGCCCGCACCCGCGCGCGGCGCGGAGCCTCGAACCCGGAGGCCGGGGAGCCGAGCCGCCCGCCCGCGCGCTGCGCCCAGCTGGGCTACATGCCCGCCCTTCTCTGGCCTCTAGGGTTCGACTCTGAACTAGTGCTCCCAGTCGGGGGATTTTACACTCTTCAGATGCAAAACTAAATGGGTCTTGACAGAGCTGGGGCCATCCTCCAAAACAACTTTACAAGTTTCAGACCGAGAGCATACTTACTGCCTAACTACTGAGAGCAGTCCCTGAAATTTCAGCCCTTTTAATCTGTGAGGTCCGCATCTTTGGTTTGCTGCTGCTGCTAAGTCACTTCAGTCGTGTCCGACTCTGTGCGACCCCACGTCATGCTTATTTCAGAGGCTTAAGCTCCTAAGGGAGTAATAAATACGTTGATTAACGTTCAGAGAAAAGAGGGTGTACGCAGCCTGCAAGTAATCCATTTCAGGTTAACTCGAAATTTGTTGTGAACAATTGAAGAAATATTTAAATCCAGTTGAAATTAGTTCTCTTGTGGTGTCCTAATCCCTGGAAATTTCTTACACTTCCAAAGATAAACTATCCCCGCGTCTTCTCTGCCTGGAAAATCACTAGGCCAATTATGGATTTTCAGTCAAAATGTAAGATGGGGGAAATAAAAGGGAGTGACCAAACAATGGAATCTGGAATTTCAACCGTAAATTAACAAGTCGTCTTTTAGTGTTTTTAATTAAGTTAGTAGATACTGCAGTGACATTCAGAATTTCAAAAGGATGTTTGTTTCTTCAGGAAGAATTGGAATCTCTGTACTCATTTCTCTGGATATTCTTGATCATTTTCTGTACTGGGTTCTTCTCTCTGAAAGTATTCGATGTTCTCAATAAGTATTGTTTCTTATAAACCGATAAAATAATAACAACTTTGACAAAATTAAAGGCACA
Organism: Bos indicus x Bos taurus; assembly: GCF_003369695.1. Taxonomy (NCBI): domain Eukaryota; kingdom Metazoa; phylum Chordata; class Mammalia; order Artiodactyla; family Bovidae; genus Bos; species Bos indicus x Bos taurus. Next base: position 4,688,325 of record NC_040081.1, on the reverse strand, counting down.
CTGTTCAGAAACACTCATCCGAATACATTTTAAATATCTTATCGGCTTTATTCAACCATTCATGATTTAGCCAACATCCACTGTGACTGAAAGAAAGGAGCTCTGAGGACCTATACAAAATGAAAGGCTTTTATGAGCAGAAGGGCTTAGGAACAAGGAAGTCATACCAGGCAAAAAACGGATTGACTATTGAAAGGTATCTTTCTTTTAGGTGATAGTGGGGGTCTATTAGGCATATCACCTAAACTAATGCTGATCAAGCATCTACCTATTGGCTGGCCAAAGCTCCCATTTTCTAGGAGAGCCAAAATTTGGGATTGTCTCAGTTTTGATGGAGAATTTAGTATAAGGAACTCCATTTGGGGCCTGTTGTCATGTTTTTCGGAGAAGGCAATGGCACCCGACTCCAGTACTCTTGCCTGGAAAATCCCATGGACGGAGGAGCCTGGTAGGCTGCAGTCCATGGGACCGCTACCAGTCGGACACGACTGAGCGACTTCACTTTCACTTTTCACTTCCATGCATTGGAGGAGGAAATGGCAACCCACTCCAGTGTTCTTGCCTGGAGAATCCCAGTGACGGGGGAGCCTGGTGGGCTGCTATCTATGGGGTAGCACAGAGTCGGGCACGACTGAAGCAACTTAGCAGTAGCAGCAGTCCTGTTTTTAGCAACACAGGTGGAAATGATTCCTGTCTTCCAGGCTAAGGAAAACTTTGGAACATAAAGAGTCCTAATTTCCTAAGTAGGAAATTTTTATTAAAGTTCAGAAAAAGGTTTTTGAAAAAGCATCATGAAGAAAATCATGTTAATAGTGATATTTGGAAATTTTTTTTATAATGTCCAGAGTATGTTTTATTTTTTTTTAATTTTATTTTATTTTTAAACTTTACATAATTGTATTAGTTTTGCCAAATATCAAAATGAATCCACCACAGGTATACATGTGTTCCCCATCCTGAACCCTCCTCCCTCCTCCCGGGAAATTTTTAAGAATTAAATAAATTATGAAGAAAAAAAAATACTGCAGGGTAGGTGGCTAGAGATGAGAAGAACAATTGCCTTAATCATTCTCTGAGTTCTGATCTCTTTGACCTACCGTTGAAGATATCTAACTTTTCATAGGGCTCTGTGCATTAACTTGGGCTTCCCAGATAGCACAGTAGTAAAAAAATCCACCAGCCAGTGCCAGAGACTGGGGGCGGGGTTCAGTCCCTGTCCCTGGGTTCAGAAGATTCCCCTGGGGGAGGAAATGGCTACCCACTCCAGGATTCTTGCCTGGGAAATTCCATGGAATGGGGAGCCTGGCAGGGTACAGTCAATGGAGTCACAGAGTCAGACACGACTGAGTACACACATATCAATAAATAAACGAAGTTTGGGGGAAATTTGAAATTAGATGGCCTTGAAGCATGTGATATTGTTTAATAAATATGTCTTGATTAAAAGTCAACCCTGAGGGACTTCCCTGGTGGCCCAGTGGCTAAGACTCTGTGCTTCCAATGCAGGGGGCCCAGACTCAATCCTTGGTTGGGGTACTAAAGATCCCCTGGGTGCTGCTGTGAAGACCAGGTGCAGCCAAATAATTAAATAATAAATAAAATAAATAGTTTTTGAAAAGTCAATTCTGAGGATAATCCAAGATTTTCTAATTAGTCAATGGTGAGCCAAGAATCCATTTGTTGTTTGTTCCTCAAAGAATCTGGACTAAGTAGGTTTTCCCGGAGTCCGTTCAGCCCAGCTGGAACCAGACCACAATCCAGAGGTGACCCTGGCACTCTCCCCGGGGCACTCAGTCCCTGTCACACACAGCCTTTCAGCCCTGACCCTCAGGCCATCCCAGGGTTCTCTGCCAAATGCTCTACCATGTCTCTTTGGGCACAGAAGCTTCCACGGTTTCTGATTACTAGAGAGAAAAAAGTTTTCTGGACTTAGTCTGATATAAGCCTCATTCACTGATGCCCCATACTCTGGCATAGCTCCCATTTTATTGCTGCTACGTTTCTGGGGGAACCAAGTCTTCATCGTGAGAATGCTCATCTTTCTGAAAGTAGCTGTCTTTATTAATTAGGAAGCAATAAAAAATAAATTAGTTTTTAAAGATAAATGAGATTAATAAAATGAGAAACTTTCCAGATCATCTATGAATCTCTATCAGAGATTTTGTTACAGCTAACACAAACAGTATATTTCATTAAAGGATGGAGTCTTCTTTTTATCTATTTATTGGATTTTTCTGAAAATCTACTACGTAAAACATAGAAACTAGAAACAAAAGCTCTTAAAAATACTCTATCTTACAACACATAAAAAGGGATACATATTTGCCAAATCAAAATGAACAATACTGACCGGAAATTTGATTTTGAAGCCCTTAAGACAGTAGTGGTAGAATGAGTCATTTCTTTAAGCTTTTGAAGCTAGAAGATGATCTTTCAATATTGTCTTTGAAAAATGGGAAATTAAAAGTCTGCTTTATATCAAGAGTTTAAATCCAGTCTTAAAAAAATAAGAAAATCAAAACATTGACATGAAACTACTACCATGTACCTGATTTACTTATTCTAGAAAATATTACACAATCTTGACACAAGAAAAATGACTCCAAATAAGTTTTTCCTTACTTTCACATTTGTTTTTAGAGGACATTTTTTTCATTGGTATGCCTAAATCAAGCTCTAGTTTTTTAATTCAAATTTGTATACTGGTGCAGGTCTTGTTCTTATACTACAGGGGGGAGACTGAAATTATAATTCTGTAATAGTTAATTATTTTACTACACATACTATAAAATCTTTTCATTGTGTCTCAGTTATTAATTACTGTTACCAACTCTCATGATAGATTAAAAGCCTGATAGAAAAAAATGCAGAAGTTTGTTTATCTTTTGTCTTCTTAGAGTCAAAAGGATTGTAGTGAATGACTATAAAACCAAGTTGCTTGAGCAGAAAAGAATAAAGATATATTTTTTTGTGACTCAAAAAAAAGGAAGAAAGAAAAAAATCTTAAAAATAAAATCTAGAGATTGGTTCAGAGAAGGCAATGGCACCCCACTCCAGTACTCCTGCCTGGAAAATCCCATGGACGGAGGAGCCTGGTAGGCTGCAGTCCTACGAGTCTGGGGTCACTACGAGTCGGATACAACTGAGTGACTTCACTTTCACTTTTCACTTTCATGCATTGGAGAAGGAAATGGCAACCCACTCCAGTGTTCTTGCCTGGAGAATCCCAGGGACAGGGGAGCCTGGTGGGCTGCCTTCTATGGGGTTACACAGAGTCGGACACAACTGAAGTGACTTAGCAGCAGCAGCAGAGATTGGTTGCTGGATTCTTGCTCTGAAACCATCCTTTCCATAGCATTGATTCCATAGTAACAACAGTGCCATGAAAAGATGACACTGAAACCTGAAAATGTCTGCCCATTAAATTTTCTTTAGTCTCTCGATTTTGAATAATGACAGCAAAGATTTGTATGCAGTACCAGAGAAGAATCATAAAATTCTTATCTGTATGCAGTACCAGAGAAGAATCATAAAATTCTTTGATTAGAAGAAACCCAGAAGTTGTAGGGACTGGAGTGAGTGATGTTGTAAAAAGAAAAGCCAAAGGACAAATCAGTGGTCATCTCAGCCACCCCCAAAGTTAGATGCTATTCATGGAGCAGTTATGGAAAGTGAAACCAAGAAGGATAATTATTTCCTACTATATGCCAGAAACTGGACCAGGCTTTTTCTATTCATTATCTTAAAGATCTAAAACAGCCCTAACGTAACAGCCCTGCAAAGAAAATGTATTAGCCCCATTTTATACACAAGAGATAGGTAATTGATCTTACTCAATTTCATGCACCCATGAAGTGTTGGAGGTTAAAAAAAAAAAAAAAAACACTCAGAACTGGCTGATTCCAATGTCCTTGATCTTATCTCCAGCTGATTCAGTCTGACTCACTCTCTAGTGAGGCTTAGTAGCACCTCTGGGCTTCCCAGTGGTAAAGAATCTGCCTGCAACGCAGGAGACACAGGTTCGATCCCTGGGTCAGGAAGACCCTCCTGGAGGAGGAAATGGCAACCCACTCCAGTGTTCTTGCTGGGAAAATCCCATGGACAGAGGAACCTGTTGGCCAAAGTCTATAGGGTGGCAAAGAATCAGACCCAACTGAGCCACTGAGCGCCCACGTGCACACACACACTCGCACACACACATACACAAGCACCTCCAGAACAAACAGATCTCTCCCTCTTTCTCTTCTCTTTCATATCTCCTTTCCAATTCTCCTCCATCGCCTCTAGATCTGAGCAGAAAATCTGGCCAAGGTCAAGTAAATAGTTACCCTGCGCTCAGATGTTCCTATTCGATCCAAGTGACTGCGTCCAAGAAAAGACAGAGTTATGTGATTCTCCAAGGGATATCTCTAGTCAGAGAGGACTCTAAGACCCTGCTTTTATGAAACATTTCTCTGAACCTGACAGATATTTTGAGGATTAGCCAGTTCATAACCACAGCCTAGCTCATCCACAAATTTTTAATCCACAGAAATAAGATTTAAAAGAATCAATAATTAACCAAAAAGAAATACCAATGCTCTTACGTTTGTCAGAGCCACTCAATTTGTTCTACTGGTTTCCCTTTCCCCTTGCTAAAATAAAATTGTTACTGAAACATTGTTAAAAATAGGTGGGTCACCTTAATACACCATTCAAATGAGTAAGGAGGAACTTAGTTTAACTGATTATTTTCTGTAAACTCTCTGATATAATGCAGGGAGTAAACATAATAATTATTATTATAATGCTTACTAACTCTTTAGTATGGAGGCAAAAATCAACTTCTTCTGTACAAAATGTTAATTTAAAATAAAGATCACATCTGAGTCCTGATGTCTTGGTGACCTCTCAGTAAGAAGGGGAGCATACGCAACTGATGACGTAATTCCCTACTGAATTGGGGTCTCCATAAGGCCTCCTCCTCTGCCCGTTGTCTCTTCTTAGATTTGCCAGATTGATGTTTCACATAGTATTTCATCATCAGAGAGGTAAGCTTCTAACTCTATCTTGTTATGCTAAGTATTAATGCAGTCATGGCAAATTAATATTGTTTGAAGATCATTAATTTTAGAATTTCCACTGTTGTTTCCTTTTGCAGCCAAGTACCATAGCTGGAATCAAGATTACTGGGAGAAATATCAGTAACCTCAGATATGCAGATGACACCACCCTCATGGCAGAAAGCGAAGAGGAACTAAAAAGCCCCTTAATGAAAGTGAAAGTGGAGAGTGAAAAGTTGGCTTAAAGCTCAACATTCAGAAAACGAAGATCATGGCATCTGGTCCCATCACTTCATGGGAAATAGATGGGGAAACAGTGGAAACAGTGTCAGACTTTATTTTTCTGGTCTCCAAAATCACTACAGATGGTGACTGCAGCCATGAAATTAAAAGACAGTTACTCCTTGGAAGGAAAGTTATGACCAACCTAGATAGCATATTCAAAAGCAGAGACATTACTTTGCCAACAAAGGTCCGTCTAGTCAAGGCTATGGTTTTTCCAGTGGTCATGTATGGATGTGAGAGTTGGACTGTGAAGAAAGCTGAGCACCGAAGAATTGATGTTTTTGAGCTGTGGTGTTGGAGAAGACTCTTGAGAGTCCCTTGGACTGCAAGGAGATCCAACCAGTCCATTCTGAAGGAGATCAACCCTGAGATTTCTTGGAAGGAATGATGCTAAAGCTGAAACGCCAGTACTTTGGCCACCTCATGCGAAGAGTTGACTCATTGGAAAAGACTCTGATGCTGGGAGGGATTGGGGGCAGGAGGAGAAGGGGACGACAGAGGATGAGATGGCTGGATGGCATCACTGACTGATATGAGGCTGGGTGAACTCCGGGAGTTGGTGATGGACAGGGAGGCCTGGCGTGCTGCGATTCGTGGGGTCGCAAAAAGTTGGACACGACTGAGGGACTGAACTGAACTGAACCATCGTAACATAAATTTACATATGAATGAAGTATATGTTATTTTTCTTAGCATTTTGGGTGAATTGAAGAAAATAATGTTCATCAACATTGGTTTACCTGCTTCAAAGTCTTTGTAACTAGCAATGGAATATGAGTATCATTTATTTCTAACACATCAACAGAATCTTCTGTTGCTGAAATAGGTCCGTAGATCTTAAGCTTTTATATCCAAACCTAAGTTGTGAAGTATAATATTTAAATGGTAGATATGACTGAAATAAGAAACAATGTTTTTTTTTTTTCTGCAAGTTACTAAGACTGCTTGCCCTAAAGGTAATTTAAAATCTTTGTTGTAAAAAAACTTGTGAACATACAGAAAACCAAATTGGAAGACTTCTGGCTATGTGACAGGTGTATTCTCTAGAGAAAAGATACCAAAAGTAAATAAATAAAGTAAAAACAACACTTATACCATGGGGTCAAATGTTTCCTCCATGAACTATAATCTAGCCAGTCTTTGCACTGCTGTTCTCTCTGCCTGAGGAATTCAGTTATTGTACGTTTCTCTTTGTAAAAGGCCACTAGGCAGCTGCGAATAAAAGATTGGCATCATGCTGATTCCTCAAATCATCATTTCTGAATGTTTCTGCAAAATTTTGCCACAAAGAACCTTAGGCCCAAAGGAAGTAAAAAGACTTAAAAAAAAAAAATCACACAGATCATGCCAGAGTTTGTGCTAAATTATATCGGCTACCCACAAAAATAGCTTCTGGAAACCTCTTCCTCCAGACAGAACTGCCAGAAGATTGTCCCTCCATTGCTCCTACCATGGGGAACTCCCTTCCTGTTAGAAGAGCTTCCAGTCTCTCCGCTGGAGTAGTGAGGAGCCAGGGAGACAGCAAGAATTTTTGAATCAGGAAATATGGAGTTTTGAACCACATATCTGAGACATACTAACAAGAGACCATAGGAAAAGTTAATAACCCCTGGAAAACTCTACTTCCTTGTCTGAACAATGATGCTGACAATGCCTACTTTGCAGAGACCCAAGCACAAAATAGTTTCAAAATAAATGGAAGTTATTATCATCATGGATCAGAACTAAGCCTCATAGCTGTACTTCAGTGTTTTTCAACAAACCATCTGGAGTTTGCTAGAATTACACAGAAGTGAGTCTATGAACTTCTACTGGCACGTGGCAGACTCAATCATCCTTTCAGGGCAAGAAGGATGTCTTTTTTCTTTTTTTTTTTTTTGAGCATTTAATTGCTAGAAAGAGTTAAATAAACTATTTTTGGAGTCAAACTCCCTGTTTCCATGAAGGTTTAAAGGAAAAAACCCTCACTGAATCCCACCAGCAAGATCTTTCCAAGGTTGATTAATAATCAAACAGCTGTCGGTAGGCATTCAGTTCAGTTCAGTTCAGTTGCTCAATCATGTCCGACTCTTTGCGACCCCATGGACTGCAGCACATCAGGCCTCCCTGTCCATCTGTATAACACTGCCTATAAGACAATACTGCTTCCACAGAGACAAGATGTATTGTGAAAATTCCTAATGAGAGCTTGTAGAAAACTTTTTCTTCCCTGGGCTCATGGATCCCTTTTGTCTCTCAAAGGAGGAGAAAATAAACCTGCATGCATGTGTGCTAAGTCGCTTCAGTCATGTCCAACTCTTTGCGACCCTGTGGACAGCAACCAGCCAGGCTCCTCTATCCATGGGATTCTCCAGGAAAGAATACTGGAGTGAGGGGTTGCCATGCCCTTCTCCAGGTCATCTTCCCGACCCAGGAATCAAACCTCATGTCTCCTGCATTGGCAGGCAGATTCTTTACCACTAACACTGCCTGGGAAACACGAAAATAAACCCACCAGTAGTTAAATTGTGTCAAATATATTTTGTCAGTTTGAAGTTCTTGGTTATAGTCCCAATTATTTAGAACTTCATAAATTCTTCGATCTTTAGCTCAAATTATGTGTCATCCATTTTAAAAATAAATCTTTAAAATCATTATACCACCTCCCAGAGTATTGGAAATAAAAGCAAAAATAAACAAATGGAACCTAATTAAACTTAAAAGCTTTTGCACAACAAAGGAAACTGTAAGCAAGGTGAAAAGACAGCTTTCAGAATGGGAGAAAATAATAGCAAACGAAGCAACTGACAAAGAATTAATCTCAAAAATATACAAGCAACTCCTGCAACTCAATTCCAGAAAAATAAACGACCCAATCAAAAAATGGGCCAAAGAACTAAACAGACATTTCTCCAAAGAAGACATACAGATGGCTAACAAACACATGAAAAGATGCTCAACATCACTCATTATCAGAGACATGCAAATCAAAACCACAATGAGGTACCATTTCACACCAGTCAGAATGACTGCTATCCAAAAGTCTACAAGCAATAAATGCTGGAGAGGATGTAGAGAAAAGGGAACCCTCTTACACTGTTTGTGGGAAGGCAAACTAGTACAGCCACTATGGAGAACAGTGTGGCCATCCCTTAAAAAATGGAGATAGAACTGCCATATGACCCAGCAATCCCACTGCTGGGCATACACACTGAGGAAACCAGAATTGAAAGAGACATGTGTACCCCAGTGTTCATCACAGCACTGTTTATAATAGCCAGGACATGGAAGCAACCTAGATGTCCATCAGCAGATGAATGGATGAGAAAGCTGTGGTACATATACACAATGGAATAATACTTAGCCATTAAAAAGAATTTGAATCAGTTCTAATGAGGTGGATGAAACTGGAGCCTATTATACAGAGTGAAGTAAGCCAGAAAGAAAAACACCAATACAGTATACTAACGCATATATATGGAATTTAGAAAGAAGGTGGAAAAAGCAAGAGAGTTCCAGAAAAACATCTATTTCTGCTTTATTGGGTATGCCAAAGCCTTTGACTGCGTGGATCACAATAAACTGTGGAAAATTCTGAAAGAGATGGGAATACCAGACCACCTGATCTGCCTCTTGAGAAATTTGTATGCAGGTCAGGAAACAACAGTTAGAACTGGACATGGAACAACAGACTGGTTCCAAATAGGAAAAGGAGTACGTCAAGGCTGTATATTGTCACCCTGTTTATTTAACTTATATGCAGAGTACATCATGAGAAACGCTGGACTGGAAGAAACACAAGTTGGAATCAAGATTGCCGGGAGAAATATCAATAACCTCAGATATGCAGATGACACCACCCTTATGGCAGAAAGTGAAGAGGAACTCAAAAGCCTCTTGATGAAAGTGAAAGAGGAGAGTGAAAAAGTTGGCTTAAAACTCAACATTCAGAAAACGAAGATCATGGCATCTGGTCCCATCACTTCATGGGAAATAGATGGGGAAACAGTGGAAACAGTGGCTGACTTTATTTTTTTGGTCTCCAAAATCACTGCAGATGGTGACTGCAGCCATGAAATTAAAAGACGCTTACTCCTTGGAAGGAAAGTTATGACCAACCTAGATAGCATATTCAAAAGCAGAGACATTACTTTGCCAACAAAAGTGCATCTAGTCAAGGCTATGGTTTTTCCTGTGGTCATGTATGGATGTGAGAGTTGGACTGTGAAGAAGGCTGAGCACCGAAGAATTGATGCTTTTGAACTGTGGTGTTGGAGAAGACTCTTGAGAGTCCCTTGGACTGCAAGGAGATCCAACCAGTCCATTCTGAAGGAGATCAGCCCTGGGATTTCTTTGGAAGGAATGATGCTAAAGCTGAAACTCCAGTACTTTGGCCACCTCATGCAAAGAGTTGGCTCATTGGAAAAGACTCTGATGCTGCAAGGGATTGGGGGCAGGAGGAGAAGGGGATGACAGAGGATGAGATGGCTGGATGGCATCACTGACTCGATGGACGTGAGTCTGGGTGAACTCAGGGAGTTGGTGATGGACAGGGAGGCCTGGCGTGCTGTGATTCATGGGGTCGCAAAGAGTCGGACACGACTGAGCGACTGATCTGATCTGATCTGATAGAAAGAAGCTAACGATAACCCTGTATGTGAGACAGCAAGAGACACAGATGTATAGAACAGTCTTTTGGACTCCGGGAGAGGGCGAGGTGGGGATGATTTGGGAGAATGGCACTGAAACATGTATATTATCATATGTGAAATGAGTCGCCAGTCCAGGTTCGATGCATGAGACAGGGTGCTCAGGACCAGTGCACTGGGATGACCCTCAGGGATGGGATGGGGAGGGAGGTGGGAGGGAGTTCAGGATGGGGAACAGTGTACACCCATGACTGATTCATGTGAATGTATGGCAAAACCACTACGATATTGTAAAGTAATTATCCTCCAATTAAAATGAATAAGTTTATATTTAAAAAATTAATAAATAAAATCATTATATATTCCTGCAACAAGTATTTAACTCCTAACCAAGGAGTGTGCCAAGCACAAGGAATATGTAATCCAAGTTATCAGACTTTGCAAATTAAAGGGTGCATGGAAATATCACTGTAACAGATGCTACTTCAGGGTGAGACAAGGAGAAAAGAAACCTATTTAATGTGGTACAAGAGATGTCCCATGGAGATCTTGCTTCTATCCAATTGCAGACAGTGAATTTGGGGGAAATAACACCTTCCTGGGGCTTCCCAGGTGTCACTAATGGTAAAGAACCCGCCTGCCAATGCAGGAGACCTGAGAGACCCGGGTTCCATCACTGGATTGGGAAGACCCCCTGGAAGACAGCAAGGCAACCCACTCCAGTATTCTTGCCTGGAGAATCCCATGGACAGAGGAGCCTGGCAGGCTACAGTCCATGGGGTTGCAAAGAGTCAAACACAACTGAAGTGACTTAGCACACACGCAGCACAACATCTTCCTGACAAGGAGGCTTCAACATTATTTCTGTCTCTATGGCCTTTATTTTACTAGTAGAAAGGGAAGAGAAGTCACCTTAGAGACAGAGCACCATAGTCTTGCATGAACACTGCAAGCATCCTGCAGAGCCTACGGGAAAGAAGAAAGCCTTTTCTGAGCATCAGCTGCTAACAACTCAGCTGCAATACACTGTTTCTGAGCAAGTACATGGGCAAAGAAGAGATGGCTGCAAAATGCCTAAAGGTAGAAGTTGATGGGGCATTTTAACTGGAACAAACAATTGTAAGGAACATATGAAAGATGATAGAGACAGAAGAGGACTTACAGTGGCCAGAGCTGATTCTTTATACACCAGGAAATGGGAAGACATGGAACAAATATTTGAACCCAACACATCTAGCATGTGTAGTAAATTGTACACATAGCCCAGGATATATTGGTGTGAAGACTAAACTTAAGACTGTTCTCATTAAAAGAATGAGCCCTATCATCTTAAACAGATCTTTCATTAGGTACTAAAGAAAATTCTCCAAAATTATTTAAATATCAACACAGCACTGAATGATCTTTACCCATCCTTTGCCATAAGTCTGATGCCCAGAGTAAACAATGAACTATAAGCACCATCCCTTGCAGAATTCTGAGTACATAGGACTCAAATTTTTCTGGGTATACTATGTTACTCCAAGATTTTTAGAAAAGATAATTAAAGTCAATACCAAAGAAATAGAACTATTTGGAATCTTTAGATTCCAGAACTTTTGGAATAGTTTTCACACAATGGAATGTAAAGATGAAATAATATGAGTTACTTTTTAAACTGTTTGGCTCATTTATTTTGGATTCCTGTGTCCAATATTTCACATATATTCCCCTCTTCCACCCTCTGTTTCCTTTCCCTTTTCCTGCCAGTCTCCTGGAGCTCCAGTATTATTATATGCTATAAAAAATATTTTACTCATGCAGCTGAAATGCTTTTTAACTTGCAGGCTCAGTAGGGGAAAATGTAGAGGTGTTTAATTCTCCAATTTTTTTTATTTTTTATGGGAAATGAAAGTCATCATCTGAAAAGTAGCAACCTGCAGTAAAACATTATTTTTCTTCTTTTCCCAACATGTCTAAATGGCATCAAGTTCAAATACTTTATTATAGATAATCCTAGCCAATTTAAATGTCCAATTTCTCAATAAAACATGAATCAGGAAAAGTCGATATCTTTGTAAATGTGCCTCCAAATTTTGCCCTCAGATAGTCTAACTAAATTTCCACCCACTTCAGCGGGAGTTATTAAAAAGTACATCTGACGGGAGAATTTGGCCCATGAAATTTAAAATGATTGTAGGGTAAGTAAAATATTTCTATACTTATGATTATATAGTAGCTGTGAAACTTTCAAAAGGAAGACCTTAAAAGCCTATAGTATAGCAAAATTCTACTAAAAACAACTTGCTAATTTAACTAGCTTTGGAGAGTTTAAAGTCATTTGAAAGAAAACATCTAATAAAGAATGCTTTATTCATTCATTCAAAAATATTTATTCATACCAACATCATTTTTTTCAAAGGATAAGTATTTCCTAGCACAATAATATTCCATATGGTGATTAGCTCTAATGTAAAATCTGAAAAAGCTCCAACTCTTGCTTCTGTTAAGAAAGAGATATTTTGGTCCATGTGAAATATTTAGTTGCCTCATATGATCCTCACACTTGTTCTAGAACTAGAGATAAATATTGAATAACTAAAATAATTTTCAAACTACAGAAAAACTGGCCTTGATTATTTTTAATTATTTTCTTCACTGGCTTCACGTGCCAAAGCTTGTTTTAGACCTTTAGTGATACAACCTTATTATATTTAACAACTCTGATTTTCCTACTTTAGAAACAGTTCTGCCAACATCTCTGCTTGAAATATGAACTCCCTGTTTACCAGCTTTCTTAGATGTATTTACTTTTTTTGGCCTTGCTATTCATTTTGGGTGGGATCTTAGTTCCCCAATCGGGGATCGAACCTATGATCCCTCAGTGGACGCTGCGAGTTCTAACCAGTGGACCATCAGGAAATTCCCCAGATGTCTTGGATTTAGATTCACTCTATTGTTGTCTTACCTCTTCCCATGTCACCTCCCATGTAAACCATGGAGGCTTTCCATAGTTTAGACCCTCAAAGCCTCACATCTAACTATTATTTATATACCATTAATACGCTGGCTTTTTTTTTTGCTTGAATGTGTAGTAGATAATACAGCTAGATTAATATTCCTTATACATTATCTTGACACTTCTCAATAACTTGAATAAATCCATATCATGTTCAGTCATTCAGTCAATCACGTCCGACTCTTTGTGACCCCATGGACTGTAGCCCACCAGGCTCCTCTGTCCATGCGATTTTTCCAGTAAGAATACTGGAGTGGATAGCCATGCCCTCCTCCAGGGATCTTCCCGACCCAGGTATTGAACCTGTGTCTCCTTTTTCTCCTGCATTGGCATGCAGATTCTTTACCACCGAGCCACCCACCTGGGAAGCCCATAAATCCATGTGAAAGTGAAAGTCGCTCAGTTGTGTCAACTCTTTGCCAGCCCATGGACTATAGAGTCCATGGAATTCTCCAGGCCAGAATACTGGAGTGGGTAGCCTTTCCCTTCTCCAGGGGATCTTCCCAACCCAGGGACTGAACCCAAGTCTCCCGCATTAAAGATGGATTCTTTACCAGCTGAGCCACAAGAGAAGCCCAAGAATACTGGAGTGGGTAGCCTATCCCTTCTCCAGGGGATCTTCGTGACCCAGGGATCAAACTGGGGTCTCCTGCATTGCAGATGGATTCTTTACCAGTTGAGCTATCATGGGAGCTCAGCTGAATATCTCAAATCCTTTTCCAGAAATCAATGGCCTATCCACAATAATATTCCATCCTGCCCTTCCACCCGTAACTCCCTCTATTCTTTTATTTTTTTTTCTTGTCTCTTAAATTTTATTTTTTTTTATTTTATTTTATTTTTAAACTTTACATAATTGTATTAGTTTTGCCAAATATCAAAATGAATCCATCACAGGTATACATGTGCTCCCCATCCTGAACCCTCCTCTATTCTTTTAGAATCCTCTATTCAATTAATTTCTCTCTTCTCTAAAACTTTATGAAAGCTGGCTGGTTGTCGTGCTTACAATTTTCCATTGTCTAAAATGTCCTCTTCATTGTTTTCCTCTCATTTAACTTCTGCCACCCTTCCCAGTCCAATGAGACCATTTCTAATCATCACAGTTGGAAGTGATCTCTCCCACTTTATATAGCCATGGTTTGCTCTGTCCGTTCATATGACACTTTAACAAGCATTATCTTATACTGATAGGTGTGTGCATGTGCCTGTACGTGTGTGTTTCTCATATTTACCTAACCAGATTTTAAGGTCTTTGAAGGTATGTACTATCTCTTACACTTCATATCCTTATTCATCTAGCATCTCACTGTGTAGATAGTGCCACAGTTCAGAGCAAGGCAGGTCATGCGTTACACCTCGAAGAGGCCTCAGTCACACTGTAGTTAGCATGAACGGCTCCCTGTGGAGCTGGGCAGTGCACCACTGGCATGGTCGAAAATGCCAACCCGCTTGCACATAATACAGCATCGACGTATTCTTGACATATGATACTACTTCTCTTATGTCATTTCTCTAATGTTTTATAACCAAAATTTCTCCATAGTTCACAGCTTCCTTTAACTCTTATTACTGAAGTGGGTAGCAAAAAATGCCACCCCCAAATATGCCCTTTGGGCACAAATGATTGCTTTGAGCTGGTAATTTTTGAGAAACAGCCTTCACAGAAGAAACTGAAAACAGAGTAGAAGTTACCCTTCTATAAGGGAAATTTACATTTATAAAGAAAATCTCCATTTGTAAGGTGCCTCCTTCCAGGTCCCTGTAAGAGAAAGTAGACTCTAAATCACAAGAAACCTACTGATGCAAAGGCAGCTACTTGAATCTGAGTAACAAATCTAACCCTTTACCAGGCTTTTCCTGCTAACCTGCTATAACTGGCTTCTCCCCTCTTCTCCCAGCAATTTTCCTTTGTCTTTAACTAAAGAAAGCATTTAAGGTAATGCCTTGGGCTTTGCTGAGAATTATTGAGTTTTCCTTGGTATCTCCCATGTACATAAGAGGCATAGATGTTAATAAACTTCTATTTGTTTCTCTCTTGTGATCTGTGTTTTACTAGTGGAGCTTCTCAGCCAAGAACTCAGAAAGGTAGAGAAAAAATTATTTTTCCTCACTTTCAATTTTGGTGACAAGAAAGGGACACATTGTGACACCTCACTTGCTCTAGAGCCTGAAGATGGTGTTAAAAGATAAACTAAAAATTTTAAGAGTTTATCTGAACAAAAATCAATTTGAATTGGGCAGTGCCAATTCAGTAGTGGTTAAGATAATCTCATCAATAGGAGTGAGGGGGACTTTTATAGAGAAAATAAGATAATAATTGATTGGGTGTAACTTAAAACCTACTTGACTGTTTGTGATTACTTGTAGTTAGAGTTTTGATTTTGTAAACCTTGAGACATTTACCAGCTTCCCAGGTGGCACTAGTGGTAAATAACCCGCCTGCCAATGAAGGAGACATAAGTGAGGTGGGTTGGATCCTTGGGTCAGGAAGATCCCCTGGAGGAGGGCATGGCAATCCGCTTCAGTATTCTTGCCTGGAGAATCCCTTGGACAGAGGAGCCTGGCAGGCTATGGTCCATAGAACAGCGAAGAGTTGGATACAACTAAAGCTACTTTGCACGCACACACGGGGCATTTACAGGCTTAGATTTTGGTTTTCTTCAGTGGAAGGCTACCTTGGTCTAATGGCCTCCTTTTTTAATTAAATTAACAATGGGATCCTTGGAAAACTATCATAAGCCAATCAAAGGGTAAAAACTCTTACCAAAGTCAGCTCTTCCAGATAGCCATCTGTAGAGCCCAGTCTAGGAAGGAAGGTAAAGTTTCACTTTGATTAGCTGGTTTGAATTCATACAGGAGAGAAAACATTCGTGAGAATTAGTTCTTTGAATTGTGACTCTTGTGAATTTGCTTTTGGGTGCCCATTGATTATTGATCCTTTCCCACCCAAGAATAGCTTTGCTTTCCTTATTGTCCTAAGAACTTGGCTTTCTGCCTGCCAACATGCATGTTGTCGGGTTCTTGTATATGCAGGTGTCTCAATCATCAGTTTGGAAACCCCAAAATACGACTGGACAGATATGTGGGTTGCATTCATTTGAGGTTAGCATCCTATAAACTATTACCAGCTCTCAGAGGACTATTTTTCTTTCTTTGAGCTACCCTTGGGGGTGGCTCCAAGACCTTGAGAGAACTGCAACTTTTGCACATTCTTTGGAGATGCCTCTTACACCCATGTTTAAGGATCATAAAAGGATTTTTCGTTTTAGATTCAAGTCACTTGATAGGCATAACTTTGGTTTTAAAAAATAAAAAAAAGGAAAAAATAACTTAAAAAGCTCAGTATTGCCAGTATTCTACTGTTTGTCTTGAATGAAACTTGATAGTGAAATCTTTGAAAGTATTTTTTTTCTTTAAGCAGCTCTAACATCAGAAGTTGGCATGATTGCAAGCTGATATTCAGAGCCTAGTATGAACTTTTTTGGGAGAGCATTCCCTTCTAAACTGAAATGAAACTATGTACCCAGAGGAAAGGAAAACATTCTGAATCTTTTGTAGAACAATTTATTAAAACATTCAAGAGACATACAGTTCTACTTTCAGAACATATAAATCTTTTGCCTTCCATATTAATTGGAACGTTTCTCCACAATGTAAGAAGCAAACTGAAGAAAGTACAGGTGGGTGAAGGGGTCAGCCTTTTGGTATCATTCACACTGCTGAAATTGTAAAAGATCAGGATGTCAGGATAAGTACTGTCTGACACAGAAAAAAAGAAAAATTTTCGTAGTAATTACCTTAGACCTCTGATAAGAGGCAGATATACACCAAACTCCTTCTTGGAGGAAACATATATTTTCTCTGTGCCTTTGAGATGAATTTTCTACCATGTCTCCTGTAGGACTTAAGAGAGATTTCTCATCAGAAGGGAAAAAGGAACTATTTGGAAACTAAATAAATGAGAAATCAAAAAGTCTCCACAAATACTAATAGAAATCTTCAGCCATCTGAGCTGGACATTTTATTTTATCTGTCAGAGACACAATTTGGATTTAATTGTTCTTTATTTATAAACTAGTGGAGTTTTGTATTATTCACCTGTCTTGATACTAAAATTTTAAAATACAAACTATAAGATATATTTCCTTATAATATTATAAAGAGCATGAGGTTGAAGTCAAGAGAGCTGATTTTGTCAGTAGTTAATAGGAAGCAATTATGAATGCCATAAAATCTCAGATTGAAAAGGCCCATTCAGTAAGCACACACATCATAATTAAATTCAGAAGATAATGCATAAAGAAATACAACTATAACAGGAACAAAACCCAAGGCTCAAAAAAGAACAAGAATCAGATTCTCATAAGTTCTTTCAGTAGCAGTACTGGGCACAGTAAGGAAATTAAGCAAAAACTTAAAACCAGTAACTAATAAGGGAAAAGATAAAAGAAGTGAACCTAGAATTTTATTCCAACCAAACTATCATTCAAACTTAAAAGCAAATAATGACATTTTCAAATATACATGGATCCACACTTATTACCCTAAAACTCTGCAACATGAAAGATACAATTCAGCAAGAAGAAAATAAAACTAGGTTAAAGCAAGTAATGACCTCCCAAGGTGTGTAGGTGTCCAATATGCTACTGGAGATCAGTGGAGAAATAACTCCAGAAATAATGAAGGGATGGAGCCAAAGCAAAAACAACACCCAGTTGTGCATGTGACTGGTGATAGAAGCAAGGTCTGATGTTGTAAAGAGTAATATTGCATAGGAACCTGGAATGTCAGGTCCATGAGTCAAGGCAAATTGGAAGTGGTCAAACAGGAGATGGCAAGAGTGAATGTCAACATTCTAGGAATCAGTGAACTAAAATGGGCTGGAATGGCTGAATTTAACTCAGATGACCATTATATCTACTACTGTGGGCAAGAATCCCTTAGAAGAAATGGAGTATCCATCATAGTCAACAAAAGAGTCCAAAATGCAGTACTTGGTTGCAATCTCAAAAATGACAGAATGATCTCTGTTCGTTTCCAAGGCAAACCATTCAATATCACAGTAATTCAAGTCTATGCCCCAAGTAATGCTGAAGAAACTGAAGTTGAACAGTTCTATGAAGACCTACAAGACTTTCTAGAACTAACACCCAAAAAAGATGTCCTTTTCATTATAGGGGACTGAAATGCAAAAGTAGGAAATCTAGAAATACCTGGAGTAACAGGAAAATTTGGCCTTGGAGTACAGCATGAAGCAGGGCAAAGGCTAATAGAGTTTTGCCAAGAGAACACAGCAAACACCCTGGTCACAGCAAACACCCTCTTCCAACAACACAAGAGAAGACTCTACACATGGACATCACCAGATGGTCAATACAGAAATCGGACTGATTATATTCTTTGCAGCCAAAGGTAGAGAAGCTCTATACAGTCAACAAAAACAAGACTGGGAGCTGACTGTTGCTCAGATCATGAACTCTGTATTGCCAAATTCAGACTTAAATTGAAGAAATTAGGGAAAATCCCTAGACCAGTCAGGTATGACCTGAATCAAATCCCTCATGATTATAAAGTAGAAGTGACAAATAGATACAAGGGATCAGATCTGATAGACAGAGTGCCTGAAGAACTATGGACAAAGGTTCTTGACATTGCACAGGAGACAGGGATCAAGACCATCCCCAAGAAAAAGAAATGCAAAAAGGCAAAATGGTTGTCTGAGGAGGCCTTACAAATAGCTGAGAAAAGAAGAGAAGCGAAAAGCAAAGGAGAAAAGGAAAGATATACCCATTTAAATGCAGAGTTCCAAAGAATAGCATTGGGAGATAAGAAAGACTTCCTCAGTGATCAGTGCAAAGAAATAGAGGAAACAATAGAATGAGAAAGACTAGGGATCTCTTCAAGAAAATTAGAGATACCAAGGGAACATTTCATGCAAAGATGGGCACAATAAAGGACAGAAATGGTATGGACCTAACAAAAGCAAAGCTATTAAGAAGAGGTGGCAAGAATACACAGAAGAACTATACAAAAAAGATCTTCACGACCTAGATAATCACAATGGTGTGATCATTCACCTAGAGCCAGACATCCTGGAATATGAAGTCAAGTCACCCTTAGGAAGCATCACTACAAATAAAGCTAGTGGAGGTGATGGAATTCCAGTTGAGCTATTTCAAATCCTAAAAGAGAATGCTGTGAAAGTGCTGCACTCAATATGCCAGCAAATTTGGAAAATGCAACAGTAGCCACAGGACTGGAAGAGGTCAATTTTCATTCCCATCCCAAGGAAAGGCAATGCCAAAGAATGCTCAAACTACTGCACAATTGCACTCATCTCCCATGCTAGCAAAGTAATTCTCAAAATTCTCCACGCCAGGCTTCAACAATACGTGAACCCTGAACTTCCAGATGTTCAAGCTGGATTTAGAAAAGACAGAGGAGCCAGAGATCAAATTGCCAACATCCACTGGATCATGGAAAAAGCAAGAGAGTTCCAGAAAAACATCTATTTCTGCTTTATTGACTATGCCAAAGCCTTTGACTATGTGGATCACCACAAACTGTGGAAAATTCTGAAAGAGATGGGAATACCAGACCACCTGACCTGCCTCTTGAGAAATCTGTATGCAGGTCAGGAAGCAACAGTTAGAACTGGACATGGAGCAACAGACTGGTTCCAAATACAGAAAGGAGTACGTCAAGGCTGTATATTGTCACCCTGCTTATTTAACTTATATGCAGAGTACATTATGAGAAATGCTGGGTCAATGAAACACAAGCTGGAACAAAGATTGTTGGGAGAAATATCAATAACCTCAGATATGCAGATGACACCACCCTTATGGGAGAAAGCAAAGAAGAACTAAAAAGCCTCTTGATGAAAGTGAAAGAGGAGAGTGAAAAAGTTGTATTAAAACTCAACATTTATAAAACTCTGATCATGGCATCTGGTCTCATCACTTCATGGCAAATAAATGGGGAAACAGTGGAAACAGTGTCAGACTTTATTTTTGGGGGCTCCAAAATCACTGCAGATGGTGATTGTAGCCATGAAAAGAAAGACGTTTACTCCTTGGAAGAAAAGTTATGACCAACCTAGATAGCATATTCAAAAGCAGAGACATTACTTTGCCAACAAAGGTCCATCTAGTCAAAGCTTTGATTTTTCCAGTAATTATGTATGGATATGAGAGTTGGACTCTAAAGAAAGCTGAGCGCCGAGGAATTGATGCTATTGAACTGTGGTGTTGGAGAAGACTCTTGAGAGTCCCTTGAACTGCAAGGAGATCCAACCAGTCCATCCTAAAGGAGATCAGTCCTGGGTGTTCATTGGAAGGACTGATGTTGAAGCTGAAACTCCAATACTTTGGCCACCTGATGCGAAGAGCTGACTCATTTGAAAAGACCCTGATGCTGGGAAAGATTGAAGGCAGGAGGAGAAGGGGATGACAGAGGATGAGATGGTTGGATGGCATCACCAACTCAATGGACATGAGTTTGAGTAAACTCTGGGAGTTGGTGATGGACAGGGAGGCCTGGCGTGCTGCAGTCCATGGGGTCGCAAAGGGTTGGACACGACTGAGTGACCTAACTGAACTGAAGTAATAGTGCTTCCTCAGGTGGCTTAGTGGTAAAGAATCTGCCTGCAGTGCAGGAGATTTTGGACATGACAGAGCACATGCATTCAAAGCAATAATATAATAGAGAAAATGAAAGTGGAGTGTCAGTTGCTCAGTTGTGTGTGATACTGTGGAACCCTATGGACTGTAACCCACCAGGCTCCTCTATCCATGGAATTCTTCAGGAAAGAATACTGGATACTGGATAGCCAATCACTTCTCCAGGGGCTCTTCCTGACTCAGAAATTGAACCCAGGTCTCCTGGATTGCAGGCAGATTCTTTACTATGTGAACCACCAGGGAAACCCAATAATATAATAAACGATAAGCAAATATAAGTAAATTTACATCATTATGGGTTATAAAACTTCAACAATTGTTTAAAGTCAATGAAGACTTATAATTCTAGTTATTATTGACACAGCCAAAGCTGTGTGTGTGTGTGTGTGTGTGTGTGTGTGTGTATGCGTGTGTGTGTGTGTGTGGAGGATGCAGAGAAAAACCAAAATGCATATTAAATTTGGAGGCTTATTTTGATTGGCTCAAAATGTGATTAGGGAAAATGTTTAGATGTATCTGTTAAAGTTCTCTAGGATACTGAGAAGTAGAAAAAAAAATGGGGGAAAGAGAGTAATGAAGAGAAAGCATATAATATAAAGCATATACATAAATAACCAGAAAAAGTTAAAGACATAATTGCAATCAATATGAATGGGTTGAAAATAATCCGTGAGACATGGAAGCAACCCAGATGTCCAACAGATGAATGTATAAACAAAATGTGGTATAAATATGTAATGGAATATTATTCCACCTTATAAAAGAAGGACATTTTGACATACGCTATAGAATGGGTGAATCTTGAGGATATTATGGTGAAATAAGCCAGTAACAGGAAAACAAATACTGCATGATTCTAGTCGTATGATCTATACAAAATTGTCAAACTCTGGAAACACAAAATAAAGTCATGGAGAGAGGAAGAAATGGGAAGTTGTTTTTTAATGGGCAAGCAGTTTCATTCTGCAGGGCGAAAAATAGTTCTATAGATACATTGCATAATGTACATATACTTTCCTTCCAAGGCGCAAGTGTCTTTTAATTTCATGGCTGCAGTCACCATCTGCAGTGATTTTGGAGCACAAAAAAATAGAGTCTGTCACTGTTTCCACTGTTTCCCCATCTATTTGCCATGAAGTAATAGGACTGGATGCCATGATTTTAGTTTTTTGAATGTTGAGTTTTAAGCCAACTTTTTCACTTTCTTCTTTCACTTTCATCACGAGGCTCTTTTCTTTTGGAAGAAAAGCTATGACCAACCTAGACAGCATATTCAAAAGCAGAGACATTACTTTGCCAATAAAGGTCCATCTAGTCAAAGCTATGGTTTTTCCAGTAGTCATGTATGGATGTGAGAGTTGGACTATAAAGAAAGTTGAGCACTGAAGAATTGATGCTTTTGAACTGTGGTGTTGGAGAAGACTCTTGAGAGTCCCTTGGACTGCATGGAGATCAAATCAGTCAATTCTAAAGGAAATCAGTCCTGAATATTCATTGGAAGGACCGATGTTGAAGCTAAACGCCAATACTTTGGCCACCTGATGCGAAGAACTGATTCATTGGAAAAGCCCCTGATGGTGGGAAAGATTGAAGGCAGGAGGAGAAGGGGACAACAGAGGATGAGATGGTTGGATGGCATCACAGACTCAATGGACATGAGTTTGAGCAAGCTCAGGGAGTTGGTGATGGGCAGGGAAGCCTAGCGTGCTGCAGTCTATGGGGTCACAAAGAGTCAGACATGGCTGAGTGTCTGAACTAAACTGAGGACATATAGAAGCAACCTGGATGTCCATCAACAGATGAATGAATACAGAATTTGTAATACATATATACAATGAAATATTTCTCAGCTGCAAAAAAAAGAATGAATTAGAATCCATGCATTGCAGTCCATGGGGTCGCAAAGAGTCAGACACAAATGAACGACTGAACTGAACTGAATTGAAATATACTTTGCACTACTGACCTGCAGACTTATAAAGTTAAGATGGTAATTTTTTGTGTGTTATTTATAATTACTAAAAAAAGCTGTAAAAGACAGAATTAGTGATTGGACTCAGAAATTAAAGCAGAGCCCTCTAAAGTACAAGGCTCAAAACAGAGTTCCTCTTGCCAGAGCCTAAGGGCTAAACTGATTAGAATGTATATTAATTAAAAAAAAAACAACTGAAAGTTGTCACACGGACTGAACACACTGAACAGAATGATGAAATTAAATGTGAATGATAATAATAAACTTCAGAGTTTCTTAAAGAAAATACTTACAAAACAGGCCATAGGTGAAGCACAGTGGTAATTAATTGGAAAGATATATACCCTTGATTATTAAAAAAGGAAAAAGAAGGGTTGAAAATAAATAGACTATACCTTATAATCATGAAGCAGTGGGGTGGGAAAGGAAAATAAGCTCAAAGAAAGTGGAAGGACAAACACAACATGGTGAAAGGATAAATTAATACAACAGAAAATACAGAAATTGAATACAACTGATTAAAATACAAATGCTATTTAAAAACTTTTTAAAAGAAAAATTTAGGCCAATTACAATGAAGAAAAACGTGAGGAAGGACAAACACAACATGGTGAAAGGATAAATTAATACAACAGAAAATACAGAAATTGAATACAACTGATTAAAATACAAATGGTATTTAAAAACTTTTTAAAAGAAAAATTTAGGCCAATTACAATGAAGAAAAACGTGAGGAAACACACACGATAACAATGAGGTCATAAAAGAGAACAGTCCTGGTTCAAAGACTTTTATCACGTTATTAGATCTTGGTGATTAGCATCAGTGGTCTTTTATCAATTAATTTGCATACACCCTACATGAACTGGATAATTTTCCCAGGAAGACATACATTACCAAAAGTGATCCAAGAAGTAGCAGAAAACCCCGTAGAACAACAACAAGTTCAACAGGTAGTTAATGATCTACTTATACAAAAGTCACCTGACTCAAGACGTATCCAACATCAGGGATATGACTAACAATACTCTTCTTTGGTAAATAGGTCCAGAAAAATATCAGATCTAATTAACTAATCTCACAGCCTACAGTATTCTGTTTTAAAAATGAATGAATATACTACAGAATAAGAAAAGTATAGTTCAATTTCACTTTTGAACATAAATGCAAAACTCTTAAATAATAAACTAACAAAAAGAATTGAACAGTGTATGAAAATATATATATATATATATATAAGAATATGTCATATTTAAAATAGGCTTTAAGACTTTTCCTGGCAGTCCAGTTAAGACTCTTTGCTTCTATTGCAAGGGGCAAGGGTTCAACCCCAAATCAGGGAACTAAGATCCCTCAGGGCACACAGTGAGGCCCAAAAATAAGAAAAGACTTCAAATATGATTCAATATCAGAAAATCTATCATTTTGATTCCCGTCATTAACAAAGTAACAGAAAAGTTTATCATAACAGTTGCCCCTATTTTTCAGATAAAAGCCAACATCCAATAATTTCTAAATAGAAAATCTTTAGCAAGTTAGAACTCCAAACAAATGTTCTTAATCAGAAAGTGGATGTAAAGCAGAAATCTAGAGCAAACATCACACTTGGGAATCACACATTTCAGTCTTCGAGAGGTCAATGTGGAAGGGTGTCTTCCTGAATTTGAACCTGGCGACCCCACCTCCTAGCTGTTTTACATTTCTGGCATCAGGAAATGAAGAAGTGGAAGTTATGTTTTTCTACTCATCTCTTTTCTTTCTCTAATTGAACAGCCCTCTCATCCCTTCGGTTTCCCGGGTAGCACTAGTGGTAAAGAATCCGCCTGCCAACGCAGGAGACCTCAGATCTTGACGTGGGTTCAATCCCAGGGTTGAGAAGATCCCCTGGAGGACAGCATGGCAACCTCCTCCAGTATTCTTGCCTGGAGAATCCCACGGACAGAGGAGCCTGCTGGGCTACAGTCCAAAAGTTCTGAGTCTGATACAACTGAAACGACAACATGCACACACCCTTCCCTTCCCTCTGAGTTCCCTTACTGGCCGCTCTGCATGTAGCAAATGATGAGGTGAAGAGGGAGGAGAGACTGGATCCATGGCGATGCTCTGCATACGTCTTTGAGCTCCATTTTTTCAAGGACTGATTCCGCTTTACCTAGGCTGCCTCTACTGAAGGATCTCTTTCCCTCTAGAGGGGCAACCTTCCTCCCTGCAGCGCCCGTGTTGCATTCCCTGCCAATGTGCGTGCTCGCCAGGCTTGGTTTAGGGACCACCTGGGCAGTCCCATGTCCTTCACCCCCCTCTGCAAGTCTCAGTGCTCTTCTGGGGAAAGCCATCAAAAACTACAGGAGTTCTGTTCCAGATACTCAGTCTCATAAGGAAATAGGGTGCTGTGGCCTTTCCAGGGTATACCTTTGGACTCATGCATTCTAAACTCTGGTTTGAAAGAGACACGTGTACCCCAATGTTCATCACAGCACTGTTTATAATAGCCAGGACATGGAAGCAACCTAGATGTCCATCAGCAGATGAATGGATAAGAAAGCTATGGTACATATACACAATGGAGTATTACTCAGCCATTAAAAAGAATACATTTGAATCAGTTCTAATGAGGTGGATGAAACTGGAGCCTATTATACAGAGTGAAGTAAGCCAGAAAGAAAAACACCAATACAGTATACTAACGCATATATATGGAATTTAGAAAGATGGTAACAATAACCCTGTATATGAGACAGCAAAAGAGACACTGATGTATAGAACAGTCTTTTGGACTCTCTGGGAGAGGGAGAGGGTGAGATTATTTGGGAGAATGACATTGAAATATGTATAATATCATATACGAAAAGAGTCACCAGTCCAGGTTCGATGCATGATACTGGATGCTTGGGGCTGGTGCACTGGGATGACCCAGAGGGATGGTATGGGGAGGGAGGAGGGAGGAGGGTTCAGGATGGGGAACACATGTATACTGTGGCAGATTCATTTTGATATATGGCAAAACCAATACAATATTGTAAAGTTTAAAAATAAAATAAAATTTTAAAAAAAGATACATTATTAAAAAATAAAATAAAATTTAAAAAATAAATTAAAAAATAAATAAGAATGCTAAACTCTGGTTTCTTCATGACTAGCAAGTGTGAATTACTATACCTGTCACTTCTTCAGAAACCCTCAGACAGGAAACTGGCTTTAGTCTTTATGTTTTAGCATACCAGTAAATTTCAATAGATATACATCACTTTCATTGCCCCCAACATGTAGGGATCAGAACAAAATGCTATACTTCTAAGCATGAAGAACACTTTGTAGCAAGTACCCTTTCCTTCCAAATTCCCTCTCCTTTCTATTATTGATAAATGCTGTCAAAGCAAGTTAGCCCTATTGGCACCCAAGGTCAGACTAGGAATCTCCTAAGGCTATCTTTGAGCTTGACTTTGGAGAAATTAATAACTTTGCTCTTGACACAGATGTCTGTACTTTTAGCCTTACACTATTTGGTAATGTCAAAAGCCAGGAAATTTTTCAAATACTTCACACCACCCTCTAACATCACTATGTATAAAAATGAAAGCTTTAAAATCACTGGGAGAAAATAGAGAATATCTCCATGGCCATAGAGTAGAGAAATTCTTAAAGAATAATTTTTAATGCAAAAAATTAACACGATGGAGCACATTTGTTTAAAATTTCTGAAGAATTTAAGAAAGCATTACAGTATGAAAAGATAAACTATGGGCTAGGAAAAATATTTGCAATCTATGTAACAGACAATGTGTCAGTAAGGAAAAAGACCTGAAAGAAAAATGGACAAAAGTGAAAAAGTAATTAATAGGAATAAAAATAGAAATGGCCGTTGACAGGATATCTACCTTCTTTAGTAATCAGGGAAAGACAAATTGAAGCAACAGTGAGATAACACTTCTAGTCTCATCAGTTAGGCAAAAATGTAAAAGCTGAACACAGCTCCTTGGTGAGGGGCAGGGAAATGGGTGCTCTCATAGCGTTTGTGCGTAAACTGAGAGATGCACTTTGAAGAGAAACTGAGCAGGAGCTGTTAAACCCCATCAGTTCTATTTATGGGTTCCCTCTGTAACAGAAACACCAGCACATATGCTCAAGGAGAAGTGTAACAGAATGTTGTCACAATAGTTATTCTAACTGCAATTATAAATTCAAATATGATATAGTCATAGAGCTGTTAAAATGAATAAGCTAGATATGTGTGCCTCAAGATAAGTAGATCTCAAATTCATAATGTTGAATGATAAAAAATGACTTACACAATTGTTTGTAGACTATTACATAAAACATAATGAAACATACCAAACCACACTATACATTTTTATGGGTACATATATGTGAACCAAATATTTTAGAGTTCTGAAAAATACACATTAAATGCATAAAATTATGTCAGTGGAGAGAAGAAAGAGACTGGGATTAGAGATGGTTTCAAAGGCATTTAAAACTTAATCACAACAATCTAATTTTTTACAAAAGGAATGGATTTTTGTATTACCCATGGCAGATTAATGTTGATGTATGGCAAAACCAATACAATATTGTAAAGCAATTAGCCTCTAATTAAAATAAATAAATTTAAATTTTTAAAAAATTATTAAAAAAAAAAAATCTTACAGTAAAAGTGAAGGTAGACTTTTAAAAGAGAATAGACTCTGGAGCCAGAAAGATTTGGTTTAGCTCTTAGCTTCTGATTCGACACTGAAAAAAAATTTAATGTCTGAAAATAAAGAAAAACAATATATATATATATATATATATGTGGGCATATAGATGCATGTGTAAAAATAGCGTCTGTGGAGTGAGTAAACACGTGACACAGAGCGCCGTGTCTGCTTGTAGCAGGTGCTCAAGCCACGCCCATTTCCTTCCCCTCCATTCAGTGAAGACAAGCGTGCACAGCGGTGCTTAGGCCTCTCAGGAGGGTGCACCTAACTTGTGGGTTCACTGTCTTTCTTCAGTGAGTCTGAGAAATACTTGACCAAGAGAATGGGAAAGATCCCAAATCCTAAATTCAGACATGGTTCATTAACCTGTATATAGCCTTGACTTCTCTTTAAAACTCATTTGAAAGTTTTAAAACACATTCTTCAGTCAAAGGAACTGAAACATTATTATACGAATTATCTTAGAAAACTAGAGGAAAGAGCCAAAAAGGTCTTTGAAAAAACATTGTCTTTGTCTCTTTGACAAATATTTCTAGGCATGGTAAAATAAAATATCCCACTGTAAAAAGATAAAGTGTCCCCAGTTGGGATATTACTTTCTGAATGATCCTGTGGGTAGTCCCAGTTTGAGCGCTAACCTATAACTCATTCTTGGAGGTTTGTTAGAATCGTAAACTGCCAAAGTACAGTTTTATGAAGGACAGGAGGACCTCAGACTGAACTTCCCCAATTAAACAGATTAAAATTTAGCTGTGAATTCCAGCCAGGGCCATGCATTATTGTTTTAATACAGAATAAACGTAGATTTACCAATGCAGTGAAGCTTGCAACTGGTAAGTCCTTTTTCCTAATTTCCCCAATGGAAATGTTTATTTATTTAACTCCAGTCATAAAGTTAAAAAGGAATGAAATGCATCTAAGGCAGAAAAATGAAGAAAAAAAAATCTGTAACCTAGAGATAAACATTTGGGACTAAACTGATTCTCAGTTATTTGCATACTATTTTAATTTCAGTTAGATGCAAAGTACTTGAATAAATACTACAGAGCAATAAAAGTAAATAAATATATATAGCAGGAAAATAGACTTTAAAAACATAAATGTACTATTGTACAAGTAGCAATGAAGACAGTTTGCCTAGAAAAGTATTAGGCCTTGAAAAGAGTATGCCCAAATACAGTTATTGATGGAAGATGAATATTTTTGGTTTAAGTTGGCCCATATATTTTTCTTTAAAAATAAATATAGTCTGAGAAGAATGAGAATAAACTAATATTTATAAAATCTTTGACAATTTTGGATTTTGAGGACAGAGGTGTTACTTTTAAATATTAAGTATTATTGTTTTACCTTGAGTTTGATTAGTTCATGGTTTAAAAATTAGTTTTTTCCCTCACACAACAACTTTAGGTATCCTAAAGTCATTAACATTTCATCTTGTGATAACCTATATATTTATGAAAAAATAAGCCACCATCATTCTATAGTAGCTGCTGCATGGTCCAAATGGCTTGTGAGAAGTGCTTGCAAGGATGTGTGTGCTCAGCTGCTCCATCGTGTCCAGCTCTTTGCCACCCCATGGACTATAGCCTGCCAGGCTCCTCTGTCCATGGGATTTCCCAGGCAAGAATACTTGGGAATTGGAATGGGTTGCCATTTCCTCCTCTGGGGTATTGTCCCCCACCTAGGGATCAAACCTGCATCTCCTGAGTCTCCTGCCTTGGCAGGCAGATTCTTTACCACTAAATACAAAATTTGTCCATTGACCTTGCAAGAACTCAATGTACATGCAATTAAAATGGCTATTAGTGAGTAGTTGCACAATATAAATCTTCCTTTTACTATTTCTCCCTTTAGAGATGTACAAGGATAAGTAGATATGCAGCTGCTGCTGCTGCTGCTGCTAAGTCGCTTCAGTCATGTCCGACTCTGTGCAACCCCATAGATGGCAGCCCACCAGGCTCCTCCGTCTCTGGGATTCTCCAGACAAGAACACTGGAGTGGTTTGCCATTTCCTTCTCCAAGTCATGCATGCATGCTAAGTTGCTTCACTTGTGTCTGACTCTGTGTGACCTCATGGACAGCAGCCCACCAGGCTCCTCTGTCCACGGGACTCTCCAGGCAAGAGTACTGGAGTGGGTTGCCATTTCCTTCTCCTAAGTAGATATAACCCCCTTCAAAAAATGCTTCTGCCTCTTGGAAATACTGAAAGTTAAACACGTTCTGTGTCAAAAAACACATGGCTTCAAGAACTATGATTCACTTTCTCTTGGTGGTTTTCATGGCATTTTAATGCCCAGAAAGACATGGGATCAGCTAGAATATCCTGACACTTTTTGAACCAATGTATACTAATTTGTGGAGAAGGCAATGGCACCCCACTCCAGTACTCTTGCCTGGAAAATCCCATGGACAGAGGAGCCTGGAAGGCTGCAGTCCATGGGGTCGCTAAGAGTCGGGCACGACTAAGCGACTTCACTTTCACTTTTCACTTTCATGCATTGGAGAAGGAAATGGCAACCCACTCCAGTGTTCTTGCCTGGAGAATCCCAGGGACGGGGGAACCTGGTGGGCTGCCATCTATGGGGTCGCACAGAGTCGGACACGACTGCAGCGACTTAGCAGCAGCAGCATACTAATTTGGGGCTTTGCTTGGGGGCTTCTGTCTTGCGCACATACATAGAGAAGCACACACACATTCACGCAAATAACCAGGTTTGAGGAATCAAAAGCAGACAGAACATCATAGTAGTTCCCAGATGCTGTTATAATCAAATCTGAATTACCCATTGGCAAGTACCTCCTATAAGGGAGAACAGTAATGAATCCTGACAGATGGGACACCTGGGCTCAAAATCAAAGCAAAATCCTTACCCAGAAAGGCCTGATGTCGCTATCCATACAACATGGCCCTCCTTCCCCAGACTCCAACTCTTAGCAGCATGGCCTCTGCTACCTTTCCAGTTTTATTTGCTACTAAACCTCTGTAGGAGCCTTATCCAGCAATCAAATGGATCCCTCACCTTCTCCAAACATATCCAGTACATCCCTGCCTCCACCTATGGTGTTCCTACCACCTCCACCTGAAAATGTAACGTTGTCCTTTCACCACTCTGCCTACCAACTGGGTTATCCTTCAAACTTAAAAATTAAAATGAAACACAGACAAAACCACACACACACACACACACACACACACACACACACACATTTGTCTTCTTCTTTGGTGCCCTCTTCGATCTTCCCAGAGAAATGATCTTCATCTAATCTATCAGGTATACTCACCTATATTGTGTATTTTACTTATAATCTTTCTGGACTTTGGTTACAGGTTCTTTCTCTCTGAACATAGTAAGGAATTGAGAAAAGAGGACCAGGAATAGGACTTATATGAATGGACCTGCCTTATTCAATCTCTATGTCATATGTGCTGCAGAGTTCTCTCTGTAAGTCAGTGTCCTCAGCTGTAGAACAAAAAGATTGGGCCAATTCATCTCTAAGATACCTTCAGGACTTCCCTGGAGGTCCAGTGGTTAAGATTCTGTGCTCCTAACACAGAAGGCACAAGTCTGATCCCGGGTTGGGGTTGGGTCATGGTGGAGAGTTATGACAAATGTGGTCCATTGGAGAAGGGAATGGCAAACCACTTCAGTATTCTTGCCTTGAGAACCCCATGGACAGTATGAAAAGGCAAAAAGATAGGACACTGAAAGATGAACTCCCCAGGCTGGTAGATGTCCAATATGCTACGGGAGATCAGTGGAGAAATAACTACCAAAAGAATGAAGGGACAGAGCCAAAGCAAAAACAACACCCAGGTGTGGATGTGCCTGGTGATGGAAGCAAGGTACGATGCTGTAAAGAGCAATATTACATAGGAACCTGGAACGTCAGGTCCATGAATCAAGGCAAATTGGAAGTGGTCAAACAGGAGATGGCAAGAGTGAACGTCGACATTCTAGGAATCAGTGAACTAAAATGGATTGGAATGGGTGAATTTAACTCAGATGACCATTATATCTACTACTGTGGGCAGGAAAACCTTAGAAGAAATGGAGTAGCCATCATAGTCAACAAAAGAGTCCAAAATGCAGTACTTGGATGCAATCTCAAAAATGACAGAATGATCTCTGTTCATTTCCAAGGCAAACCATTTAATACCACAGTAATCCAAGTCTAGGTCATGACCACTAATGCTGAAGAAACTGAAGTTGAATGGTTCTATGAAGACCTACAGGACCTTCTAGAACTAATACCCAAAAAAGATGTCCTTTTCATTATAGGGGACTGGAATGCAAAAGGAGGAAGTCAAGAGTATACTGGGAGTATACTGGGAGTAACAGGCAAATTGGGTCTTGGAGTACAGAATGAAGTAGGGCAAAGGCTAATAGAGTTTTGCCAAGAAAACGCACTGGTCATAGCAAACACCGTCTTCCAACAACACAAGAGAAGACTCTACACATGGACATCACCAGATGATCAACACAGAAATCAGATTGATTATATTCTATGCAGCCAAAGATGGAGAAGCTCTACACAGTCAGCAAAGACAAAACTGGGAGCTGATTGTGGCTCAGCTCATGAACTCCTTATTGCCAAACTAAGAATTAAATGGAAGAAAGTGGGGGAAACCACTAGACCATTCAGATCAGATCAGATCAGTCGCTCAGTCCTGTCTGACTCTTTGTGACTCCATGAATTGCAGCATACCAGGCCTCCCTGTCCATCACCAACTCCCGGAGTTCGCCCAGACTCACGTCCATCGAGTCAGTGATGCCATCCAACCATCTCATCCTCTGTTGTCCCCTTCTCCTCCTGCCCCCAATCCCTCCCAGCATCAGGGTCTTTTCCAATGAGTCAACTCTTCGCATGAGGTGGCCAAAGTACTGGAGTTTCAGCTTTAGCATCATTCCTTCCAAAAAAATCCTAGGGCTGATCTCCTTCAGAATGGACTGGTTGGATCTCCTTGCAGTCCAAGGGACTCTCAAGAGTCTTCTCCAATACCACAGTTCAAAAGCATCAATTCTTCAGCACTCAGCTTTCTCCACAGTCCAACTCTCACATCCATACATGACCACAGGAAAACCATAGCCTTGACTAGATGAACCTTTGTTGGCAAAGTAGTATCTCTGCTTTTGAATATGCTATCTAGGTTGGTCATAACTTTCTGACCTAAATCAACTCCCTTACGATTATACAGTGGAAGTGACAAATAGATTCAAGGGATTAGATCTGGTAGACAGAGTGCTTGATGAACTATGGACAATGGTTCTTGACATTGTACGTGGGACATGGATAAAGACCATCCCCAAGAAAAAGAAATGCAAAAAAGCAATATGGTTGCCTGAAGAGGCCTTACAAATAGCTGAGAAAAGAAAAGAAGTGAAAAGCAAAGGAGAAAAGGAAAGATATACCCATTTGAATGCAGAGTTCCAAAGAGTAGCAAGGAGAGATGAGAAAGCCTTCCTCAGTGATCAGTGCAAAGAAATTGAGGAAAATAATAAAGTGGGAAAGACTAGAGATCTCTTCAGGAAAATTAGAGATACCAAGGGAACATTTCATGCAAAGATGGGATCAATAAAGGACAGAAGTGGTATGGACCTAACAGAAGCAGAAGATATTAAGAAGAGGTGGCAAGAATACACAGAAGAACTATACACAAAGGATCTTCATGACCCAGATAATCACGATGGTGTGATCACTCACCTAGAGCCAGACATCCTGGAATATGAAGTCAAGTCACCCTTAGGAAGCATCACTACGAACAAAGCTAGTGGAGGTGATGGAATTCCAGTTGAGCTATTTCAAATCCTAAAAGAGAATGCTGTGAAAGTGCTGCACTCAATATGCCAGCAAATTTGGAAAATGCAACAATAGCCACAGGACTGGAAAAGGTCAGTTTTCATTCCAATCCCAAAGAAGGGCAATGCCAAAGAATGCTCAAACTACCACACAATTGCCCTCATCTCCCACGCTAGCAAAGTAATGCCCAAAATTCTCCTCGACAGGCTTCAAGAATACGTGACCTTGAACTTCCAGATGTTCAAGCTGGATTTAGAAAAGGCAGAGGAGCCAGAGATCAAATTGCCAACATTCACTGGATCATCAAAAAAGCAAGAGAGTTCCAGAAAAACATCTATTTCTGCTTTATTGACTATGTCAAAGACTTTGACTGTGGGAATCACAATAAACTGTGGAAAATTCTGAAAGAGATGGGAGTACCAGACCACCTGACCTGCCTCTTAAGAAATCTGTATGCAGGTCAGGAAGCAACAGTTAGAACTGGACATGGAACAACAGAATGCTTCCAAATAGGGAAAGGAGTACTTCAAGACTGTATATTGTCACCCTGCTTATCTAACTTATATGCAGGGTACATCATGAGAAATGCTGGGCTAGATGAAGCACAAGCTGGAATCAAGATTGCTGGGAGAAATATCAATAACCTCAGATATGCAGATGACACCACCCTTACGGCAGAAAGTGAAGAAGAACTAAAGAGCCTCTTGATGAAAGTGAGAGAGAAGAGTGGAAAAGTTGGCTTAAACCTCAACATTCAGAAAACTGAGATAATGGCATCCAGTCCCATTACTTCATAGGAAATGCAGAAACAGTGGAAACACTGAGAGATTTTATCTTCTGGGGCTCCAAAATCACTGCAGATGGTGACTACAGCCATGAAATTAAAAGGCGCTTACTCCTTGGAAGAAAAGTTATGACCAACCTAGACAGCATATTCAAAAGCAGAGACATTACTTCGCCACAAAGGTCTGTGTAATCAAGGCTATGATTTTTCCAGTAGTTATGTATGGATGTGAGAATTGGACTATAAAGAAAGTTGAGCACCGAAGAATTGATGTTTTTGAACTGTGGAGTAGGAGAAGACTCTTGAGAGTCCCTTGGACTGCAAGGAATTCCAACCAGTCCATCCTAAAGGAGATCAGTCCTGAATATTCATTGGAAGGACTGATGTTGAAGCTGAAACTCCAATACTTTGGCCACCTGATGCGAAGAGCTGACTCACTGGAAAAGACCCTGATGTTGGTAAAGATTGAAGGCGGGAGGAGACAGAAGATGAAGTGGTTGCATGGCATCACAGACTCAATGGACATGAGTTTGAGTAAACTCTGGAAGTTGGTGATGGACAGGGAGGCCTGGCGTGCTTCCGTCCATGGGACCACAAAGAGCTGGACACAACTGAGGGACTGAACTGAACTGAGCTAGGGAACTAAGATCCCACATGCTCAAGGTGTGTCCAAAAAAAATTAAAATAAAAAGATCACTTTGAGGTCTGCTGCTGCTGCTGCTAAGTCGCTTCAGCTGTGTCTGACTCTGTGCAACCCCATAGACGGCAGCCCACCAGGCTCCCCCGTCCCTGGGATTCTCCAGGCAAGAACACTGGAGTGGGTTGCCATTTCCTTCTCCAATGCATGAAAGTGAAAAATGAAAGTGAAATCGCTCAGTCTTTCCCAACTCTTAGCAAGCCCATGGACTGCAGCCTACCAGGCTTCTCTGTCCATGGGATTTTCCAGACAAGAGTACTGGAGTGGGGTGCCATCGCCTTCTCTGACTTTGAGGTCTAAAATTTACTGATTGTAGTATGTTACTGGAATTCATAAAATTTTCCTGATTTTTTATTTTTCACTCAATGTATTAGTTTCCTAGGGCTGGCATAACAAAATTCCACAATTTTCTGGTACCCTTGCCTTCCATTACTTATGTAATTAACAGTTGGCCATAATCAGCTGTCTCAAAAGAATATAATGAGAACAATGTAATAAGAAGGATTTTAAAGCACACTGGGGGACCATTTATCAAACCCTACCAATAAATAGGAGCTAAATTATTCTTGTTTCAAGGACATGTTAACTTTTTCAAGCCATAATAATGGGAGTAGTAATATGGATCCTGATGTTAAGCCTAACTCTAATGATACTTAATCAAAAGATCCCTTTGAAAATCTGATCCTCTGTGAAAAACAAGTGTCAAGTTGTATTGCATTTCTTTCTCCAGTCTGATTGCTCCCTTTTAATCACTTGGAATTTGTAAAATGCAATATCTTTGTGCAGCTAATCTGGTGATGAAGATTTGAGAATGGATTTATACCAAATATGAAGTACATTTCTCATGTAATAAATGTAACATTGATGGATTTTTAATAAACCTATTGTCAGAGTACTGTGGTTTCTGTCTTTCCACTCTTTTCTGGATCATTCAAGTCCATCTCAAAGCTTGTGGATTTAATAAATCCACATTCATTTCTGAACCTAGAGAAACCTAGCCAAGACTCACACTGGGGTGTGCCAGTGTTCCTACAGCCCTCAACCTCTGTAGCGATGCATGCAAATTTTGATGTCAAGTTTCAGGAAGTGGTGTGAAGCTCTTACTGAAGCCTGGACAGTTTGTCAGTGTTTTCTCAAGAAGAAAATATTCATTCTGAATCAATCAGTCAGATTCTGAAAACAAATTTTCCAAGGGATTCTAAGGTGCCAGAGAAACTAGATGAGATTGGTAAAAGAAGTCGATGGTTCCACAAGCGTGGAATGTGAGTCCAGAGCCTTGTGGTCTAACCTGGGCTACAAGGTTGCTCTTTCCTTGAGTTCTGCCTTCCCCAGCCCCACACACGTCCCATCACATTTCCTCATCCCTATTCTTCACTTTCACAGAGAAAACTGGGAGACGCACCCTGGCCAAACTCCATACAAGTGGAGTGTGTCCTCTCATCTGGTTGGCCAAGGTGCTGATATTCCTCAGGCTATCTTTGTTAAATCATTCACCTTGGATTCAAAGAAATTCATAGAAAAATAAAATATATACTCTAACACGAACAAATATACAACTCAGCATTTAAGTTTTACTAACCAGGTAAAGTATATATCAATTTTTGGGAATGGCATTACCCATAATTTGAAGACGTAAATGTGCAAAAATGCATAAATTTTATTCAAATAGTTTAACTTCCAATAAAAAAATTTTACAAAAAAATTAGATCTTATAAAGTACAGCACCCATGGAAAGTATCAACTAGATTTTTAAATTGCTATCATCTATTTTCTAGTTCATAGTTAATGGCATACTTAACTTGCTGAAGACAATTTTGAGCAAAAATTTTGAGCAAAAATCGGACACAACTGAGCAACTGATTTGATCTGAAAGAGAGAACCTTAACTGATTGCCAATTTTAATAATTACATGTAAAGCTACTAATAATTCTTTCCTTTCCTTTCTACTCTTTTTCAAACAGATTTTGTTACTAAAAATGTTACAACACAAAACTGCAACTTCCCCTCCTAAAACAAAATCACAAAAGTCAACTATTGCTTAGCATTCAACTACAGAAATTGCTCATCCCTAGATGAAGTATCCTCCACTGCACAGGTTAATTTTTATAGATATATGCTGTTTTATGGAGAAGGCAATGGCACCCCACTCCAGTACTCTTGCCTGGAAAATCCCTTGGATGGAGGAGCCTGGTAGGCTGCAGTCCCTGGGGTCTCTAAGAGCCGGACACGACTGAGCAACTTCACTTTCACTTTTCACTTTCATGTATTGGAGAAGGAAATGGCAACCCACTCGAGTGTTCTTGCCTGGAGAATCCCAGGGACGGCGGAGCCTGGTGGGCTGCCGTCTATGGGGTTGCACAGAGTTGGACACGACTGAAGCGACTTAGCAGCAGCAGCAGCTGCTGTTCTATATTTATTTCAATAAAATAAATATTGCTTGATAATGTAAAAAAAGTTTTTGTTACCCTTGATTGTACAGTGAGCAAGTATGAATGATCTTCTTTTGGAGGTAAGTCATTCATTAAATTAGACAATTTAAATCAGATTCACACAAGAAGTTATCAGCTTAATATAAAATTCTCCCTCATTTTCCCTCCAAGCAATAGGAAGCAATTCCAGTAAATACAGTATTTAACTTAGTGGCTTTGCATCTAAACATCACTCAAATGTTACTCTTATGGCTCAAATACAGTGTAGCAATCTAGGTTATTTTCCCTAAAAAGCACAAGTCTTATGGAACTGTTCATTGCTTTCACATTCAATGATGTTCAACAAACTTCCCAGAACCCTAGGGAAACACAGCTTCCACACACTGGAGTTTACAAATGCTGCGGGAGATTAACTGCAATGGTGAGCTCATCTGTTATATCAATCTCTTTGTTCAATAAATAATAGAACTTCCCCATTTAAAGTGAATGAGCATTAGCCTGCCTACACAGGGGACGTGAGTCTGGGGAGATTCCACAGGCCACGGAGAAACTAAGCCCGAGTGCCACAACTGCTGAGCCCCAGTGCTGCAGCTCCTGCCGCCAGTGAGCCCAGGGCCTGCGCTTGGCAACGCGAGAAGCCGCTGCGGGGAGAAGCCGGTGAGCCGCAACCAGGAGCAGCCCCCGCTCTCTGCGCTGCAATGAAGGCCCATTGAGACCAAAGATAAAAACACATTAATGATTAAAAATAAAATAAACGGTAAACACGTATCCATCCTTCTTCAATCAAACTGTTACAAAGAATAATTATAAATACCAAATATGAGTAACCTTTAAGTGATTCATGAATTAATATGGTTGGAGGCATGCTGCTGCTGCTAAGTCACTTCAGTCGTGTCCGACTCTGTGCGATCCCATAGACGGAAGCCAACCAGGCTCCCCGGTCCCTGGGATCCTCCAGGCAAGAACACTGGAGTGGGTTGCCATTTCCTTCTCCAATGCATGAAAGTGAAAAGTGAAAGTGAAGTCGCTCAGTCGTGTCCAACCCTCATCGACCCCATGGACTGCAGCCCACCAGGCGCCTCCGTCCATGGGATTTTCCAGGAAAGAGTACTGGAGTGGGGTGCCATTGCCTTCTCCGGGTTGGTGGCATAGCCCACCTTTAATTGGTTCTAAACCACCACTTTCTCCTGTTTTCCTTAGATACCTCTTCTTATAGTCAGTAAGTCTACAACATTTTCTTCTTGTCTTTGCTCATCTAAATCCATCAGTCAGGAACACTCTTTCCATTTCTCTTTACCAATCTGAACTCCAGGTCTTCCTTGGTTCATCAGACCACAGAGCTTTCTTTCTGTACAAGTAGGTTAATATCTAAACAACTGCTCAGATGTGAATATGGTATCACCCTTTAGTTCTGGGGCTTCCCTGGTGGCTCAGATGGTAAAGAATCTGTTTGCAATGCAGGAGACCTGGGTTCAGTCCCTGGGTTGGGAAGATTCCCCTGGGGAAGGAAATGGCTGCCCACTCCAGTATTCTTGCTTGGAGAATCCCACGGACAGAGGAACCTGGCAGGCTACAGTCCATGGGGTCCCACAGAGTCGGATATGACTGAATGACTAACACACATACACACTTTAATTCTACTGCAGATAACCTATTTCCATGAACAAATAAAATTCTGATTATAAGTATCTTTATATTTATATTTTTAATTGGAGGATAATTGCTTTAAAATTTTGTGTTGGTTCCCGCTATACAACAATATGAAACAGCTCTAAGTATGCATATATCTCCTCCCTCTTGAGCCTCCCTCCCAACCCCAAAACATAATTTTAATATGCATTGGGAAACAAAAATATTTGTGTGACTTGCTTTATTGTGGTGGTCTGGAGCCAAACTTACAGTATCTCTGAAGAATGCCTATATATTTCTGTTCAGATTAACAGACTCACATATTTGTCACGTACCTTCCAAAAGGAAGTTCATAGCCATGTTTCACTTTGTAATTTACTGGAGTATGTATACAATTTCTCAGATGTCTCTATGTATTTAAAAATCCAACAATATCTTTGGCCAGACTTTAAAAAGAGGTGGAGGTTTTACCCCAGTGGCACTTATAAATGTAAGGCAAATAAATGGTAGCCTATGGTCAAGATTTTTCTTTCAATTAAGAACATATGACTATAATAGTACTTATCCTCTTCAAAAGTGATTCACCTTGTTTACTTGACTTTAACCATGGGCAGCTTTACTCATGGTTGGTTCACAAGTTATTCAAAGAAGGGGAGAGAAATGTAATTGGTTGGAACTCATGGTGATATTGGCAAGTATTAATAACCCACAAAAGTAAGTGTGTAACTAAAATGGAAAATGTAAGACAATGTGCAATTTTCCCTTGGAAAGATCAGCTTTACTTAGATGTGGATAAAATTAGCATTTGCTAATCCTCCTTTTGCAGAAAACAAATAGAAGAAAACATATGGCCTCCAAAGTCTTAGTGAACACTTTGACAAGTCTGCTCAGGGTAGACAAGCCACCATACTTAACATTTGGGTTTAAAAGATGTTTCTTGAAGCTGAGTTAAATGAACAGCTTCAGACTTTCAACCCTTGCCCTTTTATTATCTATGACCAATGGCTTATGCATATGAATATATGATAATAACATTTAGTGGATTAATATGGTAGAGGGAAAGATTACACCTTTGAACCAGTGAAAATAAGCTTCCTCCTCTTAAACTGAAACAGCTAATATTAATGTCCTCTCTCTGGTAGCTGAACTGTTGTACTCCTCAACTTCCCAATCAACTTATTTAGGGAATTTATTAGTAAGGATAGTTAGTGATTTTTCTAAAAAAGTGTGTGAAGAATTTCCAGAGTTTAATTCAACTTTAACTTTCTATTCAAATTCATTTGCTTATGCAAAACACATGAAACACCCTCTGAGAAAGATAAGACAGAAATCTCAGAAGGTCAAGCTCTTTGGTATAAATGCCAAACTGCGAAAGCTGTTAGGTTATTAAAATACACATCATACTGAATCCAAATATTATCTCATAGCACTTAATCTTTTACTATTATTGATATTCATTATATAATAATGACTCTCTCTCTATTGACTAACTGGCCAAAAATCTATATCCCAGAGACAAGGCATTTAGTAGTAAGAATGGTAAGAAATAACGGTGTTAAACTTTTCTCCCATACTTACACTTTCCTTTTATTTTAGTGATTGGGACATTTCTGACAGAGAAAATACATGTTCTTGAAACAGAGTCAGAGATCCTTAGAAATGTGCATTTCTTTCACAATGTAAGGAAAGCTACAGGTCCATGAGTTTTGAAAAACTGGTTCTTTTCATTCATATCTAAAAGAGCAACGTAAACAATTTTTTAAACAAATATGTGAATTATGCTTTCTGACACTCAGTTGTTCCCACTTGTTGTCCATTAAAATGGCAAAGCAAATTGAGTAAGGTCAAGAAAGTTTTAGTAAACTGGGAAGGAACTTCTGGAAGGTTTAAGCTAATGTTCTAAAGGACAAAATTGGAGCCAGAAGTTGCAAGACAAACTCTCGCTAAGCCTTTATAATGGGCAGAAAGTTTCCTTGGGTGCAGGTGAGAATGCATGAAACTGCTGGGTCAGTCTTTGGCTGAGTCTCAGGGCTTGGGTCTGGAAGGTGACACCCTGCTTTATCAAATTGCTTTTGACAGCTCCTGTGCTTCCCTGGCAATAGCTCAGCATGAGGGGGCATCCCCTTGTGACACTAGGAGGGATGAGGATTAAGGCAAGGATATGGTATATAACATGCTATGTACTATATCCTGTGTACCACACAGGATATACTATGTACAGCACATAACATCCTATATACTACATTCTGCTTCGGATAGATCAAGCTTCATGACTGTTTTGTTTTTTTTTTCTTCACAGTCTGGTCTTGATAGGAATGGGACAGTTGGAGATATAAGGCCTGGAACGAATCGCATTGACATGAGCTCAATACAAACCACATGTTCCCTACCGATTTCAAACTTGTGTTCCTCAAAAGAAATCAAAGACATTAGTTACTTTGACAATTGTTACTTTCTTTAACAACTAAACAGGCCTTTTGTCAGTATTTAAAAGGGCCCTTCCATCCTTAGGGAAAATACTCCTCCTTCCCCCCTCAGTTTCATAATGCTGTTTTTTCTTTGCCTATACTTTTGGTGATGTGAAAAGCATGTTTTCCCCTCTATTTTGATTTGCTATGAACAAATGATTTATAAAGATAACAATTGGTAGCATTTACATCTAGAAGTGATTTCAAAACCATTTCACTTCCATCAGTATTTCAACCCAGGCCATTAATTTCTTCTTTACCCAAGTACCATCGC
The DNA here is from genome assembly GCF_003369695.1 of Bos indicus x Bos taurus. Taxonomy (NCBI): domain Eukaryota; kingdom Metazoa; phylum Chordata; class Mammalia; order Artiodactyla; family Bovidae; genus Bos; species Bos indicus x Bos taurus. The sequence continues at coordinate 4,646,938 of NC_040081.1, read as the reverse complement.
CCCCAACTAAAAGTCTGAGTTAATTCAGGTTTGGAGAATTTTATTTTTGATCAGCATAAACATGCTTACTACAGTGATACGATGCTGTCAATTTGCTACTTCACAAGGAAGAGGCTTTCATGAAAATCCTTGATCAGTTTTCTTGTGTTTTCCCCCATCCTATTCATATTTTAATTAATGTTGCAAAGAATATTGTCCTTCCTCTCATCCAAGATTCCCTGACTCCCAGTCAGCCTCAGAAGTACATACATAGACAAAATTTTAAGAAGAACCAACTGTGTGGGTCCTCTGATGTTTTCCGCTGACTTTTATTTTCAGACATGCGTGCTTTCATTCAAGTCATTTTACCTTCATTTCAAGCTTTTACTCTATATGTTATTAAAAAGTTCTGTTTTCTTTTACCATAGGAACACAGACACTTAAGATAGTTAATTATTATCCTCATTAAATAATGGCAAAAAATATAAAGCAATTTAATTCAGGTACCTATCTTTAAAACACATTACAAACCTAAGCTAATTTGCCATCGTAATTCCCCAAAAAAGGCTATTATCCTCTCTTTACAAAGGGTGAGCTAAAAGGTTAAGTGAAGAGCTTAAGGCTACTGAATAAGTTAATACCATTTCTGGGAGCTGATCACAGGAATGCCAGGTTCCTGTCTTTAAGTTCCAATTAGAATACAACTTTCATAATAATGGACCATTGAAAAGTCTTAATAAGGGCACATTTTATTCAAGACACTTTCTCTTCTTTAAAAATAACCAAAGAAAATACATCTGACCTATTTAATTTTAAGAATTTTTTCTGAATAAATGTTTATTGCAGAACACTTGGAATAAACAGGAATATATAAAGAGTAACATAATAATCTTGGAAAATACTCTGATGCTGGGAGGGATTGGGGGCAAGAGGAGAAGGGGATGACAGAGGATGAGATGGCTGGATGGCATCACTGATTCGATGGACGTGAGTCTGGGTGAACTCCGGGAGTTGGTGATGGACAGGGAGGCCTGGTGTGCTGTGATTCATGGGGTTGCAGAGTCGGACACGACTAAGCGACTGAACTGAACTGAACTGAACATAATAATCACTCACCATTCAGAGGTAGCCATTAGTCAAATTGTACATAATGGCACGTTTTCTGTATAAAAATTTACTTTTACTTTTATTTACATACTTGTGAGTACGTTTGAGATTTGTAAATATTTTTCCACTGAAATATACATTACATACATAACACATTTTCATGTTAGTTTATTTTTTTCCTCAGTGATAGCAGAGGCAACGTGTCAGTCATGAAAAGAACACGGGCAGAGTAGAACCAAGGGTACAGCTTGAGGACAGAGGCAAATGTTTGCGTAAAGGCAGCCTAGAATCAGAAAAATGAAGACACTGACTATTAAGCAGAGGAACTTCAGTTTGGTAAATGAAACAATCACTCAGAAACCTGAATGTCCCTATCTTTTCGTGAATGATGTCACCAAGGCTGAGAAACTGGAAACGTGCAGGAGAGAAAATGCAGTGACCATTGACTGAGGGCTTCCTGTGTTCCTGCTGTCTATTTCTCCCAAAGTGCCAGTGGTGGAGCTGGGTTTTGTGGGGTCTCACTCATGTGCAATTGTGGGGGGGTACCTCCAGAGGAAAAAAAATTAAGACACAAAATTAGAGAGAGGGGACATATGTATGGTGGTGGTTCAGTTGCTAAGTCGTGTCCGACTCTTTGTGACCCCATGGACTGTAGCCCACCAGGCTTCTCTGTCCGTGGGATTTCCCAGGCAAGAATACTGGAGTGGGGTGCCATTTGTTCTCTAGGGGATCTTCCCGACCCAGGGATTGAACCCACATCTGATTGCAGGCAGACTCCAGTGTTGCAGGCAGACTCCGTACTGACTGAGCTACCAAGGAAGCCCTTGGACATATGCACACCTGTGGCTGATTCATGTTGATAGATGGCAGAAACCAACGCATATTATAAAGCAATTATCCTCCAATTAAAAATAAAGGAATTTTTAAAAAGACATTATTAGGTATGAAGTGAACATTTAGATGAAAAAGAAATAATAAATTATAAGCTTTAAATAGCTGAAAGTACAGATAAGTGCATTGTACAGTCATAGAAATTATACTTCAAATCAAAAATTTTCAATGAAACCAAAAACAATCTAAAATCTAGGTAAAAAACACAATATGCCAGACACACTTCTGTGATTTTGTTGCCTCAATTTTGGTGCACTCTTTTTTATTGCTGTTTCTTACAGCAAAGAATTAGTGATGTTTTCCACAGAGAGAAGAGAAAGATAATTTAAACTTTTCTCTAGCATGATTACTTAAAGTTGGCTTTAAGTGCCAACAGTTTGGAAAAGCTATTTTTCAGCTTCACAAATTATTATTAATAAAATCATATAAATATCCTGGAATTTTTGTTTGCTGAAGATTCCTGCTTTTAAACAACTATAAACTATAAGATGTTGGGGAACTTAAAGTTGTTTGTGTGTGTGTGAGCGTGTCCTATTTGTGTGGACATGTGTGCACAGAGAGATCTCATTAATTAAATTGATGATTAAGGCAATGGCACCCCACTCCAGTACTCTTGCCTGGAAAATCCCATGGACGGAGGCACCTGGTAGGCTGCAGTCCATGGGGTCGCTAAGAGTCGGACACGACTGAGCGACTTCCTTTTCACTTTTCACTTTCATGCATTGGAGAAGGAAATGGCAACCCACTCCAGTATTCTTGCCTGGAGAATCCCAGGGGCAGGGGAGCCTGGTGGGCTTCCGTCTATGGGGTTGCACAGAGTCGGACATGACTGAAGCGACTTAGCAGCAGCAGCAGCAGCAAGCTTCTAATTGGTGTCTTTGGTTGTTATGGTGACTATGAGTGTTTTATATATGTATGTATGTGTGTGTATATATATATATATTACTGTCAGTATTTAATATTTAATCAAGATATGTAACTTAAATCTTTTTCCAGTGTGAATCAGTTCAGTTCATTCGCTCAGTCATATGTGACTCCTTGAGACCCGTGGAATGCAGCCCTCCAGGCTTCCCTGTTCATCACCAACTCCCGGAGCCTGCTCAAACTCGAGTCCTTCAAGTCAGTGAGGCCATCCAACCATCTCATCCTCTGTCGACCCCTTCTCTTCCTGCTGTCAGTCTTTCCCAGCATCGGAGTCTTTTCTAAATCAGTTCTTTGCATCAGGTGACCAAAGTATTGGAGCTTCAGCTTCAGCATTAATCCTTCCAGTGAATATTCAGGGTTGATTTCCTTTACGATCGACTGGTTGGATCTCCTTGTAGTCCAAGGGACTCTCAAGAGTCTTCTCCAACACCACAGTTCAAAAGCAGCAATTCTTCCAAGCTCAGCCTTCTTTATGGTCCAAATCTCACATCCATACATGATTGTAGGAAAAACCATAGCGGTGACTATACAGACTTTTGCTGGCAAAGTGAAGTCTCTGCTTTTGAATATGCTGTTTAGGTTGGTCATAGCTTTTCTTCCAAGGAGCAAACATTTTTTAATTTCATGGCTGCAATCACCATCTGCAGTGATTGTGGAGCCCCCCAAAATAAAGTCTCTCACTGTTTCCCCATCTATTTTCTGTGAAGTGTGGGACCAGATGCTATGATCTTAGTTTTCTGAATGTTGAGTTTTCCACCAGCTTTTTCCCTCTCCTCTTTCCCTTTCATCAAAAGGCTCTTTTGTTCCTCTTCGCTTTCTGCCGTAAGTGTGGTGTCATCTGCATATCTGAGGTTATTGATATTTCTCCCAACAGTCTTGATTCCAGCTTATAATATCATCCAGCCAGGCATTTTGCATGATGTACTCTGCATAGAAGTTAAATAAGCAGGGTGACAATATACAGCCTTGACGTACTCTTTTACCAATTTGGAACCAATCCATTGTACCATGTCCGGTTTTAACTGTTGCTTCTTGACCTGCATACAGGTTTCTCAGGAGGCAGGTCAGGTGTTCTGGTATTCCCAATCGCTTGAAGAATTTTCCACAGTTTATTGTGATCCCCACAGTCAAAGGGTTTAGCTTTGTCAATGAAGCAGAAGTAGATGTTTTTTCTGGAATTCCCTTGCTTTTTCTCTGATCCAACAGATGTTGGCAATTTGATCTCTGGTTCCTCTGCCTTTTCTAAATCCAGCTTGAACATCTGGAAGTGCTCCATTCACGTAATGTTGAAGCTTGGCTTAGAGAATACGGAGCATTACTTTGCTAGCATATGGAATGAGTACAAATGTGCAGTAGTTTGAACATTTTTGGCATTCCCTTTCCTTGGGACTGGAATGAAAACTGACCTTTTCCAGTCCTGTGGCTACTGCTGAGTTGTCCAAATTTGCTGGCATATTGAGTGCAGCACTTTCACAGCATTATTTTTAAGGATTTGAAATAGTTCAACTGGAATTACATCACCTCCACTAGCTTTGTTCATAGTGATGCTTCCTAAGGCCAACTTAACATCACACTCCAGGATGTCTGGCTCTAGGTGAGTGATCACTTCATCGTGGTTATCTGGGTTGTGAAGATCTTTTTTGCATAGTTCTCTGTATTCTTGCCACCTGTTCTTAATATCTTCTGCTTCTGTTAGGTCCGTACTGTTTCTGTCCTTTATTGTGCCCATCTTTGCATGAAATCTTCCCTTGGTATCTCTAATTTTCTTGAAGACATCTCTAGTTATTTCCATTCTATTGTTTTCCTCTATTTCTTTGCATTGATCATGTAGGATGGCTTTACCTCTCCTTGCTATTCTTTGGAACTCTGCATTCAGATCAATATATCTTTCCTTTTCTCCTTTGTCTTTTGCTTGTCTTCTTTCCTCAGCTATTTGTAAAGCCTCCTCAGACAATCTTTTTGCATTTTTTTCTTGGGGATGGTTTTGATCACCAGCTCCTGTCAATGTTAAAAACCGCCATTCATAGCTCTTCAGGCACTCTATCAGATCTAATCTCTTAAATCTACTTGTCACTTCCACTGTAAAATCATAAGGGATTTGATTTAGGTCATACCTGAATGGTCTAGTGATTTCCCCTACTTTCTTCAGTTTAAGTCTGAATTTGGCCACAGGCAGCTCCCAGTCTTGTTTTTGCTGACTGTATAGAGTTTCTCCATCTTCAGCTGCAAGGAATATAATCCATTTGATTTCGGTATTGACTATCTGGTGATGTCCTTGTGCAGAGTCATCTCTTGTGCTGTTGGAAAAGAGTGTTTGCTATGACTGGTGTGTTCTCCTGGTAAAATTCTGTTAGATTTTGCCCTGCTTCATTTTGCACTCCAAGGCCAAACTTGCCTGTTACTCCAGGTATCTCTTGACTTCCTACTTTTCCATTCCAGTCCCCTATGAGGAAAAGGGGATCTTTTTTTGGTGTTAGTTCTAAAAGGTCTTATAGTTCCTCATAGAACCATTCAATTTCAGTTTCTTTGGCATTAGGGGTTGGGGCATAGCCTTGGATTACTCTTGTATTGAATGGTTGACTTGGAAATGAACAGAGATCATTCTGTAGCTTTTAAGGTTGCACCCAATACTGCATTTCAGAATCTTGTTGATTACGAAGGGTATTCCATTTTTTCGAAGGGATTCTTGCCCACAGTAATAGATATAGTGGTTGCCTGAATTAAATTCACCCATTCTGGTCTGTTTTAGTCCACGGATTTCTAAAATGTTGATGTTCACTTTTGCATATCCTGTTTGACCACTTCCAATTTACTTGATTCATGGATCTAACATCCCAGGTTCCTATGCAGTATTGTTCTTTACAGCATCAGACTTTACTTCCATCCCTAGTCACATCCACAACTGGACCCACACATCACATCCAATATGCATATCATATATAATTCACTTCTCTATATGAATTTGATTATTAAGCAATCCAAGGATCTATTTATTATTATATTCAAACTTGTATTTTCCTTTTAATTAATTGCAACTTTTCAAAGTACCTTTTATTACAATTTGCTTCTCAACATAAAAATAATTTAGATTTCATCACTCACCTTAATGTGGAACTCTATAGCAAGGTCACAGGGGTAGAGCCCTATACCAAGGTTATAGGACAAAAATCTCCAGAACTGACAGAGCCCCATAGCAACAGTTACCATGAGCTTCTGGATCTAAACTGATCAGTTCTCTGACCCCATATTAGAGAAAATGTTGTTATGGTATTGTTAAGTCACTAAGTTGTGTAGGATTTTTTGCAACCCCATGAACTGCAGCATGCCAGCCTTCCCTGTCCTTCACTATCTCTAAGCATATTAGGTTAAATATCCATCTTATTAGCCTCCCCCCCACCCACCTTTAGCATCCTAACTGATCATCTTATGCCACTCTTACAGCAGGAATTTTCTGTCTTGAGGCATAAAAATTAGCTACTAGCCCATGAAAGGTGACAGCTCTCCCTTGCACTGGCCCCCTGTTCTGTCTTCTGCTCTAATAAATTCTCTTCTCCTCTCATTCTGCCTCAAGTCTGGAAATTGTTTTCAAACCCTGCACACAGACTATGACATGCAACACTATTGTTGAATCATATTTTGTTTTGTCATATTTCATTAATTTTTATCTGAATATTCATTTAGTTCTTTAATAGGTAAATTTTAAAATAATAAAATATATTACAGAATCAGAAGTTTATAATTTTTTCACTTACTTTATTGAAATATTCCAAAATGTCTTCACAACTTCCAATTAAAATGGTGTATTAAGAGCGTAATTGAATAAGGCACCAAAAATAAAAATACAAGTTTAATATCTCTATAATTATATACTATGCATTATGGAGTATATTCCTGACAGGAGAGAAATTTCCACAGATTGGCTTCTGGTGCTATGCATTCAAACCTGGTTTATCTACCATTATCCACATACTTCAGAACCAGGCACTATAGAACATGTTCATACTATGACCTCTGACCCTGCAGGGTTCTGTCATGGCACAAGTAGGGATAGCTGTATTCCTGAATTATATGTAATTTGATATATAATTATATATATATATATATATAATTTCTACACTGGGGACAACCAGCAATAACTATGCATGTCCCCCAAAATGCCTTGGGCCACTCCAACCTCACCCAACCAGAAAGAAACTGTGATGGAGGAAGTTGGAGTGAAAAGAATCATCCATCTTAATCAAATATAAAACATCTTATTTTGTAAATTTTGTAAAAACATATACCCATATGAGCAGATTTCTAGTCACTTCCCTCACTCCTCTGCCAAGCTTTTGGAATCTTACAGAGAACATTTGGAAATGAGAGGCATGGTTTCATGATAAATCCACCCTAGATTAGTTTATCTATCCTTCATGGCAACCTTATGAAGTAAGTAATTATCATTACCTCTACACAAGGGAACTTGGGAAGGTTAAGCAACTTGCCCAAGGTCTCATAGCTAGCAACAGCTGGAACCAAGATTTAACCCCAAGTGGTTGAGTATGGAGCACAGATTGTAATTAAGTCCCCTTACTTTGGGCCAGGAGTTATGGTGAGCACTTTATATTCACTAGTTAATTCTCATAACAATATCATATTATATGTACTGTTATTATTCCTATTTGGTAGATGGAGATAATCAAGGAGCAAAGATTCTTATCTTTCCAAGGTCACTCAACTGTGGAGTGGGATTCAAACACAAGTTTTGGGGTCCAAACAGTTAACCACTTCAGCACCAAGCCCCACTCCCCACCCTTAACTCAATTCCAAAACATCATGACTTTTATATGGATATATTATGAAGTAAACTGAAAAGACTACTTTAAAATAAAACATCTAAAGAGAAATTTTGCACTTGCAGAGAACTCCTTGAACTAGGCTCTCATATCTCTTGTAAGGGATAAGCACACACTCTCTTTATCTATTAGGTCTGATTTGATGAAAGTTGACATTGACAATAAAAGCATTGTGAATTTTTACCCAGGGAAAGCATGATAAAAACACTGTTTTAGAAAAGGCATAAATAAAGTTTGGATTAGGAGGAGAAAGTAGGCTAAATGAGGGCATAGCTGAAGTGGCAGAGGAAAGTAGCCCCCAGAATAAAAAACATAGACAAGGTTTGAAGAGAGAACTTGGTGAAAGATGCTATCAAAGATAGAAAAGAGTCCGATGTAAAGTGAAATGGAAACTGGAGCGTGGGATAAGAATAGCGCTTTGATGAGGCAGAAGGAGATCAATTCAGATATGGAAATAAATTAGCATGAAATCTTCGGAACTCCACAAGACTTCTGAGATCATCTGGTCCAACCTGCTCATTCTATAATGGAGGGATACAGAGACTTAGAAGGTGGCTCGGCTTCTTCAAAGTTATCAAGTGGTAAGAGGCAGCACCAGCTTTTCAGCTATGATGTTGTCCTGCTAATGCTGAGACTTGTCACAGGAAATGTCCAATCAGCACTCAAAAAATTAGGAACTGGAACACAGGCAAAAGACAGAGGATATGATACTTATTTAGGAGTTACCCGAAAAGGTGATGGTTGAAGACCTGCAATTAGATGAGCTTAAGGTTGAGCATTTCAGTCCCCTACAATGAAAAGGACATCTTTTTGGGTGTTAGTTCTAAAAGGTCTTGTAGGTCTTCATAGAACCGTTCAGCTTCAGCTTCTTCAGCATTACTGGTTGGGACATAGACTTGGATTACTGTGATATTGAACAGTTTGCCTTGGAAACGAATAGAGATCATTCTGTCATTTTTGAGATTGCATCCAAGTACTGCATTTCGGACTCTTTTGTTAACCATGATGGCTACTCCATTTCTTCTAAGGGATTCCGGCCTGCAGTAGTAGATATAATGGTCATCTGAGTTAAATTCACCCATTCCAGTCCATTTTAGTTCACTGATTCCTAGAATGTCGACATTCACTCTGGCCATCTCCTGTTTAATCACTTCCAATTTGCCTTGATTCATGGACCTGACATTCCAGGTTCCTATGCAATATTGCTCTTTACAGCAACAGACCTTGCTTCTATCACCAGTCACATCCACAACTGGGTATTGTTTTTGTTTTGGCTCCATCCCTTCATTCTTTCTGGAGTTTTTTCTCCACTGATCTCTAGTAGCACATTGGGCACCTACTGACCTGGGGAGTTCCTCTTTCAGTATCCTATCATTTTGCCTTTTCATACTGTTCATGGGGTTCTCAAGGCAAGAATACCCAAAAAAGATGTATTTTTCATTATAGAGGACTGGAATGCAAAAGTAGGAAGTCAAGAAACACCTGGAATGCAAAAGTAGGAAGTCAAGAAACACCTGGAGTAACAGGCAAATTTGGCCTTGGAGTACGGAATGAAGCAGGGCAAAGCCTAATAGAGTTTTGCCAAGAAAATGCACTGGTCATAGCAAACACCCTCTTCCAACAACACAAGAGAAGACTCTACACATGGACATCACCAGATGGTCAACACCGAAATCAGATTGATTATATTCTTTGCAGCCAAAGATGGAGAAGCTCTATACAGTCAACAAAAACAAGACCAGGAGCTGACTGTGGCTCAGATCATGAACTCCTTATTGCCAAATTCAGACTGAAATTTAAGAAAGTAGGGAAAACCACTAGAGCATTCAGGTATGACCTAAATCAAATCCCTTATGATTATACAGTGGAAGTGAGAAATAGATTTAAGGGACTAGATCTGATAGATAGGGTGCCTGATGAACTATGGACTGAGGTTCATGACATTGTACAGGAGACAGGGAAGAAGACCATTCCCATGGAAAAGAAATGCATAAAAGCAAAATGGCTGTCTGGGGAGGCCTTACAAATAGCTGTGAAAAGAAGAGAAGTGAAAAGCAAAGGAGAAAAGGAAAGATATAAGCACCTGAATGCAGAGTTCCAAAGAATAGCAAGAAGAGATAAGAAAGGCTTCTTCAGCGATCAATGCAAAGAAATAGAGGAAAACAACAGAATGAGAAAGACTAGAGATCTCTTCAAGAAAATTAGAGATACCAAGGGAACACTTCATGCAAAGATGGGCTCAATAAAAGACAGAAATGGTATGGACCTAACAGAAGCAGAAGATATTAAGAACAGGTGGCAAGAATACACAGAAGAATTGTACAAAAAAGATCTTCATGACCCAGATAATAATGATGATGTGATCATTCATCTAGAGCCAGACATTCTGGAATGTGAAGTCACGTAGGCCTTAGAAAGCATCACTATGAACAAAGCTAGTGGAGGTGATGGAATTCCAGTTGAGCTTTTCAAATCCTGAAAAATGATGCTGTGAAAATGTTGCTCTCAATATGCCAGCAAATTTGGAAAACTCAGCAGTGGCCACAGGACTGCAAAAGGTCAGTTTTCATTCCAATCCCAAAGAAAGGCAATGCCAAAGAACGCTCAAACTACCGCACAATTGCACTCATCTCACACACTAGTAAAATAATGCTCAAAATTCTCCAAGCCAGGCTTCAGCAATAAGTGAACCGTGAACTTCCAGATGTTCAAGTTGGTTTTAGAAGGCAGAGGAACCAGAGATCAAATTACCAACATCTGCTGGATCATGGAAAAAGCAAGAGAGCTCCAGAAAAACATCTATTTCTGCTTTATTGACTATGCCAAAGCCTTTGACTGTGTGGATCACAATAAACTGTGGAAAATTCTGAAAGAGATGGGAAAACCAGACCACCTGACCTGCCTCTTGAGAAACCTATATGCAGGTCAGGAAGCAACAGTTAGAACTGGACATGGAACAACAGACTGGTTCCAAATAGGAAAAGGAGTACATCCAGGCTATATATTGTCACCCTGCTTATTTAACTTACATGCAGAGTACATCATGAGAAACGCTGGGCTGGAAGAAGCACAAGCTGGAATCAAGATTGCCGGGAGAAATATCAATAACCTCAGATATGCAGATGACACCACCCTTATGGCAGAAAGTAAAGAGGAACTCAAAAGCCTCTTGATGAAAGTGAAAGAGGAGAGTGAAAAAGTTGGCTTAAAGCTCAACATTCAGAAAACAAAGGTCATGGCATCTGGTCTCATTACTTCATGGGAAATAGATGGGGAAACAGTGGAAACAGTGTCAGACTTTATTTTTTTGGCCTCCAAAATCACTGCAGATGGGTGACTGCAGCCATGAAATTAAAAGACGCTTACTCCTTGGAAGAAAAGTTATGACCAACCTAGACAGCATATTGAAAAGCAGAGACATTACTTTGCTAACAAAGGTCCATCTAGTCAAGGCTATGATTTTTCCAGTGGTCATGTATGGATGCGAGAGCTGGACCGTGAAGAAAGCTGAGTGCCAAAGAATTGATGCTTTTGAACTGTGGTGTTGGAGAAGACTCTTGAAAGTCCCTTTCTGCAAGGAGATCCAACCAGTCCATTTTGAAGGAGATCAGCCCTGGGTGTTCTTTGGAAGGAATGATGCTAAAGCTGAAACTCCAGTAATTTGGCCACCTCATGCGAAAAGTTGCCTCATTGGAAAAGACTCTGATGCTGGGAGGGATTGGGGGCAGGAGGAAAAGGGGACGACAGAGGATGAGATGGCTGGATGGCATCACTGACTCGATGGACGTGAGTCTGAGGGAACTCCTGGAGTTGGTGATGGACAAGGAGGCCTGGCGTGCTGTGATTCATGGGGTTGCAAAGCGTCAGACATGACTGAGGAACTGAACTGAAGGTTGGGCATTTATAGAGGGATGTTAAGTTGTACTTGGATAAAACTGGGTGCAAAGCCAGCATAAGAGATCCTATCAGGGAAGTTGAGGATGAAGGGAGAAGGTGTCAGTAAAGAGGATGGAACAGCAAGAATTGGAACAAAGAGCAAATTGAAACACTGGAGAGAGCGGGAAGGCAAGGCAATAGAAGAAAAAGAATTGAAGAAAGTCTGTGTGGCACAAAGAAGCAAATACCTAGAAAGGCTCAATGATGGGGACTAAGGAAGGATTATTTCAATTTTTCAAGACATGGTCAGAGCTTTTGTAATTGTATTAGGGTTTTAAGGGTTGAGAATAAAGGGATTCCATTTGTCAGAAGTTACATCATGGATGTTCATGCAAGATTTTACATATCTTCCTACCTTTTAAGTTTTGTTGCTGTTTAGTTGCTAAGTCATGTCCAACTCTTTGAGACCCCATGGGTGGTAGCCTGCCAGGCTTCTCTGTCCATGGAATTTGCCAGTCAAGAAAGAACCTGCCTGCAATGCAGTTCAATCCCTGGGTCAGGAAGATCCCTGGAGAGGGCATGGTAACCCACTCCAGTATCCGTGCCTGGAGAATCCCATGGACAGAGGAGCCTGGTGGGCTACAGTCCACAGGTCACAAAGAGAGTGAGACACAATTGAACGACTAACCATACTAGAGTGGATGGGCATTTCCTTTTCCAAGGGATTTTCCCTATCCAGGGATCAAATCCATGTCTCCTGCATTGGAAGGAGGATATTTTTTACCACTGAGCCATGAGGGAAGCTGCAATCTTAAGTTTAGCTTTCTTTAAAGATTTTTCTTTGCTTCAATTGCAAGATACACACAGAAATGTGTAGGAAATATTTTCAACTTCAATACACATGCTAAATATAAAACTATCCATGGAAAAGATGCAAGTTTGGGTTCATTGAGGTCAGGGCCTGTTTATTTTATCTTTGTATTTTTTGTGCCCAGCACAGAGTTTGTTACATCCTGGGTTCCCAGAGAATGGCGAATAAAAGAAATATGCTTGCTCAGCAACAGAATGGTTAGTAAGCAAATCTTTGGTTTCTTTATGTACTGACTCCTGCACTTCATTTAGCTCCTGAGGATGGCCACCAAAGTTGAAATTGGTGTTTAAGTATTCTATACATGGAGGGAGCTTTCCAGGTGGCTTGTGCTGTGCTTAGTCACTCAGTTGTGTCTGACTCTTTGCAACCCCATGGATGGCAGCCCTCCGGGCTCTTCTGTCCATAGGGATTCTCCAGGCAAGAATACTGGAGTGGGCTGCCACTTCTTTTCCCAGGGAATCTTCCCAACTCAGGGATCGAACCCAGGTCTCCTGCATGGCAGGCATTCTTTACCGACTGAGCCACTAGAGAAGCTGGGTTGCTTTAGTGGTAAAGGATCCACCTGCCAAGCAGGAGATGCAGATTTGATTCCTGGGTTGGAAAGATCCCCTGGAGAGGGAAATGGCAATTTACTTCAGTATTCTTGCCTGGGAAATCCCATGGTCAGATGAAGCTGGTGGGCTGCAGTCCATGGAGTTGCCAAAGAGTTGGATATGGCTTAGTGACTAAAGAGCAACAACAATATATAAAGTACCAGAAAATAATGTGAGGTTTGGGGATGAAAATGATAGTCTGTTATACCACGTAATGGACACATTAAACCTCTCTACCTAAACTCTCCTCTGCTGTTACTGCTAAGTTGCTTCAGTCGTGTCTGATTCTGTGCGACCCCATAGATGGCAGCCCACCAGGCTCCCCCGTCCCTGGGATTCTCCAGGCAAGAACACTGGAGTGGGTTGCCATTTCCTTCTCCAATGCATGAAGGTGAAAAGTGAAAGTGAAATCGCTCAGTTGTGTCCGACTCTGTGCGACCCCATAGATGGCAGCCCACCAGGCTCCCCCATCCCTGGGATTCTCCAAGCAAGAACATTGGAGTAGGTTGCCATTTCCTTCTCCAATGCATGAACATGAAAAGTGAAAGTGAAGTCGCTCAGTCGTGTCCGAATCTTCCCAACCCCATGGACTGCAGCCTACCAGGCTCCTCCGTCCATGGGATTTTCCAGGCAAGAGTACTGGAGTGGGGCGCCATTGCCTTCTCCGCTATGTAGTAGCTATTCAGTTTGGAGGGCTGACCTCTAAATTCCAGAAGTGAACTTTGATTGATAATCAATCAGGTTAGTTCTATCTTCTTTGCCACAAAAGTGACCCGTGCTTAGACCAGCTGAGTGTAAGACATTTGCCTGGACATAGAGATTATGTCAAGGGCTATGGGGACATGCACAACCTCTGTCATAGAAACTGTTACATTTTGTTCCATTGATTTAAATTGGGGCAACAAAAGATGAATATCAGCACAAAAATCAGGACATTTTCTGGGGACTCTGGCATCTCTCTTCCCCGTTTTGGGATTGAGATTGATGTTATAAGGCAAAAAGCACAAACTGTCTGCTTGATGCTTCCTTTTATGGCTCATTTTCCCAAAGCCTGAGCCAGTGACCACTACCCTGGAGGAGTGGACAGTAAAGAAAGTGATCGTTTTGACTGGGGAAGGGATAGAGGTCCAAGGGAGCTGCACTTTGCTTCCTGACCAAGCCCTTGGAAGGAATAGCCCCACAGGACACTGAGAGGCCAGTTTTGAGGGACTAAAACTTCCCTAAAATATCCTTGCCAGGGGTGACATCACAGGATCAGAATGGCCAGTACTGTTGGTCAATTTAGGTTATAATCCTTGGTGTCTTTTCAGTGACCAGTATAGAAAAATGAGCAACAGTGATCCATAGAACCTTATGATGTGCTATGAAATAAAACATATACATACGTTTACATAAAACTCTGGAGTAAACATAAAACTCTAGAACCTTTCCACACCTTTGCCCAGGGGGACATGGTAATGACTGAAGCTGAGTTCTCTTCCAACTTTATAAGAAATAAAGAAATACAACTTTAAAAAATTTTGCTCACTTGAGTTTGTAAACTAAGAATCGTACTCTCTTTAACTATCTTCTACAGTATGGTAAGATCCCTAACACCTAATGCATAGTTGTTTAAATATAAGAAGTAGCCACCAAATGTGTGATAGATGAATATCATTTTCCAACTAGATTTGAAAGTTAGTGTTCTTACAGACACTGTCATACTCCCCGCTGGATAACTTTGAGAATAATGAACAATGATCAGAGATTGTCCAAGTCCTTAAAAAGTCTGTAAGAGTCAAACCTAGATTGAGGGCAGGAAGAGAAGCGGGAGACAGAGGATGAGATGGTTAGATCGCATCACTGACTCAATGGATATGAGTTTGAGCAAAATCCGAGAGAAAATGAATGACAGGGAAGCCTGGTGCACTGCAGCCCATGGGATTCAGAAAGAGTTGGACATGACTTAGCTACTGAACAACAGCAAAGAATAAAGTCCTTGGTGGGTTATCCTTTCAGTCATACCGAGTATTATGAAAGTCCGTAAATGTGGTGCTACCCTACAACTAGGTCACTAAGGCCAGACAAAACTGAGTAGGAAAGAAAACGAGAGAACTCTAAATCGCAAGAGTACTTGATGATGCAAGTCAGAGCAGTCTGCTGTGCATCCAAGCACAACAGAAGTGCAGGTGCAGGCGCAGGAAGAGAAATCACAAAAAAGAGAGTGTGTAATCATGAAAGTCACAAGGTGTGTTCCCTTGTGGAAAAGATAACCAAGTGATCGAGTGGCTCCTGTGTGTTTCAGAAGCCTTGGCTTATTTCCCCTATGAACAGATTGTCCTTTTGGAAAACTATAAATTAGGTACTGATCAAGGCACTATTTGGGTCTATCAGTTAGCTCTCTGCATTTGGCAGTACAACTATACAATAAATTCATTACTAACTCTTGAAAGAGCTTTAGCAGTCTGAAGTAATGCTTTTGTAATGAATAGGACATGGGAGCTTAAATTCCATGTTGGAAATTTCCCCAAGAAATAAGTCTATTGTAGAGCTGAAGGGTTCCTAATTGGTAAGTGCCAATTGGGCTATATTCAGTGTTAAGTGCTAAGTAATCTGACCACTCCATCATTTATTAAATTATAATTGGAAGTTGATAAATAGCTGTATAGGATAGATACAATTCATAAGAGACTTTACTCAATAGCTGCCAGAGAGGTAATATTCATATTGGCTTGAAAATGGACACATTTTGAGTGTTTTCATAACTAACAGTACACTGGAAAAGACATTTGAAGGATGTGCTCCATGTTAAAAAATGACCTCAAACCTTTACAGATTCTTCTATACATTATGAAAAGCACCATGCAAAACTGACCCCAAGAGAGACTTGTCTAGATGATAGATGAAGTGCAGAGTCACTGCATACTGACAGAAAGAGATGCTTTGAAAGTACTGTATGCAACTCCATAACAACCTTGGAGTGCTTGAGAAGTCTAAAATAATTGAAATTGAAAAGCAAGCTTGTCAGTTGTACTCGTGTTAAGGACAGCTTTCCATTGCTCTGGGTCCGTGGGAAATATCTGAAGAAAGTGTACCTGTCTGTAGTTGGGATGGTATCCTTCAAAATCTTTGCCTACACAGTTCTATTCTGCTAGACTTCTCTAAACTGTCTTGCGCAGGTCTTATCTGTTACTTATAAAGTTCAAATGATAGAGGTGAGAGAACAACCATGCAGTGATAGGAAATATCACATTATAGCAGCAGAATGAATTCTAACAGGTCTTTTGTCAAGAATGCCCAGTCAATGGGCTTGCAGAGTGGACTTAAGAATTGTTGGTCAGTGGAAGGAGGTGTGAGGAGAAAGAAGAAACTGTGCAAATAGCTCTTCTTTCCTGTTTTAGCTTTGCTTACAAAGCTGATCAGTGGCCAATGAGAAGGTAAGATAGCATTCCCTCTGTTTTCCTTGGTGTCACTTCCCCCTTCTTTCTTTGGTAATAGGGAAAAGTTTTAACTCACCAAGAATGCTGTGGGTGTCCAGAAGAGGGTAAAGTCATCTTAGTGGAATGGCAATAGTTCTTAATTCTGGACATTCCTTCTGTAACCTAGAGGTCATTGACCCTAAATGTAGATGCTGTAAAGAGCAATATTGCATAGGAACCTGGAATGTTAGGTCCATGAATCAAGGCAAATTGAAAGTGGTCAAACTGGAGATGACAAGTGTGAACATCGACATTCTAGGAATCAGTGAACTAAAATGGACTGGAATGGGTGAATTTAACTCAGATGACCATTATATCTACTACTGCAGGCAGGAATCCCTCAGAAGAAATGGAGTAGCCATCATGGTCAACAAAAGAGTCCAAAATGCAGTACTTGGATGCAATCTCAAAAACGACAGAATGATCTCTGTTCTTTTCCAAAGCAAAACATTCAATATCATGGTAATCCAAGTCTATGCCCCGATCAGTAATGCTGAAGAAGCTGAGGTGGAACAGTTCTATGAAGACTTACAAGACCTTCTAGAACTAACACCCAAAAAAGATGTCCTTTTCATTATAGGAGACTGGAAGGCAAAAGGAGGAAGTCAAGAAACACCTGGAGTAACAGGCAAATTTGGCCTTGGAGTACGGAATGAAGCAGGGCAAAGCCTAATAGAGTTTTGCCAAGAAAATGCACTGGTCATAGCAAACACCCTCTTCCAACAACACAAGAGAAGACTCTACACATGGACATCACCAGATGGTCAACACCGAAATCAGATTGATTATATTCTTTGCAGCCAAAGATGGAGAAGCTCTATACAGTCAACAAAAACAAGACCAGGAGCTGACTGTGGCTCAGATCATGAACTCCTTATTGCCAAATTCAGACTGAAATTGAAGACAGGGGAGAAAACCACTAGAGCATTCAGGTATGACCTAAATCAATCCCTTATGACTATACAGTGGAAGTGAGAAATAGATTTAGGGGACTAGATCTGATAGATAGAGTGCCTGATGAACTATGGATGGATGTTTGCGACATTGTACAGGAGATAGGAATCAAGACCATCCCCAAGAAAAAGAAATGCACAAAAGCAAAATGGCTGTCTGAGGAGGCCTTATAAATAGCTGTGAAAAGAAGAGAAGCAAAAAGCAAAGGAGAAAAGGAAAGATATACCCATTTGAATGCAGAGTTCCAAAGAATAGCAACGGGATATAAGAAAGCCTTCCTCAGCGATCAATGCAAAGAAATAGAGGAAGACAATAGAATGGGAAAGACTAGAGATCTCCTCAAGAAAATTAGAGATACCAAGGGAACATTTCATGCCAAGATGGGCTAGATAAAGGACAGGAATGGTAGGGACCTAACAGAAGCAGAAGGTATCAAGAAGAGGTAGCAAGAATACACAGAAGAACTGTACAAAATGACCCAGATAATCATAATGGTGTGATCACTCACCTAGAGCCAGACATCCTGGAATGTGAAGTTAAGTGGGCCTTATGAAGCATCATTATGAACAAAGCTAATGGAGGTGATGAAATTCCAGTTGAGCTATTTCAAATCCTGAAAGATGATGCTGTGAAAGTGCTACACTCAATATGCCAGCAAATTTGGAAAACTCAGCAGTGGCCACAGGACTGGAAAAGGTCAGTTTTCATTCCAATCCCAAAGAAAGGCAATGCCAAAGAATGTTCAAACTACCACACAATTGCACTCATCTCACACTCTAGTAAAGTGATGCTTAAAATTCTCCAAGCCAGGCTTCAGCAGTACGTGAACCGTGAACTTCCAGATGTTCAAGCTGGTTTTAGAAAAGTCAGAGGAACCGGAGATCAAACTGCCAACATCCACTGGATTATCAAAAAAGCAAGAGAGTTCCAGAAAAACATCTATTTCTGCTTTATTGACTATGCCAAAGCCTTTGACTGTGTGGATCACAATAAACTGTGGAAAATACTTCAAGAGATGGGAATACCAGACCACCTGACCTGACTTTTGAGAAACCTGTATGCAGGTCAGGAAGCAACTGGACATGGAACAACTGACTGGTTCCAAATAGGAAAAGAAGTACATTAAGGCTGTATATTATCACTGTGCTTATTAACTTGTATGCAGAGTACATCATGAGAAACGCTGGGCTCGAAGAACCACAAGCTGGAATCAAGATTGTCGGGAGAAATATCAATAACCTCAGATATGCAGATGACACCACCCTTATGGCAGAAAGTGAAGAACTAAAGAGCCTTTTGATGAAAGTGAAAAAGGAGAGTGAAAAAGTTGGCTTAAAGCTCAACATTCAGAAAACTGAGATCATGGCATCTGGTCCCATCACTTCATGGGAAATAGATGGGGAAACAGTGGAAACAGTGTCAGACTTTATTTTTCTGGGCTCCAAAATCACTTCAGATGGTGAATCCAGCCATGGAATTAAAAGACGCTTACTCCTTGGAAGAAAGGTTATGACCAATCTAGATAGCATATTAAAAAGCAGAGACATTACTTTGCCAACAAAGGTCTGTCTAAGTCAAGGCTATAGTTTTTCCATTGGTCATGTATGGATGTGAGAGTTGGACTATAAAGAAAGCTGAGTGCCAAAGAATTGATGCTTTTGAATTGTGGTGTTGGAGAAGACTCTTGAGAGTCCCTTGGACTGCAAGGAGATCCAACCAGTCCCTCTTAAAGGAAATCAGTCCTGGGTGTTCATTGGAAGGACTGATGTTGAAGCTGAAACTCCAATACTTTGGCCACCTGATGTGAAGAACTGACTCATTTAAAAAGAGCCTGATGCCGGGAAACATTGAGGGCAGGAGGAGAAGGGGATGACAGAGGATGAGATGGTTGGATGGCATCACTGACTCAATTGACATGGGTTTGGGTGGACTCCGGGAGTTGGTGATGGACAGAGAGGCCCGGTGTGCTGTGGTTAACGGAGTCACAAAGAGTCAGGCATGACTGAGTGACTGAACTGAAGTCCATTTTTCCTGCCACTGTTCTTTACGAGAAGCATCCTTTTCAAAAGCACTTTAGGGACTGTCATTTCACTATTTGAAGAGTAATCAAGAAAATGTGACCGCCAGTTGACCCACACAATTGGAGGCTGTTCACTCCTGCCCCTCTTCTTGGAATGGCATGCTCTGCCTGCTGTTCCCTCCGTGGGAACTGTTCCCAGGATGTGGCCTTGAGAGAGGAAGCTGTTGCTGAGATCATCTGTATACTACACGTGACTAAGCCCATCTAAGGCCTCTTTAGAAACTCTTAAAATTTGGCCACTGGGTGCACTCCTCATCTTGTTAGCCACCAAAGACAAGCCTCTTGAAATTTCCATGCTCATTAAAACTGCTGTCTAGCAATCTGGAAGGCTTGCCTCTTTCTTTGGTCTCTCCCTGCCCTCCAGCCCATTTCAGATTACTCTCAGGAAGCTCCCCAGGTTTTGACCCAACAATCACCTTAATTATTGCCCATTTATTCCTGGAAGCATTACATCCGCATATGACAATAACACAGTGTGGAAAAAAAGTAGTCCTATTGCCACTGTTAGTGTCCTGGTCAGAGAGGATGACCCCTGGAGGAGGGCGTGGCAGCCCACTCCAGTGTTCTTGCCTGGAGAAGCCCGTGGATAGTGGAGCCTGGCGGGCTGCAATCAGGCACAAGAGAAGCGACTTAGCACTCTTGCAGGAGAGGATGGCAGGCTTCAAGGGCATTTCTAAGGGCCTCATTTCATTATGTATTAAATACTGGTCTCAAGTCCTCTCAAGAAATAACTGCAATATAAGTGCTCTTACTCCACTGAATTCTCCTAAAGTAACTGCTCTTCTCTGTCCTGTATCCTCTTAGCTAATTGACCAAAGCTTGGCAGCTGTCTTGGGCAATTTGCTGAACCAAATTTGATCCAAGACATCTTTATTTGCATATTAGAGCCTCCAGGACATTGCAGTGAACCGCAGGGATACAAGAAGGCAAAGGAACAAGTCCTTTTAGAAGGATTTAATTCAAAGGTTTATTCAAAGGTCAAAAGTAAAAAATGTTTTAATGTTAGACACACCAAAAAATTTTTACTACAAGCAAGTTTGCATTTTTTCCTTTGCTGAGCGAGGCAGAGTGGACATGAAGACCTACTTTTGTTAGAAGGTAAATAGAGACGATGAACCTTAAAACTGAACATGTGCAGCCTTTGTTTCCAAAGTCTCACTTCTCTTCCACTGATCTAAATCCAGGATGATTAAAGGGGAATGTGGGCCTGACTAAGGTTGTTTCATGTCCAGGATGACTTCCATAGGGACTGAGAAAGAAATTAACCATGTGGACTCACACAGGAGGCAGTCAGTGAACTGCACTTTGGAGAAGTTGGTGAACTGAAGCCTCCAAGTCCTTTACTACTTTGTTAGCTTTGGGTTACTCTATATGATTAAGCTGTGAAAGGTGCTGATCAAAAGTGTTTGAACTCATGGGGAAATTTTCAAGGGTAGAAGAAAAGAACACAAAAATCTTAAATCAAATGAATTAATTCATTATTCATTTTAATGATAATTTTTAGCTCATTAAGTTGATCTATGCTAAGTCACTTCAGTCATGTCCGACTCTCTGCTACCCCATAGACGGCAGCCCACCAGGCTCCCCCGTCCCTGGGATTCTCCAGGCAAGAACACTGGAGTGGGTTGCCATTTCCTTCTCCAATGCATGAAAGTGAAAAGTGAAAGGGAAGTCGCTCAGTCGTGTGTGACTCTTAGCGACCCCATGGATTGCAGCCTAATAGGCTCCTCCATCTATGGGATTTTCCAAGCAAGAGTACTGGAGTGGGGTGCCATTGCCTTCTCCAAAATTTCTGGTGGTATATTACTTCATGAAGAAAAACTATTTCAATGAAAGTGAGGTTCAAATATCATGTAAAGAATATTAATTATAGGGAATATAAAATTTCTATTTTTTCAGCCATTTAAAATATTTAATTATAAAATATAGGCATATGTATTATGAAAGTGAAAGTGAAGTTGCTCAGTCATGTCTGACTCTTTGAGACCCCATGGCCTGTAGCCCACCAGGCTTCTCAGTCCATGGGATTTTCCAGGCAAGAACACTGGAGTGGGTTGCCATTTCCTTCTCCAGGAGATCTTCCTGACCCAGGGATTGAATCCAGGTCTCCCGCATTGTAGGCAGATGCTTTACCGTCTGAGCCACCAGGGAAGTCCAAAACTATGCCCATGAAATGGAATGTAAAATTTACCTGCTGCTGCTAAGTTGCTTCAGTCATGTCCGACTCTGTGAGACCCCAGACGGCAGCCCACTAGGCTCCCTCTTCCCTGGGATTCTCTAGGCAAGAACACTGGAGTGGGTTGCCATTTCCTTCTTCAATGCATGAAAGTGAAAAGTGAAAGTGAAGACGCTCAGTCATATCCGACTCTTAGCGACCCCATGGACTGCAGCCCACCAGGCTCCTCTGTCCATGGGATTTTCCAGGCAAGAGTACTGGAGTGGGGTGCCATTACCTTCTCTGGTGCATACCTTGCTGCTGCTGCTGCTGCTGCTGCTGCTGCTGCTGTTAAGTCGCTTCAGTCGTGTCCGACTCTGTTCGACCCCATAGATGGCAGCCCACCAGGCTCCCCATCCCTGGGATTCTCCAGGCAAGAACACTGGAGTGGGTTGCCATTTCCTTCTCCAATGCATGAAAATGAAAAATGAAAGTGAAGTCACTCAGTCGTATCCGACTCCTAGCAACCCCATGGACTGCAGCCTACTAGGCCCCTCCGTCCATGGGATTTTCCAGGCAAGAGAACTGGAGTGGGTTGCCATTGCCTTCTCCGCAAATCAGCTGTTGCTCCTGTTGCTGCTGCTAAGTCACTTCAGTTGTGTCTGACTCTGTGGGACCCCAT
Organism: Bos indicus x Bos taurus; assembly: GCF_003369695.1. Taxonomy (NCBI): domain Eukaryota; kingdom Metazoa; phylum Chordata; class Mammalia; order Artiodactyla; family Bovidae; genus Bos; species Bos indicus x Bos taurus. The sequence continues at coordinate 4,624,533 of NC_040081.1, read as the reverse complement.
GGACTGCAGACCACCAGGCTCCTCTATCCATGGGATTCTCCAGGCAAGAACATGGAGTGGGTTGCCATTTCCTCTTCCAATGCATGAAAGTGAAAAATCAAAGCGAAGTCTCTCCGTTGTGTCCAACTCTTCTCGACCCCATTGACTGCAGCCTACCAGGCCCCTCCGTCCATGGGATTTTCCAGGCAAGAGTACTGGAGTGAGTTGCCATTGCCTTCTCCGGGTGCATACCTTAGTGCTGAAATATTTAGATATATGCACTAGATTCTTTCTAGTTATGAATATTGCTAAAGAAAGTGAAGTTGCCTTTGGAGCTTTTCCCCTTAGATACAACATAGAATTCTAACTTTACTCTTAAAAAACAAACAACAACAAAAAAAACTAAGACATTGAAACAAGTTGCTTTGAATAATTTTCTTTATTAATAATACTTTTGGTATTTTAATTGACAAGACAAAAACCGAGGACCATACACTCGGACATTAAAGCCCCCTTGGCGTGTCATAATGAAACTTTGAATGTCTTAGATAATGGCAAATGCTTTTGATTGAAAACTCTACTTTTTAGCTTTGAGATAGGTATAAACCAACATGAATGCCTTCTCCCCAGCAGAGAATTGCTCCAAGTACCCACGTCTTCTGAGTACTTATGAGAGGGTACCATTTTGTTTTTCCCGCATGGCTGGTAGAAAATGAGGGAGCCTTTTGACTATAATCTAACTTTTGAGGACAACCAATATGCATGCCACAAGCCAAAGAAATTATCTGAACGTTTGGATTACATCTGGAACTGTCAGAATTCAGCAAGAAATAGTTAATTTTCTTCTGCCTTTTGTATTTATTTTACCAGGAAGAGAAAGAGAATTGGGCCATTGAGCTTACTCAGCAGTAAATGACAGACAAATCCTACCCCTGGGAGTAATTCCACGTTCAGTTCCCAAATCTGATACTAGAGTGATATGGCCTCCTTCCCACCTATTGTATGAAAGCACCTTGGGGAGTTACCTTTTCCAAGTTCACAATAGAACACCTCATTAGTCATGAACAACACCTATTAAAAAGCCGGATTCTTAGAATATCTCTATAAAATTATTCTTCTCAGAATTTTAATTTTTGACCTCCAAGTATATCTTTAGGCACTCAAATTCTAGGCCATCAGTAGAATTTGACTCCTGACTTGATTCCTTTGGCTCCCCGGGAATATACATTCTGAGCTTCTTTGAATTGTTTAGTGAGGAAACCCTGGCATGATGCTTGCTTCTCATGGCTCAGACTTCCCACGGGCAAGTCAGATGAATAATGACACAAGTTACTGCCCACAAAGGTATGCGTTGAGAAAATACAAAAGTTTAAAATAAATATGGAGTATTAAAGCATTTAATTATATATGTTTCGTAATTAGTCATTGAAGAGAAAATGAGTCCTTAAGTGTGACTAATAGGTGACAAGAATGAGAGGGTTACATGTAGCTATAGAGGTGGTGCTATAAACTGCTATCCTGATAATCTGCTCTTCAAAAAATTCTGATCAGCTTTTCAGTTCACAGAAGGACATGTTCAAATTATGAAGCTGCCGACTAGGCAAACCAAGGTCACGTGAATCAACTAAGGAAAATATCCTTAAATCTTATTTTTGGCTGCAGTAGGTCATTATTAGTTTTGCTCTCAGTTTTAAGAAGAGTGTTTTTTTTCCTACTACAAATTTGATTTTATATATTTACAATTAGTCTTCTGAATTTAAAATAAAAGTTTACTGACTAACCAGGAATGGAAAACTTGCACTTAAATCTGAGGGAAGTATTTTAACATTATTCTATACAAATCTTGCTTTCCATCTGGTATTATTTTTATGTTAATGATTTGTTTATCCCTCACTACGATCCCACTCCAGTGTTCTTGGGCTTCCCTTGTGGTGGTAAAGAATCTGCCTGCAATGCGGGAGACCTGGGTTTGATCCCTGAATTGGGAAGATCCCCTAGAGAAGCGAAAGGCTACCCACTCCAGTATTCTGGCCTAGAGAATTCCGTGGACTCTACAGTCCATGGGGTTGCAAAGAATTGGACATGACTGAGTGACTTTCACTTTCACTAGGATCCAAATATGATAGAAATTAGAATATATTAGAATTATTATAAATCTATATTATGCTGAAATGAGCAATTTCATTTATTCCACTTGTTGTGAGTGTGTGCTCAGTCGTGTCCGACTCTTGCGACCCCATGGACTGTAGCCTGCCAGGCTTCTCTGTCCATGGTATTTTCCGGGCAAGAATACTAGAGCAGGTTGCCATTTCCTGTGGGTTGCCGTTTCCTTCTCCAGGGGAACTTTTGGACCCAGGAATGGAATTCACATCTCTTGCGTCTCCTGCACGGGCAGGCAGATTCTTTTACCACTGCACTATCTTCCACTGTGGACACTATAATGTGCCTAACAGAAAAACTATATGAAATTTGAAAATAGGCAAAAGAGATGATTTGATGTCCTTCAGTGTAGCACTAAATTTGATGTTTGAATGACTGGGATATATTACAACTCTGTAGGAGCAAAAGTTTTATGAATAGTTTCTGTCTGGTGGAACAGATAACCACAAAAGTTTATCACGTTGGAAGGTATTAACCAGTTTAGTATCTAATCTAGCAATTTTATCCTAATATTTCTTTTTAAATTTTCAGGTAGATATTTCTTAAATGTTCTTTGAGTCAATTAAAATAGCTTTCATTTATTGAAGAATTAAATAACATCTTTGATACATATTCAGTTACATTTAAAATTCATAATTTTAAACTGTTTGATAATTATATTTAACAGGCCCTAAATTGTAAGTTTAAAATAATAATAACCATAAATAACAAAGCTATTAATGTACAAGCTTAAGATTACAAAATTATAAAATTTTACAACTAAGAGCTCTCAAGGATCTCTAAATCATATCTTCTAATTTCAGTTGATATTCCTGAGGCAAGATAAGCAGAAAGAAAAATCAAGTTCTTAATATCTCCTTCTCCTCTCATCTTCACGTCAAATGAATCTATAAATTCTGGGGATCCTACTCCTTGTGGGCTGTGTGCTCAGTCACTTCAGTTGTGTCCAACTCTTTGCAACCCTATGGACTGTAGCCTGCCAAGCTTCTCAGTCCATGGAATTCTCCAGGCAAAAATGCTGGACTGGGTTGGCATGCCCTTCTCCAGGAGATCTTCCTGACCCAAGGACTGAAGTCTCCGAGTCTCCTGCTTTGCAGTCGGATTCTTTACTACTGAGCCACCATGGAAGTTCCATACGATTCCCTAATACTTCTTAAACTACATTTCACTGAAGCCACGCAAGCTATCATCATCATTCTGCATTACTAAAATAGCCTCCTATCTAGTCTCCCCATTTCCATTTATATCTCCTATCTATCCTGTACAGAGGAGTCAGAAGGCTCTTTTAAAAATATGATAATAATGATACTTCCTGATGTCTGATGATGACACTTGCTGTTTAAAACACTTTAATGGCTTTCCATGGCACATAATATAAAGTCAAAATAGTTTAGCTATGATGTTAGGTAAGGGTTTGTCATATATGTCCTTTATTATGTACAAGTTGGTTCTATCTATACCTAGTTCACTGAAAGTTTTGTAATTGATGCTGAGTTTTGCCACATGTTTTTTTCCCGAATCTATTGAGATAATCTTATGAATTTATCCTTCATTTTGTTAGTGTGGCAATCACATTGATTGATTTGTAGATATTAAACCATCCTTGCATCCCTGAATATCTTATTTAATCATGGTGTATACTCCATCCAAAATGTTTTTGATGTTTGATAATATTTTATTGAGGTTTTTAAAAAGGATTTATTTACTCTAATTATTCATTTTTCTCTGCACTGGGTCTTCATTGCTGCTCATGGGCTTTCTCTAGTTTCAGTGAGTGGGGGCTACTCTTCACTGCAATGCATGGGCTTCTCATTGTGGTGGCTTCTCCTGCTGCAGAGTGTGGGCTCGAGGCATGCAGGCTTCACTAGTCGTGGTCCACTGGCTTAGTCACTCCACGGCTGTGGGATCTTCCTGAGCCAGGGATTGAATCCAAGTCCCATGCATTGGCAGGCAGACTTTTAACAACTGGGCCACCGAGGACACCCTGTTGAGGAATTTTCCATCCTATGTTCACAGATCAGTCAGTCAGTTTAGTCACTCAGTTGTGTCCGACTCTTTGCAACCCCATGGCCTGCAGCACTCCAGGCTTCCCCGTCCATCACCAACTTCTGTAGCTTGCTCAACCACATGTCCATCGAGTTGATGCCAACAAGCCATCTTACCTTCTGTCATCTCCTTCTCCTCCTGCCTTCAATCTTTCCCAGCATCACGGTCTTTTCCAAAGCATCAGTTCTTCAAGTAAGGAGGCTAAAGTATTGGACCTTCAGCTTGAACATCAGTCCTTCCAGTGAACACCCAGGACTGATTTCCTTTAGCATGGACTGGTTTGAGCTCCTTGCAGTCCAAGGGACTCTCAAGAGTCTTCTCCAACACCACAGATCAAAAGCATCAATTCTTCAGTGCTCAGCTTTCTTTATGGTCCAACTCTCACATCCATTCATGACTACTGGAAAAAACATAGCTTTGACTAGATGGACCTTTGTCGGCAAAGGAATATCTCTGCTGTTGAATATGCTGTCTAGGTTGGTCATACATTTTCTTCCAATTAAAAGAGCAAATGTCTTTTAATTTCATGGCTGCAGTCAGCACCTGCAGTGATTTTGGAGCCCAAGAAAATAAAGTCTCTCACTGTTTCCATTATTTCCCCATCTATTTGCCATGAATTGATGGGACCAGATGCCATTATCTTTGTTTTTTGAATGCTGAGTTTTCAGCCAACTTTTTCACTCTCCTCTTTCACTTTCATCAATAGGCTCTTTAGTTCCTCTTCGATTTCTGCCATAAGGATGGTGTCATTTGCATATCTGAGATTACTGATATTTCTCCCAGGAATCTTGACTCCAGCTTGTGCTTCATCCAACCTGGCATTTCACATGATATACTCTGCATATAAGTTAAATAAGCAGGGTGACAATATACAGCCTTGACATTCTCCTTTCCCGATTTTGAAACAGTTTATTGTTCTATGTCCAGTTCTAGCTGTTGTTTCTTGACCTACATACAGATTTCTCAAGAGGCAGGTCAGGTGGTCTGGTATTCCCATCTCTTTCAGAATTTCCCACAGTTTGTTGTGATCCACACAATCAAAAGCTTTGGCATAGTGAATAAAGCAGAAGGAGATGTTTTTCTGGAACTCTCTTGCTTTTTCTCTGACCCAAGGGATGTTGAAATTTGATCTCTGGTTCCTCTGCATTTCTAAATCCAGCTTGAACATCTGGAAGTTCTCAGTTCACATACTGTTGAAGCCTGGATTGGAGAATTTTGAGCATTACTTTACCAGTGTGTGAGATGAGTGAAATCGTGCCGTAGTTTGAACATTCTTTGGCATTGCCCTTCTTGGATTGGAATGAAAACTGACCTTTTGCAGTCCTGTGGCCACTGCTGAATTTTCCAAATTTGCTGGCATATTGAGTGCAGCACTTTCACAGCATCATCTTTTAGGATTTGAAATAGCTCAACTGGAATTTCATCACCTCCACTAGCTTTGTTCATGGTGATACTTCCTAAGGCCCACTTGACTTCAGATTTCAGGATGTGTGACTATGTGAGGGATCACACTACCATGGTTATATGGGTCATGAACATCTTGTTTTTATAGTTGTTCTGTGTATTCTTGCCACCTCTTCTTAATATCTTCTGCTTCTCTTAGGTCATACCATTTCTGTCCTTTATTGTGCCCATCTTCTCATGAAATGCTCCCTTGGTAAATCTAATTTTCTTGAAGAGATCTCTAGTCTTTCCCATTCTATTGTTTTCCTCTATTTCTTTGCACTGATCGCTGAGGAAGGCTTTCTTATCTCTCCTTGGTATTCTTTGGAACTCTGCATTCAAATGAATATATCTTTCCTTTTCTCCTTTGCTTTTTGCTTCTTGTCCTTTCTCAGCTATTTGTAAGGCTTCCTCAGACAACCTTTTTACCTTTTTGCATTTCTTTTTCTTGGGGATTTTCGTGGTCACTGCCTCCTGTACAGTGTCACGAACCTCTGTCCATAGTTCTTCAGGCACTCTGTCTATCATATCTAGTCCCTTAAATCTATTTTCCATTTCCACTGTATAATCATAAGGGATTTGATTTAGGTCATACCTGAATGGTCTAGTGGTTTTCCCTACTTTCTTCAATTTCAGTCTGAATTTGGCAATAAGGAGTTCATGATCTGAGCCACAGTCAGCTCCTGGTCTTGTTTTGGTTGACTGTATAGAGCTTCTCCATCTTTGGCTGCAAAGAATATAATCAATCTGATTTCGGTGTTGACCATCTGGTGATGTCCATGTGTAGAGTCTTCTCTTGTGTTGTTGGAAGAGAGTGTTTCCTATGACCAGTGCATTCTCCTGGCGAAACTCTATTAGTCTTTGCCCTGCTTCATTCTGTCCTCCGAGGTCAAATTTGCCTGTTACTCCAGGTATCACTGGACTTCCTACCTTTGCATTCCAGTCCCGTATAATAAAAAGAACATATTTTGGGGGTGTTAGTTCTAGAAGGTTTTGTAGGCCTTCATAGAGCCATTCAATTTCAGCTTCTTCAGCATTACTGGTTGGGGCACAGACTTGGATTGCTGTAATATTGAATGGTTTGCTTTGGAAATGAACAGAGATAATTCTGTCATTTTTGAGATTGCTCCCAAGTACTGCATTTCAGACTCTTTTGCGGGGAGGGAAGAGCATGTGGGCTGGCAGAAGGCAGTGTGACTAGTGAGCAGTTTTGAGGACAGCCTTCATGTCAGGAGTGAGGGATTTACAGGCAAACTGGCAAGATGGCGGAGTAGAAGGAGGTGCGCTCATCTTCTCTTGTGAGAACTCCAAAATTACAACTCACTGGTGAACAACCATTGACAGGAGAGTGTTGGATCCCACCAAAAAAAGATACCCCACCTCCAAGGGCAAAGGAGAAGCCCCAGCAAAACAGCAAGAGGGGTGAAATCGCATTTAAAAATCTTCCTGTATCATTGAAGAGAAAGTGACCATATTCCTCTCCTCCCTTCCCTTCCCAACTCTTCCTCTCCTCTCCTAAATAGGAAACTCTAAAGTTTCATATTTAACATTTAAAGTCCATTCATAATTAATTCCATAGAACCCTATGAATAAAGGATTCAACTTTATCTTTTGTCAGATGGCTATCTAATTGTTCCAATACTGTGTCTCTTTATTTCATTAATTTTTCAAATTGAAATATAATTGACATATATCTTTATATTAGCTTCAGGTATACAACATAATGATTCAGTATTTGTATACACTGCAAGACGATAATCACAGTAAGTCTAATTAATATTCATCACTTGCATAGTTATAATTGTTTTTTCTTGAGATGATTACTTTAAGATCTCATTTTAAAGTCTACCCCTTTAATTGAAAGGACTTCCCTGATAGCTCAATTGGTAAAGAATCTGCCTGCAATGCAGGAGACCTTGGTTTAATTCCTGAGTTGGGAAGATCCCCTGGAGAATGGATAGGCTGCCCAGTCCAGTATTCTGAGCCTGGAGAATTCCATGGACTGTAGTCCATGGGATCACAAAGAGTTGGACATGACTGAGAGACTTTCACTTTCACTTTCCTTTAATTAAAAATACTGCCTTTGACATATCCTAAACAATTGTATGTATTTGAGTCTATTTCTGGGTTTTTCTATTTTGTGTGATTGGTCTGTCTACCTGTTCCTGCCCTAACATGTTTCCATTTTATTTATTTGAACATTATTTTTTTTCTTTTAATGATTAACAGGTCTACTCAGTTCTGATTGTACTTATTTTTCAGTTTTCCTAGATTTCTTTACTTAGTTTATTCTTACACAATAACCTCAGGATTAAATTATTGGATTCTAAACAAGTTGCACTCAATTTGTAAATTAGAGAAAATTACATATTGAAAATATTAAAATTTTCTACTAAAGAACATGTGTTCCATATTATGTTTTTATTTGGATCTACCTTGTGTCCTCTAGAGTCTTGTAAAACTTTCCTCATATAACAGCATATCTTAACTCCTAATTTGCTTTTATTTGCCTGTTTTACCTTTCTGAATTTTTTTCTGTTTAATTTTTCTGAATCAGTTTTGTAGATCTGTCTTTCAATCTTAAAAGGAGGGGAGAATTGCCTAGTTATACTTATATATTTGGTCTTAGCTTTTATAATATTTTTTCTATCTATAAAGCTTTTTCACTGTGTGATCTGTTAGCTTTTAAATATATATATAGTTATAAATATTAGGAAGTTTTTATTTTTGTTCTAGTGGTTTCATCAGTTCTTGCATTTTCAAAATCACCTACAGTCTCCAGATTTACTTCAAATTTTCAGATCATAGTTTTCCACCCCTTTTTGTGTCCATCTCTCACTTTACTTATTGTACTTAGGTTCTGTAGTCTTCCATGAGTTTTCAAAATTTCTGTAAGAGAGTTGGAGTACAATGTTATTATCTTTCATGTCATTATCTGAAATGGAAACTGATGCTGAAGCTGAAACTCCAATACTTTGGCCACCTGATGCAAAGAACTGACTCATTTGAAAAGACCCAGATAGTGAGAAAGATTGAAGGCAGGAGGAGAATGGGATGACAGCGGATGAGATGGTTGGATGACATCACTGATTCAATGGACATGAGTCTCAGGAAGCTCCGGGAGTTGGTGATGGACAGGGAAGCCTGGTGTGCTGCAGTCCATGGAACTGCAAAGGGTCAGACACGACTTAGCAACGGAACTGAACTGAAAATGGAAACACTGAGCCTCACTTTTTCAGTGTTTCCTTTGTGACCTCTTCATATGATTCTGTGCTTATTATTTTTTCAAGTTATTGGAAATTATTTTATTTTCTTGGACCATTGGCAGGAGCTTCCAGTGGAGGAAGAGATGAGCCAAGGTAGCGTTTTGAAACTCACAGCTTAGAGGCTCTCTTTTCTGCTACTAGACCAGTTTCTTAACGTTGGTAGCACTGACGTTTAGCACTGGATGGTTCTCTATCATGGAGGCTGTCCTGTGCACTGTATGATGTTCTCTCTAGTGTGACCACCAAAACGTCTCCTGCACTGACTATATCCTCTAGAGGACAAAATTGGACTGGGTTGAAAATCACTGTGCTAGAGTGACAGACTCTTTGTTTTTAATCTGTGCCACTTCCTCTGACAGCCAGAATCATATTCGATTCAGGAGGGCTTTTGCCACCAACCAGGGCTTTTCCCCCATCTCCCCTCTCCCTACCTGAGAGGCCTGCTCTTGAGCATCATCAAACGTTATCAGTTTACCTCCCAAGGTGACGAGTGCGCATCTGTCAGATTTGTGCTTTGCTAGATCTTTTAAAGGTCTGCCACCTATGAGCTCCCTCGGCTACAATCCTCACCTTTTGCTTTCTCAGCCTCTCTCCTCAGTGTTTGGCTGAGTGTGAGTCTCATTCAGCCTTGAGCTCTATTTACACTCAGTCCAGATCTCTGCAGCTCTCTCTCATGATGATGCTATCTCCTTCTGGGAGTGATATTTTCTAGAGATTTCTGGAACTTGCTCCCACTAGCATCCAGCACTCTGTTCTTACATCTTGCCATTTTCTTGCCTCTGGCTATGGCAACACCACCGTTTCCCCATCTATTTGCCATGAAGTGATGGGACCAGATGCCATGATCTTCGTTTTCTGAATGTTGAGCTTTAAGCCAACTTTTTCACTCTCCTGTTTCACTTTCATCAAGAGGCTTTTTAGTTCCTCTTCACTTTCTGCCATAAGGGTGGTGTCAACTGCATATTTGCTGCTGCTAAGTCACTTCAGTCCTGTCTGACTCTGTGAGACCCTATAGGCGGCAGCCTATCAGGCTCCCCCGTCCCTGAGATTCTCCAGGCAAGAACACTGGAGTGGGTTGCCATTTCCTTCTCCAATGCATGAATGGAAAAGTGAAAGTGAAGTCACTCAGTCATGTCCAACTCTTAGTGACCTCATGGACTGCAGCCTACCAGGCTCCTCCGTCCATGGGATTTTCCAGGCAAGAGTACTGGAATGGGGTGCATTCCCTTCTCTGACTATAGTACTCTAGATCTTACCAAAAAAGCAGCCTGACTTGCATGATCTCAGCAGAGAGAGGGATGGTTTCTCATGCAATTTGCAGAACTTTCATTCAAGTACATTTAAGAGTACGTCAAAGGAAAAGCGCTGTGATGAACCATAAAGTTTGTTTTGTAGATATTTAGGCTGTGTGTGTGTCTTAGTAGCTTAGTCGTGTCCGACTCTCTGCAACCCCAGACTGTAGCTCACCAGGCCCCTCCGTCCATGGGATTCTCCAGGCAAGAACACTGGAGTGGGTTGCTGTTTCCTTCTCCAAAAGGAACTATAGAAAGAAAGTGAATTCACTCAGTCATGTCTGACTCTTTGCGACCCCATAGACTGTAGCCTACCAGGCTCCTCCATCCATGGAATTCTCCAGGCAAGAGTACTGGAGTGGGTTGCCATTTCCTTTTCCAATTAGGCTGTACTTCACTAAAAGAACTTGTGACTGTTTATTAAAATTGTTGTGTACCTAGACTTTTCAAGAACTACTGGCTCTATTTGGATGCTGAGGCTTACTATCTAAATAGCATTGCATTCTATCAAGTACAATTGGGGTTTATGGTGCTCAGGTGACAAATGGAGTTTTGGTTTGAGGCTGTCTTAGTGGACACAGTGACTCCACAAACATACCCTGGTTATTTCCCCATTTATGAATGTAGATCTTAAAATAGGAACACTTGGCAAGTAGTAGAATATGTACATTGGCTCACTAACTTCTGAAGTAAAAGTTATTTTTCTGAAACTGCCAAGAGGAAGCATTAGTAACCGCCCTGCCCTATCAAAAGAGTTAACTAAGTGTAATATAGACTTTCTGGGTGATTACAGACGTTAATGTCATCTTTAAACACTTGAAACAAGCAGAAATGGTGTTTCCTAGCATGTTCCCTTTCAACTTAATTTTTGGTCTTAGAGAATAAAAAGGAATTTTTCTGAAATTAATGAGGCACTGACTCAAATCATAATTGCTGTTCCAGATGTGCTCTGTTGACGGCACTGCTGTTAGCATCTGGTACGCAGCCATCGATTCGGAAAATGCTTACACTGAACCAGCTGCAAAGACTTCTCATGCCCAGAGCCAATCAAAGCTGGCAGCTTTATGACTTACCTGGGAAAGAGAAATACACACACATATTTATGTATGTAATGTGTAAAATATGTTTAATATTATATGTGTGTGTATGTGTATGTGTGTATGTGTGTGTGTAGAGAGACAGTATATATTGGGTTGGCCAAAATGTTTGATTGGGTTTTTCCATATGATGTTATGGGAAAACTTTAACAAACTTTTTGCCTACCCTCCACCCCACTGATACACTCGCACACACACATCACAATTGTGATGTATGCTACTTTCAAAATCCAAATCCTTCATAAAGGCCTTTCAAGTCTTACACTTCTTCATATTCGTGGTCGTGGGGAATGGGGTAGCAGTTTATGTTTCATACTTTCACTTTGGAGATCATATTCTGATATTTCCCAGGCTCCAAAAAGATCCTCGAGATTGAAAGACTCTGCACTTTCCTAGGTTGTATCTCTTTCTGACACATAGCTATTTTACTAAGGTGTTTAGGAAGTTAGGCTACATCCTGCTCCTAATGGCCTATTGAATGATATCATCAGGATAGCTGATCAGCAGGATGTCCTGTGAGGTTGGTGATTCCATTAAAATGTGGCTATTACTGTTTTATTTTTTGCTTATTTTATTTTAAATTATTTTATCAAGATAAAAAACTCATGACATTAAATCCATCTTTATTTTTCTGTACGTTCACATTGCTGTGCAGTGGATCTCTAAGAAAGTTTTCATGTTGCAAAACTGCAACTGTTCGCCCAATAAGTACTAGTTTTACATAAGCTAATAAGCGTGAAAATAATTTGTAAATGAAAGAAATTAATACTTTACTTATCTTTCATCTCTATCCTTTCAGAAGAAATTTCTTCACTCTAGTGAAGTGAAAAGTTCACAAATTTCGTCACTCTCTTCATTGGGGGAAACTATCCCACTTCATGGAAACAGTCAATGCTAACACCTTCCTTTCCGAGTTTTCTGAATCCTTTGCCCATAAATTATCTCATGTCTGGCTTGTATCTTCAGTGACACGCTCTCTGCTGGCTGCCTTTCTTTGGACAACAACATCCTGAAAGAAAGAAGCAAACAAACAAGAAACCCTCCCAGCTTTTTTTTTTTTTAACTAAGAAAAATGTCTAATCCTTAGACTTCCTCATCCTGTGCCTTTAACTTTACTAACTTTTAACATTACTACTTTCCTATACTTCCCCCTCTCTGTCTATCCTGCTGGAATCCATCTCCCACTCCACTTCTGAAGTTGGATTATTAAAGGTGGCAATAGCCAATAATCATTTAAAAAATTTACCCTCCTTATATTCATCTTCTCTGCAGCTTTGGTCACTATGAACTACCCCTTTTCTGATTAACTCTTTATTATTTTCTATTCTTATCCTATAAATGCCCTGCCTCCAAACATCTGCCATGATGCTCTATAAGAATACCTACAACCTAGGTGTTTTCCTAGTGAGAAAGATGTAACTCATTCTAAATCTGAAATATGAGAGAAGAATTGGGATTCCTTGATTATATGCTCTGCTATCATGATGAGCAGCAGTAAGAGGTAGAGAATCTGTAGAAAAATCTTTAAAAAGTAAAACTTTTTGCACAACTGAATATGCATGGGTAAAATACCCCATGTGGTAACATATTGTAGTTCAAATGCTGTGATGCAACTCATTAGAGGGTATCAATTTTATGTGTTGCATCCAGCATCTTTAAAATAAATAAAATATAATTTAAAATAAAATAGAAAATTCAATACATCATGCATAGTAGAGGTGAGCATTATTTTTAAAAATCCCTTTTCAGTTTTATACATATACATACATATACTGGGTCACAATGTAAATATATTTCTTACTGTAGACAGAGTTTAAAAGGTGTAAAAACTCTTATATTGAAAGGTAGACAATTGATTTCAAAGAATAACTTTATTTACTCTTCATAAAGGAAGTAGAAATAGTTATTAATAAAAAATGGGTATGGAAGGATTCTTTGTATGTATTTCTTTCATAGAATAGGGCCATTCCTAACACTCCTTTTGATGTAGAAGGGGCTATTGAATCATCTGATGCTACAGTGTTTGTCCAGTAGCATCTAAGATTCGGGGCAGGTCACAAAGGCTAACTTAAATACAGACATTTTCCAGAACCAGGGTGATTATTATTTATTGTAAGTTACTGAGATGTCAGGAAACTAGATTATGGCATCTAAGCCACAAAAACAAGACCCCTAATACAGCAAGGTCTGTTCTAGAGAAACAGGTTGAGTTTTCCCTAATTCCAGTCACAGACTTTCCCACCTAACTAGTGGTATTTATACAGGTGCAACAGGAGTGTTAGTTATAACACATATTACCCCCAGGCCTGCCAAGACAAATCAAAGGCTACGTGATTATCCATGATAATCCTTGCTAGTAAATTTAAATTCATTTTGGAAGCACCTCAAGAGTATTTTGCAATGCTACAAATAACTTCTTCCTGGTTAGAAACAAATTTCATCCATTTTTTCTAATTTATGCCTACTGTTGGAATAACAGTCCATGCACTACACAGGAGTGGGATCCTGACACCCTTATGTACCCTTCATGTAGCTCTCCTACGGTCCTTATTTCACTCATTATGGAGGTATCTAGGTATCCCCTGAAAGTCTCTAGCTGTCATACTGTATACCCAATAGAGTTTTGAGCATGTTAAGTAATTAAAGCCTGGTGTCCACGTAAGAGGGACTTCCCAGGTGGCACTAGTGGTAAAGAACCCACCTGCCAATGCAGGAGACTTGAGGGATATGGGTTTGATCCCTGGGTTGGGACGATCTCCTGGAGGAGGGCATGGCAGTCCTCTCCAGTATTCTCACCTGGAGACTCCCATAGACAGAGGAGCCTGGTGGGCTACAGGCCATAGAGTTGCACAGAGTTGGACATGACTGAAGCAACATAGCACACTCAGGGCACATGTCCACATAAGATATGGTATCTTAATATGGCAGAGGTTACCAGAAAAGGAGAGGGTCAATTATTGACCCCATGCATTGGTTGGTAAATTTCATGAGTGGAATTAAATAGGTCCTACAAAGCTGGCTGGAGAATAATAATAATAATAGACTATGACAGCCAAAATGGTCAATCCAATACTTATTCTCAATCTGGTGAAGTCAGTGCCATGGAAATGGCTGTATAGATTTCAGGAGAATTATTTTGTTGTGCTGTGGTCCATGTCTAATCTCCTAAGGCTGAAGATTGGCTTAATAATGTGAGGAAACTTCAAGTACCTGAAAAAATCACTGAGAGGAAATATTCTTTCTGATACTACAAACTAATAGTTATTAAATATTTGTCAGTAGGATCATATAGGAGAATAACAGACCCAGTAATCCTTTAGAGTCTCTCTACTTTGCTGACAGAGAAAAGGTATGGGAGGCCAAACTTCTGAAAATAATGTGTAATGTAAAAACATATTGATAAACTATTTTGGGGCAATTTAGGGTTTACCAGAGTACAAAAGCAAGTAAGATTAACAATAAAGAAAGGATAAATAGGAGAGCAATCCTATCAGAAAGATAATCTTGCTGCATACTCTAAGATGGGGACAGTCTACTTTGTCTTATCATCAGCTTGATCTAAAGATCTTGGGCTAACAATCTTGTTATGATTACCTTCAATCTTCTGGATTCTGAAGAATCCCTGGTTTAAAGTGTCCTGATGGAATGGATGTCCAGCGGTCCAGGGAAGATGATTTGTGTTTTTTAAATTAGAAATCAGAAATCCAAGGGTTCCTAGGAGCTTACCATGGTACTATTGTTAACAATATCTGATGAGGTAGTTTTAATCAAAATTTGAGGGCCATCTCCTTCTAGAAGACTAAATCTCTGGATTTTAAATCATTCAGAGGCTAGTTAGTAGGATGGGGAATAATATATGGAAGCTGCTCACACTTGCTGATCTTAGGACTGGGTCTGTGAAGTGACGGACAAGGGATTAACCTCCAAAATATACAAACAGCTCACAACAGCTAAAAAAGCAGACAATGCACTCACAAAACGGGTGGAAGATCTAAATAGACGTTTCTCCAAAGAAGACATACAGATGGCCAAAAAGCACATGAAAAGATGCTCAATGTTACTAATTATCAGAGAAATGCAAACTGCAATGATATGTCACCTCATACCAGTCAGATTGTCATCAACAAGAAATATACAAACAGTAAATGCTGGAAAGAGGATGAAGAAGAGGGAATCCTCCTTCTGTGTTGGTGGGAATGTAAACTGCTAGAGTCACTATCGGAGAAGGCAATGGCACCCCACTCCAGTACTCTTGCCTGGAAAATCCCACGGACAGCCTGGTAGGCTGCAGTCCGTGGGGTCACTAGGAGTTGGAAATGACTGATCGAGTTCACTTTCACTTTTCACTTTCATGCACTGGAGAAGGAAATGGCAACCCACTCCAGTGTTCTTGCCTGGAGAATCCCAGGGACAGGGGAGCCTGGTGGGCTGCCGTCTCTGGGGTCTCACAGAGTCGGACACGACTGAAGCAACCTAGCAGCAGCAGCAGCAGTAGCAGCAGAGTCACTACGGAGAACAGTATGAAGGTTACTAAAAAACCTATAAATAGAGTTACCATATGATCCTGCAATCTCACTCCTGAGCAAAAATCTAGAGAAAACCATAATTTGAAATGATACGTGCACCGCAATGTTCATTACAGCACTATTTACAATAGCCAGGTCATGAAAGCAACCTAAATGTTCACCAATAAAGGAATGGATAAAGAAGACGTGGTATGTATAATAATGAAATATTACCCAGACATAAAAAAATGCAATAATGCCGTTTGCAACAACATGGATGAACCTAGAGAAATTATCATACTAAAATGATAATTTCAATTATCAAAGACAAATATCATATGATATCACTTATAAGTGGAATCTAAAAAAAAAAAAAAAAAACAATGGTACAGATGGATGTATTTACAAGATAGAAATAGAATCACAGATGTAGAAAACAAACTATGGTTACCAGTGGAGAAACAAGCGGGAGGAAGAGAGGGAGGGAAAAATTTGGAGATTGGGATTGATATATGCTGCTACTGCTGCTAAGTCACTTCAGTCATGTCCGACTCTGTGCAACCCCATAGACAGAAGCCTACCAGGCTCCCCAATCCCTGGGATTCTCCAGGCAAGTACACTGGAATGGGTTGCCATTTCCTTCTCCAATGCATGGAAGTGAAAAGTGAAAGTGAAGTCACTCAGTCGTGTCTGACTCTTCGTGACCTGGTGGACTGCAGCCTACCAGGCTCCTCCGCCCATGGGATTTTCCAGGCAAGAGTACTGGAGTGGGTTGCCATTGCCTTCTCCATGATATATAAGCACTATTATATATGAAATAGGCTTCCCAAGTGGCGCTGGTGGTAAAGAGTCCATTTGCCATTGCAGGAGACCTAAGAGACAGGGGTTTGATTCCTAGGTCAGGAAGATGCCCTGGAGGAGGGCATGGCAACCCACTCCAGTATTCTTGCCTGAAGAATCCTGTGGACAGAGGAGCCTGGTGGGCTGTAGTCCATGGGATCACAAAGAGTCAGACACGACTGAAGACTTGGCACACATGTGTATGTAAAATAGACAACTAATAAGGACCTACTGAATAGTACCGGGAATTGTTCTCAACACTATGTAATGACCTATGTGGGATAGGAATCTAAAAAAGCAATACTAGTGAATACAGGTATACGTACAACTGATTCACTTTGCTGTACAGCAGAAACTAACACAAATTTGTAAATTAACTATACTCCAATAAAAATTAAAAAATGAAAAGACTGGATATGTGCAGGAGCCTATTGCAGTGCTTGGCCATATTGGTTTGTAACAAGGATTGGACGTGACATTCCTACATGCAACAGCCATGTGTTAATGTAAAAAGATAAAGCTGAAAGTAATTGATTTCATTGTCATTAAAGCTAATGAAATGTCTTAGGCCACGGGAAGTTGAATATCTCTGAAATCATTGCTAACCTTAGTCTGAGAACTTCATTTATTTGCTCTACTTTTCTTGAAGATTAAGGGTAAAGTTTTTGTTCATAAAAGCCAAGGCTTTGCAGAGTTTTTTAATAAGAGCCCCAGTGAAATGTGTGTCCTGTCACTGAGAGATGGGTGATATGAATATTTCCACACATCAGAAACAAACAAAAAATCAATCTAATTTTTCACTATCATCAAGGTCTTCATTTCCAGCAACAAAAA
Organism: Bos indicus x Bos taurus; assembly: GCF_003369695.1. Lineage (NCBI taxonomy): Eukaryota > Metazoa > Chordata > Mammalia > Artiodactyla > Bovidae > Bos > Bos indicus x Bos taurus. Next base: position 4,607,071 of record NC_040081.1, on the reverse strand, counting down.
ACCCCTGAAAGCATCCTGAGAGTTAGCAAACAATGACCAAAACGTACTTACTCCCAATTTGTAGGGTAAAGAGCATTGAAAGTATGCAAAGGAGCTCCAAGGCTCCGACTTTTGTCCCCATCCCATCTTTACAGTCTTGTCAGGATTATGTTGGTGGCAAGAAAGACATACACTGGGAACATCCTTGGCAGTACTCTTAAAATTACCTAGCCAATGATGTTTCAATATCCAGGTCAATTTAGATATGCTGCTATGAGCAAAATAATGAAGCTTCTGACTTGTTTCTAAACTAAGAAGATCATTTTGTATGATCAGAAAACAGTTTTGTGAACACAATTACTTTTAAGTATTGGGCATTCTGATCTTCCCCATAGTTTTTTTCTGAATCAGGGGCTTATCTTCAGCAATTAATGATGGGCTTTCTGAATCTCTTTAAGTGGTATAGGTGCAATGATTTTAGTTAATGCTGCTTTTAAGCATAGTGATCAGTTAGATCATTATCATGACATTCTGGAAATTATGCTTTGAATGGGTGTCCACTTTCACTATGGCTAAGTATTTAACTTGTTTACACTTCTATGTGAGTTTCTGAAGAGATCAACTCTTTGACTGGGGAGCATTACCTCATCATGGCCCATCCTGCAAGCTTACCTGCCGTTGGAGTAAATATTAATATTTGCTCTTTAAATTCTTTTTTTTTTAATTTAAATTTATTTATTTTAATTGGAGGCTAATTACTTTACAATATTGCATTGGTTTTGCCATACATCAACATGAATCCGCCATGGGTGTACGCTGTTCCCCATCCTGAACGTCCCTCCCACCTCCCTCCCCGTACCATCCCTCTGGGTCATCCCAGTGCACCAGCCCCGAGCATCCTGTATCCTGCATTGAACCTGGACTGGCGATTCGTTTCATATATGATACTATACATGTTTTTATGCCATTCTCCCAAATCATCCCACCCTCCCCCTCTCCCACAGAGTCCAAAAGACTGTTCTATACATCTGTGTCTCTTTTGCTGTCTCACATACAGGGTTATCATTACCATCTTTCTAAATTCCATACATATGCATTAGTATACTGTATTGGTGTTTTTCTTTTTGGCTTACTTCACTCTGTATAATAGGCTCCAGTTTCATCCACCTCATTAGAACTGATTCAAATGTATTCTTTTTAATAAGCTGTGGTACATATTCTTTTTAAGAAAGCTGTGGTACATATACACAGTAGAGTATTACTCAGCCATTAAAAAGAATACATTTGCTCTTCAAAGTTCTTGTGACTTGATTGTCTCAGGGCAGAGTGATTAATTCAGCCACTTGGCAGATTCAACTCAACAGAAATTCATATTCTAATGGTAAATTTTGATTGATGAAATCTAGCCTGGTTAACATGTTTTTTCCCCTTAATTTTAGGTACAAATGAAATCAGGATTATCCAAAACAATTTTAAAAAATTCTCCCATAAGATCAAAAAATTAAAATATTATGCTTCTTTAGGCAGAGAGTTGCTGGGTTTGAGGTATTATATCAATGGATAGAGGTATTTATAATGGCCACATGTGTCCACTGTACAAGAAATCCATACTTTTTTTTATTGTTCTTTTGATGTTCTGAGTATCCACTTTCCAGTATGGGAAGGTCGGGGGAGGTTCCCCATACCTCCAAAAAGAAATTCTCAGGCACCAGCAGGGAGTCCAAGGATTCAACTCAATTCTGACACTATCTACTTGGAGATAGCATCAGATTCCACAGGTTGAGGGCTCAGTCCTACGAGGCTGCTCTGCTGCATCCCCTTATAAGACTTCAGCCGCCAGTCACAAGCCCAGGTTGTGACCCGTACTTCTGACCAAATGACTGTAAATCAGAGTCCTTAAGACTCCACCCTTGGGTTTGAATACTTTGCTGCAGAGGCTCACAGAACTCAGGGAAACATTTTATTTACTAGATTACTGGTTTCTTATAAACCAGTATGTAACTCAGGAACAGCTAGATGGAAGAGATGCTTAAGACAGGTGTGAGAAAGGGCGTGGAGCCCCCATGCCTTCTCTGAGCCACTCTCCCAGCACTTCCGTGTGTTTATCAACCAAGAAGTGCTTCACACCCTGAACTTTTGGGTTTTTACGGAGGCTTCTTTACATAGGCATAATTGATTATACCTTTAGCCTCGCTCCCCTCCCAGAGGTCAGGTGGTGGAACTGAAAGTTCCAACCCTCTAATCACATTGTTGATTCTCTTGGCAACCTGTCCCTGTCCTTAGATGCTTTCCAAAAGTCACATCATTCACAAAACAAGACACTTCAATCACTCTCAACACTTAGGAAAGTCCAGAGGTTTTGGGAGCTGTGAGCTAAGATCTGTGGATGAAGACCAAATATATACGAGAGGTATACTTTGGTCATCTAAATGATCAAGTATAAATTCTTATAAATCACAATATCACAACTAGTTTCCTTTGTAAACATTGGGCTATTTCTGGTCTTTTGTTACTAAGTAGTAAAGTCTGAATTCCCTTAAATATTCCACATGTGTCCCAGTTGAACTAAAAGTGGATATGGCTTCAGAAATTGCTGGAGCAGGGGCAAAAAAAACTGCTGGTAGAGCCTGCTTCTTGGCCTGGGCCCAGCTCTCCCTTCTCTCTTCTTTAGTCTTGAGCTGGCTTTTTCCACATTGCCTGGTGTGGGCTCTGTAGTCAGGCTCCACAAGCTTAAATCTTGGATCTACCCCTTACTGGTTGTGTGATTTGTGGACATTCCTACGTGCTTTATATTTCAGTTGCCTCATTTTGAAAATGACGGTAAACATAATTATTATTTTATAGGTTTATTTGGGTGAATTAAATGAGATTATACATGCAGTTTACTAATGCATATTTACTAGAATTCCTGGAACATAGTAAGCACAGAATAAATAATAGCTTGATTATTATTGTTGTTTTTGTTTTTCTAAATAATTGCTGAACCAATCACCATGACTAGGGTTAATTGCTCTTGAAAGAGAAAAATAAGCCCATCTCAACTATATGGGTTGAGAATGGTAGTTTCTCAAAAAGTATACATGAAAGAATAAAAATTTCATATATGTATATATGTGTGTATGTACATATGCATAAACACACAGGCTTCCCTGGTGCCCTGGTGGCTCAGTGGTAAAGAATCCACCTGTCAGTACAAGAAACGCAGGAGATATGGGCTCAATGTCTGTGGGGGAAAGATCTCCTGGAGAAGGAAATGGCAACTCATTCCAGTATTCTTGCCTGGGAAATCCCAAAAGGACAGAGGAGTCTGGCAGATTACAGTCCATGGGGGTGCAAAAGAGTCGGACACAACTTGGCAACTAAAACAACAAAAAACATATGCATACATACACACATATGTCTAATACATCCTGTCATAATCACAGAGTACAACATAAAATTAATATATGAATAAAGATGCAATGAGAAAAAAAGCCATTGATGAGAAATGTACTAGTGATTGTCTTTGAATGGTGGAATATTGGTATCTTTTCTCAATTCTTCTGTTTTAAACACTGTCATCTGTATATTACCTTTATATTAATAAAGTCACCAATAGTACATTCAGTAAAATCTTGTTGGCTGCCTGCTAGCTAGGCACTCATTTGGGCATTAGGGAAAGAGAAGTAAGCAAGAGACAAAAAACCTCTCTGTCCTGTGGGGCTCGTATTCTAAGGACGAGAGCACTCTACGGAAAATTAAGAAAAGTAGAACTGGATTTGATAATAGACCTCTCAGCACTATCTCACAATCTTAACACTTCTCCTTTCAGCTGCGTGCCCTCCCGGGAGTCACCGAATGTCTCTGAGCCTTACTATGCTGACCTAAGGGTAGGGGTCAAAGTCCTATGTGAAAAAAGGACTGTGACAACTGAGTAAAATATTGAATATGTGACTGCTCTGAAGTGTGACTCATCGTACAAATATATAAGGTATTATTATTATTGTGGACTTTTCTAGGTTAAGAATAATATTATCAAGTTATTTTTATGACAAATTGTGTCTATAGAAAGTACTGAATGATACAATATTTGCCTAATAGAGTGAAGTGCTGTATGAATGAAACATTGTGTCTCAAGTTTTATGCAATTCAGAGATTGGACACTGAAACATCCAAGACTTCTTTTATTGCTTCAAAATGGAGATATGAAAGAACATTTGGATAATGCTCATAGAGGAAGTTTTTGTTATCCAGGAAAGACATCTGATTCCAATCTTGAAAAGCATTCCCTAAATTTTGCCTAATTTGCTAAAAATTCTACTCAAGTTACATGGTAATAAGATTCCCTTGACTTAAACATTGTCGAAAACATAAAATGTTGCTTTTTTGTTCTGCTTTTTCATTTTCACCAAATATTTCTTTTAGTGATCTCAGGCAAGTAAAGAGTTCATGGAGTTACATTATGAATCATAGAATTTTATTTTATTATTCAAAGGAACCCCTCCTTTTACACTGAGGAAGTGAAGCTCCTGAAAAAGGAGGTGACTTCCACTCACCGTCAGTGAGGTTTCCACCTGGGCAGAGCCCCTCGGCTTTTGATTCCCAGTTCAGCACTGGCAGCTTAGATGCTGATCCAGTATAGCCTGGCCTCTGAACCGTTTATGCCCTTTTATAAGTTTCCCATGATTCATGACCAGTGGTATAGGAAATGAAAACTTAACAGTTACTGTTAGGTAACGTTAGTGTTCCCCACTTTCATTTAAATGTTAATACTTCTGGGGTTGAAGTTTTTAAGAATTTTCCTAGTAGAACTTGTTCTTTGTCTTTTTCTTGGTCCAAGTTGTATTAATTGTCACTCCACTGCTTCCCTTCCAACAATCCTGCTCTGGCATTCAAGAGCGGAGCAATAAAACATCTCACCCTCCACTCTCCTTTTAGGTTAGATTTATATCTTCATTTAGAAGGAAATTAAAGGATATCTTTTGTACTATAAACTTTTATACTTACTTCTAAAGCAGCCCATGCCATTAGCTTATCACTAAGATTCTGGTTTGGCCCACTACTGTTATTTGAAGTCCCTCAAATCTATATCTTAGAGACAGGAAAAACAAACAAAGCAAATAACAAAACCTTCCAGTCTCACTCCTGACTGTTTACAATGGTGTGAGAGCCTGCCCCTGGCCTGCTTCAGGCTCTCACTCAAACCCCTGTAGCATGGGAGACTCAGAGCCCTGGGCTGGCTTCATCTTGCTCTTGCTCTGCAAGCCCTCTGTATTACTTCCCACGTGACCAAAAGCCTCGGCAGCATCCTCTCTGAGGAGCCCATCCTTCTTCTGTTGTGTTCGTTGTGGCCTGTTCATACTTGGAAGGATGGGAAATGTAGAGTTCCCCTTTCTGCACCGGTGCTGGCACTCATCAGGCCTCGCTGCCTTTAGTTTTGGCAAGCAACGCTTTGGGTTTCATCCAGAGGCCTGCAAATCAACCAGTATCTTGTAAGTTTCACACAGTTGTTATTAGTGATTATTACTCCTCAGACCCTCAGTAAGTAAGAGCGGGTCAGAATTGTTTACCAAAAGAGACAGTGATTAGACATGTCTTAAAGTACAACTAAAATAGAAAATTGATTTATAGGCCAATATCTCATTTTAATGTTTCAGTGAGAAGGAAATGGCAACCCACTCCAGTATTCTTGCCAGGAGAATCCCAGGGACAGAGGAGCCTGGTGGGCTGCCGTCTATGGGGTCGCACAGAGTCGGACACGACTGAATGACTTAGCAGCAGCAGCAGCATATGCTACTTCTGAATTCATGCTCCACATATTTTTAATGATCAATGTTATTGTGAATTGGAAACATGGAGGGGAGTAGAGGTCTATCCTCCTGACCATCAAATTTACCTTTGAAATCTGAAATTTATCTTTGCATGAAGTTTTGATTATTGAAAATACTTTTGAGAAATAATTATGACTATCAGGTCAAAGTTTGCTAATTTTGAAATTGTGCCAGTGAATGCAGGAGCCAAACAAAGGAATACTGTAGAATTGTGGAATATTGTAGAATGGCCTCTGTAACTTGTTGTCTGATTCTGGGCAACCTGCTTCATTGTTCTAAGACTGTCTCATTAGCTTTAAACTTAGGGTGGTTGGATTAGCTGAGAGCTCTTCCAGGATTAATTATCTATAGTGTTCTCTTTCTGTGGTTTTATGACTTGCTAGAAATTACTTGGTGTGGAGGGATGAGAGTGTTTCCACCATGTTTCTGTGTTGTTGACAGGATATATTGTTCATTTCTCATCATTTGAGCCCATCTGCTTCATAACATTGCAGATTTACAGCTCTTGTTTCAAGGCACCCACATTATCTATATTATAAATGTGGAAGATCACAGAATGTTTTTAATAAGTGATGACTGAAATAGCAGGACCATTGCATAAGCTTCTTAGAACAGGCGTGTGTTAAAGGAATTAATCACAGGAGCTCAAGTCATGACATTAAGCAGACCCAGAAGAGGGGCATTTACCTTTTATTTGCAAATAGTCATTTTTAGTTGGCTCTTGGTAGAGTATAATGTTTGGATAATATATTTAAATGGCAAAGTTTGCCAGATCCTGATGCATAGGTTATTACTAACATATTTTTTCTTCTTTTATCAAAGTAATACATTTTCCATGGTTATTTTGTGATATAGGCATTGGGAAGTCATTGAATTTTCATAGCTTCAAAATGCACGCACTTTTTAAGACTATATTATAGCTGTGTTTGCAGCAGGGAGAGGGGGGGCTTCATTCTGGTTTAAAAGTATGCAAAGGCAGTGTAAGAGGAAACTTTAGTAAAACTAATGTCAACAAAAAGAAAAAAATTGAAGGCTAAAGTTTTCTTATCTGAAATCAGGCTAAGTTTCAATGCAATTTCCTCTTTTGATCCTGATGTTTGCAGTGGTGTCAGCAACCTTGAGTTTATTTATGGCTCCTAGGTATAATCTAACTATGTGTGAAAGCCTGGTACCAGGCTTTCCTAATGTCTTGGGGATAAAGGTCAGTCCAGAGCAGAATCACAGGGGGAAGGAGCTATCTATGTTCTTTTGAGCAATAACACATCTAACTAGAGTTAGAAGTGGGCTTCTACAAGAGATAAAAACTTAGACGTGGCTATAGGACATGTCGCTTTGCAGCCCCATGGAGTATAGCCTGCCAGGCTCCTCTGTCCATGGAATTCTCCAGGCAAGAATACTGGAGTGGGCTGTCATTCCCTTCTCCAGGGGATCTTTCCCACCCAGGAATCGAATCTATGCCTCTTGGGTCTCCTGCATCTCCTGCACTGGCAGCAGATTCTTTACCAGTGCGCTATCTGGGAAGGACCTTTTTACAGATAGACATATGCAGGCTTAGTTGTTCAGTTGTGTCCGACTCTGTGACTCCATGGAATGTAGCCTGCCAGGCTCCTCTCTCTATGGGATTCTCCAGACAACAATACTAGAAGGGGTAGCCATTCCCTTCTCCAGGGGATCTTCTCCACCCAGGGATCGAACCCAGGTCTCCTGCATTACAGGCAGATTCTTTACTATCTGAGCCATGAGGGAAGTGCTATAGACAGACACAAATAACCTAAATAGGCATTTAAATATGGTATTTGACTTTGGGAAGAGATGACTGAGGTAAAAATTAGGAAACATCAGTGGATTTCAATGGCCCCAAATCAGCAATTAAGAGTTGTATCTTTGGATCTGCAATCAAAGCTAATGTCATAACGAAGGAAAGGAAGTCAACAGCACAGAAGTAGTTTCCACATTCTTGAGTTTCTGGCACTTAGATTCAATACCTACTAGAAAACTCATCTGACTCTTACAATTTTGACTTAATATTTGCAAAGTTTTCTTAAACAATAGTCTTTACCTAAACTTGAATATTAAATATTAAATACAGCTGACATAACACGCTTAAAGGGCTTTTTGTTTAGTAGCATCTTTCTTTTATCAGTTGAAAATGATGAAAAGATATTTGCTTGGGTTTCTGAATCCCATTTGTTCTGTTAAAGCACCATCACAGCCAAAAGACCCTAATGAACGTTTCCCTGTGACAAGCCTAAACAATGACCCAATAGGAATGAAAAGCCAAACTAATGAGTAATAATGTAAAAGGCCAGCTTTCTGCTCTCCCCACACGGATATTAATCACAGAGAAATCAACAGCTGTGCCAGGGGTAACACAGGAGTGCTGCCCATGCAAAATAACACCTTGGAGTGGAATGAATTTAAAGCAAATGGGCTGGAAATATTGGCTTTCCAAGCAATCAACAACAACACATGAGGGAAAACAGAGCCTTTAATTTGGGTGAGGGTGCTGATCCAGCCTTCTCTGCAGCACCTGATTCTGGTGAGTGTGTGTGATCCCAGATTAAATAGGAAATAATCTTTCACATAAACTGCCCATCACAAATCTGGGAAAGCAGGATGGCATTCAGCCCAGGCTCTCATAAGCCCTGTATACGTCCCCCACTTATGAAGGATATGTTATCTTGATTCTCTGACTTACCATGGGAATGTAATATTATTCTTTATTGTCATTGCTTTTGTACTGCTCAACTTATACAGAATATTTTAAATAAAACTTTCCCCCCTTTATTTGAAGAGGGCTTATATACTTTTCTCTTCCTGATTCTTTTATATGAAGATTATAGTTGAGCTTGGTTAAATTACCTAAATCATGCTCTTATTAATCAGCCCTCTAATAAGCAGTCCAGATTTGTGGATGAGTACCCAAAACACTGTTGTATCAACTGAGAGTTTCACAGATTTTCTCAGATGGTTTCAATGTAGTAAAATAATACAAAATCCAAAAGAAAAGAGAAAAGTCAGGTTTGAGGACTAAACAGAAAACCTGAGCTTATTTTTTACAGGCATATTTACAGTTGATCCACTTCTGGAATATTCCATCATATATTACAAAAGGAAAGAGAATCACTCCTGTTGAGGCCTGAAGAACTAAGCACTTTGACTCATCAAACAGTTCATGGCAAGATGGGCTCTTTACACTCACGCTAGGCCTCCCTTTCTCAGGGACAGAGAACTGACCACATGTGGTGGCAGTGCCCAGTCTCTCAGGGCTTTCTGCTCAGGGAGGCAGCTTTGGGAAGCAAAAAAGGACCTCTGTGTTGGAGTCAGACTTGAGTTCAAGGATCGGCTAAACTGTAATCAGGCAGTTTGATGAACTAAGCAATTTGTTCATAGTAGGTTGGAGGAGCTGGCATTGGTACTTAAGGCTGTCTGGCTTTAAGCTCATGCGAATTTGTTTTACTTTCTTTTCAAAGAAGCATGTCTTTGAATGTAGTCAATATAGGTGGGTTTAAACGTGTATAAGTTTCATTAGAAGGCTCTATTTCCTTCCTGAACCCTTCGCAAGTCTAGCTGCTGCTCACTTCATAACAAGCTGGCCCTGCAACGCCATAGCTCTCGGCTCTGATGGAGTGGTCTATGTCTATGCTCTCTGCTGCTCCCATCTGCTCCCATGACTGAGGTTCTGCAGTATGCATGTCGAGCCCAGGTGAGAAACACAGAGGGGAAGAAATTCTACCTTTTAACCAATATGCAAACAGAATCAGGTTCATAGTCTCCTAATCCTTGACAAACAAGGCTATGTTGTATTGGTTTTTTCTCCTTTTCTTATTTTATATAACTTTATATCTTAATGATTGAAACTGCTTCTAAAGAATCAAACATCTTTTTCTCCCTTTCCTTACCAAGCTAAAATACTTGGGATTCAGACAATTTGGGGGCTTCTCTCTGCTGGCTGTACATTGCTACTGCTGGAGCTAAAAGTAACCTCAAGAGGCATCTGCCTCCACTTGCCTGTCAGGAAGAATGGTTTAGTGTTTCCTAGACTAGATTTTCTGGGAAGGCAATGAACATGTCTGTTTTTTTTTTTCCCTTTGATACCCAATACCCAGCATGGTGCCTAGTGCATGAAGGGCACTTACTGAATATTCATTGAGTAAACAAATTAATAAAAAATACTGCCTTCAGTGTTAGAGTGGCTTATATACTCATTCGTTCATTCAGCAAACATCTAGCAACTTCAAAGGGTGGATACATTCATTTAGATACTTAGGGGTATATTTAGAACTAGAAGACTTGGATTTATCAGAAAACAATTTTTCAATACAATTTTTCAATTTCATGTGCTGGCAGCATTTGGAGATTTTTCTAAGGTCATGAAACAACATTATTTAATGTACTTTATTTCTAGAATAGCTTTAGATTGACAGAAAAGGTATGAAGACGGTACAGAAGGTTCCTACATACCCCTCACACAAATTCTCTCATTATTAACATATATATTAGTATGGCACATTTGTTTTAATGAATAAACCAATTGTTGCTGTTTAGTCACTAAGTCATGTCTGACTCTTTTGTGACCCCATGGACTGTAACCCACTAGGCTCTCTGTTCATGGGATTTCCCAGGCAAGAATATTGGAGTGCGTAAGACATTTCCTTCTCCAGGGGATCTTTCCCACTCAGGGATTAAACCCACATCCACTGAATGGGCAGGTGGAATCTTTACCACTGAGTCACCTGGGAAGCCAGTGAAAAAACCAATAATGTTACATTATGTTAATCAAAGTTTATACTATACTGATACTTTGTTAGTTTTTACCTAATGTCCCTTTTCTTTTCAAGAATTCCATCCAGGATACCACATTACAATTACTCATTGTACCTTAGCCTCTTCTCGACTCTAATCAGATTTTTCTTGTTTTTGATGATCTTGAGAGTTTTGAGGCATTTTGAGACAACAATTGAAAGTTGTCTGATGATTTTCTCATGATTAGGTTGGGGTTATGGATTTTCCAAATAACCATGAGTAGTCATCGAAAAGCAAAGGAGAAAAGGAAAGATATAAGCATCTGAATGCAGAGTTCCAAAGAATAGCAAGAAGAGATAAGAAAGCCTTCCTCGGCAACCAATGCAAATAAATAGAGGAAAAGAACAGAAAAACTAGAGATCTCTTCAAGAAAATTACAGATACCAAGGGAACATTTCATGCAAAGATGGGCTCAATAAAGGACAGAAATGGTATGGACCTAACAGAAGCAGAAGATATAAAGAAGAGGTGGCAAGAATACACAGAAGAACTGTACAAAAAGATCATCATGACAAAGATAATCATGATGGTGTGATCACTGACCTAGAGCCAGACATCCTGGAATGTGAAGTCAAGTGGGCCTTAGAAAGCATCACTATGAACAAAGCTAGTGGAGGTGATGGAATTCCAGTTGAGCTTTTCAAATCCTGAAAGATGATGCTGTGAAAGTGCTGCACTCAATATGCCAGCAAATTTGGAAAACTCAGCAGTGGCCACAGGACTGGAAAAGATCAGTTTTCATTCCAATCCCAAAGAAAGGCAATGCCAAAGAATGCTCAAACTACTGCACAATTGCACTCATCTCACATGCTAGTAAAGTAATGCTCAAAATTCTCCAAGCTAGGCTCTAGCAATATGTGAACCGTGAACTTCCAGATGTTCAAGCTGGTTTTAGAAAAGGTAGAGGAACCAGAGATCAAATTGCCAACATCTTCTGGATCATGGAAAAAGCGAGAGTTCCAGAAAAACATCTATTTCTGCTTTATTGACTATGCCAAAGCCTTTGACTGTGTGGATCACAATAAACTGTGGAAAACCCTGACCTGCCTCTTGAGAAACCTATATACAGGTCAGAAAGCAACAGTCAGACCTGGACATGGAAAAACAGACTGGTTCCAAATAGGAAAAGGAGTACGTCAAGGCTGTATAATGTCACCCTGCTTATTTAACTTCTATGCAGAGTACATCATGGGAAATGCTGGGCTGGAAGGAGCACGAGCTGGAATCAAGATTGCCGGGAGAAATATCAATAACCTCAGATGTACAGATGGCATCACCCTTATGGCAGAAAGTGAAGAGGAACTAAAGAGCCTCTTGATGAAAGTGAAAGAGGAGAGTGAAAAAGTTGATTTAAAACTCAACATTCAGAAAATGAAGATCATGGCATCTGGTCCCATCACTTCATGGCAAATAGATGGGGAAACAGTGGAAACAGTGTCAGACTTTATTTTTTTGGGCTCCAAAATCACTGCAGATGGTGATTGCAGCCATGAAATTAAAAGACACTTACTCCTTGGAAGGAAAGTTATGACCAACCTAGATAGCATATTCAAAAACAGAGACATTACTTTGCCAACAAAGGTTGGTCTAGTCAAGGCTATGGTTTTTCCAGTGGTCATGTAAGGATGTGAGAGTTGGACTATGAAGAAAGCTGAGTGCTGAAGAATTGATGCTTTTGAACTGTGGTGTTGGAGAAGACTCTTGAGAGTTCCTTGGACAGCAAGGAGATCCAACCAGTCCATCCTAAAGGAGATCAGCCCTGGGTGTTCTTTGGAAGGAATGATGCTAAAGCTGAAACTCGTGTACTTTGGTCACCTCATGCGAAGAGTTGACTTATTGGAAAAGACTCTGATGCTGGGAGGGATTGGGGGCAGGAGGAGAAGAGGACGACAGAGGATGAGATGGCTGGATGGCATCACCAATTCGATGGACGTGAGTTTGAGTGAACTCCGGGAGATGGTGATGGACAGGGAGGCCTGGCGTGCTGATTCATGGGGTCGCAAAGAGGCGGACACGACTGAGTGACTGAACTGAACTGAGTCATATGAGTAGCTTTCATAGTCAACAAAAGAGTCTGAAATGCAGTACTTGGATGCAGTCTCAAAAATGACAGAATAATCTCTGTTCATTTCCAAGGCAAACCATTCAATATCACAGTAATCCAAGTCTGTGCCCCAAATGCTAATGCAGAAGAAGTAGAAATTGAATGGTTCTATGAGGACCTACAAGATGTTCTACTGCTAACACCAAGAAAAGATGTCATTTTCATCATAGGGAACTGGAATACAAAAGTAGGAAGTCAAGAGATACCTGGAATAACAGGCAAGTTTGGCCTTGGAGTACAAAATGAAGCAGGGAAAAGGCTAACAGAGTTTTGCCAAGAAAACACACTGGTCATAGCAAACACCCTCTTCCAACAACACAAGAGATGACTCTACACATGGACATCACAAGATGGTCAATACTGAAATCAGATTGATTATATTTTTTACAACTGAAGATGGAGAAGCTCTATACAGTCAGCAATAATAAGACCGGAAGCTGACTGTGGCTCAGATCTTGAATTCCTTATTGAAAAATTCAGGCTTAAATTGAAGAAAGTAGGGAAAACCACTAGACCATTCAGGTATGACCTAAATCAAATCCCTTATGATTATACAGTGGAAGTGACAAATAGATTCAAGGGATTAGATCTGGTAGACATAGTGCCTGATGAGCTATGGACAGAGGTTTGTAACGTTGTACAGGAGGCAGTGACCAAAATCATCCCAATGAAAGAAGGCATGTAGTTTATCTGAGGAGGCTTTACAAATAGCTGAGGAAAGAAAATCAAGAGAGAATGGGAAAGCTATACCTATCCAAATACAGATTCCAGAGAATAGAAAAAAAGAGATAAGAGGGTCTTCTTCAATGAACAATGCAAAGAAATAGAAGAAAACAATAGAATGGGAAAGACTAGTGATCTCTTGAAGAAAATTGGAGATATTAAAATTGGGAAAGAAGTATGTGAAAGCTGTATATTGTCACCCTGCTTATTTAACTTAAGAGCAGTGTACATCATGTGAAATGCTATGCTGGATGTCTCACAAGCTGGAATCAAGATCACGGGGAGAAATATCAACAACCTCAGATATGCAGATGATACCACTCTAATGGCAGAAAGCAAAGAGGAATTAAAGAGCTTCTTGAGCTCAGTTGGTAAAGAATCCACCTGCAATGCAGGAGACCCCAGTTCAATCCCTGGGTCAGGAAGTTCTCCTGAAGAAGGGATAGGCTATCCACTCCAGTATTCCTGGGTGTTTCCTCTATGGCTTAGCTAGAAAAGAATCCACCTGCAATGTGGGAGACCTGGGTTCAATACTTGGGTTGGGGAGATCCCCTGGACAAGGGAATGGCTAACCACTCCAGTTTTCTGACCTGGAGAATTCCATGGAGGTCCATGGGGTTGCAAAGAGTCAGACATAACTAGACTTTCACTTGAAGAGGGTGAAAAAGGAAAGTAAAAATGCTGGCTTAAAACTCAACATTCAAAAAACTAAGATCATGGCATCTGGTCCCATCACTTGATGGCAAACAAAAGGGGGAAAATTGGAAGCCATGACAGTTTAAATTTTGAGGGACTCCAAAATCCCTGAAGATGGTGACTGAAGCCATGAAATTAAAAGACATTTGCTCCTTGGCAGGAAAGCTATGACAAACCTAGACAGAGTATTAAAAAGCAAAGACATCACCTTGCCAACAAAGGTCCATATAGTTACAGCTGTGTTTTTTCTAGCAGTTATGTACGGATATGAGAGTTGGACCATAAAGAAGGCTGAGCATGGAAGAATTGCTGCTTTTGAACTGTGGTGTTGGAGAAGACTCTTGAGAGTCCCTTGGACTGCAAGGAGATCCAACCAGTCAATCGTAAAGGAAATCAACCCTGAATATTCATTGGGAGGAGTGATGCTGAAGCTGAAGCTACAATACTTTGGTCCCTGATGCGAAGAGCTGACTTATTGGAAAAGACCCTGATGCTGAGAAAGATCAAAGGCAGGAGAAGGGGACGACAGAGGATGATATGGTTAGAGTATCCCAGACTCAGTGGACATAAGTTTGGGCAAACTCTAGGAAATAGTGAAGGACAGAGAAGCGTGGTGTGCTTCAGTACACCACGTAGAAAAAGTCAGACAGGACTTAGCGACTGAACAACAGCAACATGGTAGCTTTATTCCTAGTTTTTTAAGGGATCTCTGTAATGTTCTCCATACTGGCTGTATCAACTTATAGAGGCGAGGATGAATCTAGAGTCTGTTAGACCTAGGCTCTGTCATACAGAGTAAGATAATTTAGAAAGAGAAAAAACAAATATCGTATATTAAGGCTTATACAAGGGCTTCCATGATGGCGCTAGTGGTAAAGAACCTGCCGGCCAATGCAGTAAGAGACACAGTTTGATCCCTAGGTCAGGAATATCCCCTGGAGGAGGGCATGGCAACCCACTCCAGTATTCTTGCCTGGAGAATCCCATGGACAGTGGAGCATGGGATTGCAAAGAGACATAACTGAAGCAACTTGGCATGCAAGGCACACATGTGGAACCTAGGAAAATGGTACTGATGAACCTATTTGCAGGGGCAGGAATAGAGACGCAGACATAGAGAATGGTTGAACTTGAGGACACATGTGGGAAGGAGAGGGTGGGGTGATTTGACAGAGCAGCACTGACATATACACGGCTACCGTGTGTGAAACAGATGGCTAGTGGAAAGGGGCTGTATTGCACAAGGAGTTCAGTTCGGTGCTCTGTGATGACCCAGAGAGGAGGGTGGGAGGGTGGGGAGGGAGGATCCAGAGGGAAGGGATATGTGAATACATAAAGCTGATTCTCATTGCTATACAACAGAAACTAACCATTAACAGTACAAAGCAATTATCCTCCAATTAAAATTAAATTAAAAAAAAAAGAATACCAGTCACAAAAATGGAATGCACATTCAAGCACCAGAAGACAGATGTCACAAATCCACTAAGGGGATAGCGGGTATACAGTTTCCTAACTCAAATGGGGAGAAGGCAATGGCACCCCACTCCAGTACTCTTGCCTGGAAAATCCCATGGATGGAGGAGCCTGGTGGGCTGCAGTCCATGGGGTCGCTAAGAGTCTGACACGACTGAGCGACTTCACTTTCACTTTTCACTCTCATGCATTGGAGGAGGAAATGGCAACCCATTCCAGTATTCTTGCCTGGAGAATCCCAGGGATGGGAGAGCCTGGTGGGCTGCCATCTATGGGGTCACACAGAGTTGGACACGACTGAAGCGACTTAGCAGCAGCAGGGGCAGCAACTCAAATGGCCCTCAATGTCAGACACACGTCAGAACTAACTGGCAAAATGCCCACATGACACTCAGGGTGCAAACAGGAAGCTTGCCCGGGCGCAACTTCACTTGGGTTCGACACTCATCAGCTCGTCCAGGTGCATGCTCCTCCACCAAGGAAAATCATGAGTTGGTAACCAGTGCCAAGCAGAGCAGGTGAGAATTAGGGAGGAGCCCAGAAACGAATGATTTCGGCAGCTACTAGGAACTACCCCACGATCTCCCTTTCAGGGCCAGCTAGCCGTGAGGCAGCAGGCTCTTCACAGCCCTCCTAGCGTGGTGTCATGGCTGTGGCTCAACCGGGGAAACCCGGGCAGCCAAATATCGCGAGAGAACAGTCGCCCCGTGTGGGGGCCGAAGCTGTTCCCCAAAGTGGGGTCCAATAAAGAGGCAAGGTTGCTTTGAAGGAAAATTTGCTTTATTTTAAACGCCGGCAAGAGCTTTTATAGACAGAGGGAGGAGGCTACATGCATAAACAGCACAGTGGGCTCTGACAGTCATGGGAATTATGGCAGCTCAAGTCATGGCTACAGTCTGGTCATTATGTGGTTAACTTTGTCCTCCTGGTGGGGTTTCAGTATCTATAACAGGGTCCCTAACCTCTGGACTGCAGACCAGTACCTCCTGTAAAATCAGTGGCAGCCTTAGATTAGAAATGAAGTGTACAATACATGCAATGCGCTTGAATCATCCTGAAACCATCCCCCTCAACCCCTGGTCCCCATGGAAAAACTGTCCTCTACGAAATCAGTCCCTGGTGCCCAAAAGGTTGGGGGCCTCGGATTTACAACATAACTCCAAGGATAAGGCTCAGAATATTATCTATAGCCCTTACTGCGGCTGCTGCTGCTAAGTTGCTTCAGTCATGTCCGACTCTGTGCAACCCCATAGATGGCAGCCCACCAGGCTCCCCCGTCCCTGGGATTCTCCAGGCAAGAACACTGGATTGGGTTGCCATTTCCTCCTCCAGTGCATGAAAGTGAAAAGTGAAAGTGAAGTCTCGCAGTTGTCAGACTCTTAGCGACCACATGGACTGCAGCCCACCAGGCTCCTCCGTCCACGGGATTTTCCAGGCAAGAGTACTAGAGTGGGGTGCCATTGCCTTCTCCACTATAACCCTTAAAGAGGAACGAAAGTCCCCTGACTAGGCTTAATGACTAAACTATTATTAATCTTGTTGGATTGTTTTCCTTTGTTTCTGCATCTTCTCAGTTCTCTGATTAAACTTATGCTTTGGTTTACGTTTTTCCACAGACAAAAGGCAGGCTGAGAACGTGGGAAGCAAGGGTCATAGAGTCCAGTTCCATTTAACTAAGACAGAAACCAAGATCTGGCTGAGAGTTGTGCTGATTGCTACAGAGGTGACATTTCTTCTATGCTCTCTCACTGACAGAGTATAGAAATATGTGTGTGTATACTGGACTGATGCTGAAGTTGAAGCTCCAACACTTTGGCCACCTGATTTGAAGAGCTGACTCATTGGAAAAGACCCAGATGCTGGGAAAGACTGAAGGCAGGAGGAGAAGGGGATGACAGAGGACAAGATGGTTGGATGACATCACTGATTCAATGGACATGAGTTTGAGTATGGGAGATAGTGAAGGACAGCGAAGCCTGGCATGTTGCAATCCATGTGTCAAAGTGTCAGACACAAATGACTGAACAACAACAGTACTAATCCATGTATATACACAAATTGATACATTTTTCTGTATGTGACCAACCATATCTTTATTTTTCTAAATATGAGTTTATGCTCCAGCTCTATTTCATCACCATCATATGGATCATCCCAGACTCCTCTCCTTGTTTATCAGTAAACTCCCATTCCAACAGTGAGAATCCTGCTTGCCCATCTGCAATACATTTATCCTATTGTCCGATTCTAGGATTTATTTACAGCAGCATCAGAATTGTTAATACTTACCCCCATGGGAAGCAACTCTACCAGCTGGACTATAGTGCTCATGTATATTTCTTTTGCCCTTAGTTTTACAAACTCTATTCATTTGCAAAGTTACTTACGTTAACAACCTGCCCCTTCCATGGTGTTGTTTCACATACATTTGTAATACAGTTAGATCCTTTGGCCAAAATCTATATTCCCTTCTGGGATCCCCTGACCTCCTAAATGATTTCTTAAAATTTGCACACATTAAACTGTACTGTTACAAAATGAAAAAAGTAAAAATAAATAAGCTAAGTGATCAACTCATGCAATTAAATGCAAAGAAAGCAGAAGGAAGAAAGCAATAGAGATAACATCAGAAATTAACAAAACATAAAGAAACAATTTAAAAGAGGAATAAAATTAAAAACTGCTTTTGCGGGGGAATAAAACAATTGACAAGCTCTTGGGAAGAAATAAGACACAAAATGATAAAGATATAAAATATTTAAAGAACATAATACTATGAACAAATGTGAAACAGTGCATTTGGAAATTTAAGTAAAATGACAAATTTTAAAGAAAATACAGATTAAATTTTGCTTCAAGATAAAATAGAAAACCTGAGTGAATACTATAAGTAAATAGAATAAATAATCACATTGCTCCAAAAGAAAACAGAACCATATAGTTCACCAGTGTGTTTTATCAGGGAACCAATAACTCCTAATAGTCTACAGATTGTTTCTGAGGATATAGAGAGAAGGAAAGCTCTCTGATTAATTTTGTGAAGCAAAGAAAATCATTATAAGAAAACCAAACAAAGGCAAAAACATTCTTATTCTGGGACAATAAAGCATAAATCCAAGAAAGATTTTTTTTTGTTTATATTCCATATATGGTTTTATAAATAACTTTATATCCTCTGTGTATTTATATAGATACACAAAGGTTTTTTGTTTTTTTTTTTTTTTTGCAAATATATAAAAATCAGGACTTGTAAAAGAAACCAGATGTTGGCATAAGTTTATATTTTATCTTACCCAAAATGCAGATTCAATAATCATTTTTATTATATAGTCTTTAAAAATACTCTCCAATTCTTAGTTCAGTCTTCTATAAATCCCTTGAGAGTAGTTTCAATTTACTTCTTATGGTTACTTCATTTAACCAGAATTTATAATGAGCATGAAATGGGATTTTTTAAGGTATTTGCTCAAGCTCCCAACAGAGAAGAGAGCTATAACATTTAATCCCGAGAGGATCAGACTCTGCCCTTGCTGGCCCAGTCTCTGCCCTCACTGATGCCCGCAGTTCAGTCCCCTACCTGAACACTCCAAAGAGCTGCCTGTGGAGGAGAAAGTCTCAAGATGGCTTGAAGATGTTTGTTGTTTTCCCTCCAATTGTTTAGGAGCGCTGGGTGAATACATAAGAGACATTTTCCTCGCTATTCTTACTCCTCACACAAAACTGATTACAATTCAAGACACATGTAGACTGAAGCACTGCTTTGAAATGACTTGGTTCCTTGCTCTCATTGTTTTAAGTGGGTGGAGGGTGGAGGTTTATGAGGGTGATCGCAAAAGAGAAGGCAGGCGATGACCTGCTTTTAACCCAACTTCCATGTCCCGTGGACTCAGGGACAATTTCTACATGGAATCTCAGCTTTCCTTGCTAATGTCAATTTGATTGGTATGAAGCAGGAACACAGATCCTCCCAAAGAGTGTTAGATATAAATGTTAATATAAAAATCACTTAAACTGGGCTTTAGAAACATTTCCTTTGAAATTACAATCGAATATAGTTACCCGGTTGTCAGTATCATGTGTGTGAAACCCTCAGCAGTATTCCACACTGTGGTGAGCACGCCCACAGAGACACTGATGAGGCTACAGAAAAGTCAAGGTCTGAAAGTACTTATGAGTGTTACAAACATTTATTCTGATACTTGTTCAAATAGTAGGTAGACTGTTTTCAGGACTGTTGCAGTAGATGTAGGGACTTCTGCAATGGGGTAGCGTAGTACAGAGAGATTGCGCTTAACTCCAGATACAACAAAGACAAAAGGGGATATACAGTCAAAGAGCAGGGTGGGAGGAGGAGTCAGGGGAGCAAAAATTGTGATGAGAGGATGGTGATTCTTGGGTTTCCCAGGTGGTGATAGTGGTAAAGAACCCTCCTGCCAATGCAGGAGACACAGGACGCGGGTTCCATCCCTGGGTCAGGAAGGGCATGGAGGAGGGCACGGCAACCCAGCCCAGTATTCATGCCTGGAGAACCCTATGGACACAGGAGCCTGGTGGGCTACAGTCCATGGGGTTGCAGAGAGTCAGACACGACTGAAGCAATTTAGCACACATGCATGGTGATTCCTGCTAAACTGATCTACTGAGATTCTTGTTGAAAGCAGGCTGGGGTGAAAAGTTATTATCTGGCAGGTGGTAAGGGATGAGAGTCTTCCCTAGTAGCTCAGTCGGTAAAGAATCTGCCCGCAATGCAGGAGACGTGGGTTCGATCCCTGGGTCAGGAAGATCCCTTGGAGAAGGGCATGGCAACCCACTCCAGTACTCTTGTCTGGGGAATTCTATGGACAGAGGAGCCGGAGTACAGAGGCTACAGGCCTTGGGATCGCAAAGAGCTGGACATGACTGAGGGACTGACTAATTAAAAGGCTGAGAAGTTTGGCCTGAGTCTTCTGATTCTAGAATGAGGGATTCCTGCTAAACTGACCTATCAGGATGCTGGCTAAAACTGGGCGATGCAGGCCCTCCTGGGATGGAAACAGAATATCCAGGACTAGGCAGCTCAGATAAGCCTAATGAGAGGTAAAAGAGAGAGTTTGTCACTTGGGAGAGGATGCCTATATACAATAATGAACACAGGAGACGTCAGTGATGATTCAGGCCTGAATTTGAGGATGGTTTAATATGTAACTGACAGAGGCCATCATTGTGTGTTCAGATTGATACACATTTCACACATCTGAGGAGAATGTCTGGGAAGAACCAATGTTTAAAGAAGAACGAGATCAGTACCATTTTTCTAGATTGTACATACAGCGTTAATATACAATAGTTCTGCTTCTCTTTCTGGCTTACTTCACTCTGCATGACAAACTCTGGGTGCATCCACAGGCAGGAATGGAGACGCAGATGTGAAGGGTAGGCATGTGGACACAGGGGCGGAAGGGGAGGGTGGGCGAGTTGGGAGAGGAGCACTGAAGTATGTGGTAGTGTTGATTTCGTCACTAAGTTGTGTCCAACTCTTGGTGACCCCATGAGCTGT
This sequence comes from Bos indicus x Bos taurus, assembly GCF_003369695.1. Classification (NCBI taxonomy): domain Eukaryota; kingdom Metazoa; phylum Chordata; class Mammalia; order Artiodactyla; family Bovidae; genus Bos; species Bos indicus x Bos taurus. Next base: position 4,585,941 of record NC_040081.1, on the reverse strand, counting down.
AGCCCTGCAGGCTCCTCTGTCCATGGGATTTCCCAGGCAAGAATATTGGAGTGGGCTGCCATTTCCTACTCCAGGGGATCTTCCTGGCCCAGGGATCAAACCTGAATCTCCTTCACTGCAGACAGATTCTTTATTGCTGAGCCACCAGGGAAGCCCCGCATGTGAGTGAAGTGAAGTTGCTCAGCTGTGTCCCACTCTTTGCATTCCCATGGACTGTAGCCTAACAGGCTCCTCCATCCCTGGAATTTTCCAGCAAGAGTATTGGAGTGGGTTGCCATGTCCTTCTCTAGGGGATCTTTCCGACCCAGGGATAGAACCTGGGTCTTGCATTGCAGGCAGATGCTTTACCATCTGAGCCACCAGGGAATCCCCTGTATGTATATTGCTGCTGCTGCTAAGTCACTTCAGTCGTGTCTGACTCTGTGCGACCCCATAGATGGCAGCCCACCAGGTTCCCCCATCCCTGGGATTCTCCAGGCAAGAACACTGGGGTGGGTTGCCATTTCCTTCTTCAATGCAGGAAAGTGAAAAGTGAAAGGGAAGTCGCTCAGTCGTGTCCGACTCTTCATGACCCCATGGACTAGAGCCTATCAGGCTCCTCCGTCCATGGGATTTTCCAGGCAAGAATACTGGAGTGGGGTTCCATCGCCTTCTCCTGTATGTATACTGCTGCTGCTGCTGCTGCTGCTAAGTCGCTTCAGTCATGTCTGTAGGTAAAATAGAGAGCTAGTGGAAGCCGCTGTCGAGCACAGGGAGCTCAGCGTGGTACTCTGTGGTGACTTCGATTGGTGAGTGGGGGTGGAGCGGGAGGGAGGGAGGCCCAATAGAAAGGGGATACATGTATGCGTAGAGCTGATTCACTTTGTTGTACAACAGAAACTAACACAGCATTGTAAAGCAACTATACTCCAATTCAAAAAAAGAATGAGATCGATAAGGGTGGGTCCCTGACCTGTGGCTGTGTTTGCAGATGATGTGGAAGGTTTGGCAGAGAAACTGTAGATGTAGTTGCAGATGCGCTACAAGCATGATGCAGGAGAGGTGTGGTTCTGTGCAAATATGATGGAGATTTGTGCAGATGGCTATTGTATGCTTGAAAAGTGGTAAGCCCTAACTGAGGTGCGCTAAGAGTAACAGACACGCTGAATTTCCGAGCTGGGTATGATATAAAGAATGTACAGAATTTCGGTTGTAAAAATTAATTTCACTTGAAATGATAATAATTTTGGTATGTTGAAATAAATAAAAATATGGCTAAAACTTAAAAAAAAAACCAAGAATGAGCTCAAGTTGACACAGAATGTGGGCCCAAATACCAAGTTCAATGAAAAAAGCCAGTTGCAAAACTTGTCTGTTTAGTACAATCCCATATTTGATAAAAATGAATGGTAATAATATTAGTTTATATACAGGGAAGGAAAAAGTATTAGAATGCAAATCAATGTAAACTAAGAATTGTTAAAAATAGTTTTTTGGGGGGAATAGAATTAGAGTGAAGTTTCAAGTTATGTTTTAGAAAGTTTTTAGGTCGTGTTTTATTTTTTATAACAAACCCTACCTTAGCAATTAGAAAAAAAATTTTTTTTTAAATGAGGGAGGGGCTAAAGGGGCAACAGAGCCCTCATCTCTTCCTGGCACTGTCTAGGAAAGAGTTCAACCAAGGAAACCATATCAGCTAACTCACTGACCCCAAAAGTGATTCTGGAATCTTCTTATCAGGTGCCGTTTCCCCAGGCAGGACACAGTTCACCAGCTTCCAAACTGAGACTATAGTGGTGGCTGTGTGAGCTTCTTAAATGCCAAGTACGTAGGAAAAACTTATATGGGAGCCAAGGCATAAAGAAGTGAATCAGGAGACTGTCAGCAAATACTCAATGTGCCAATAAAGCAAGTCCTTAGTAGAATGAGCACAAGTCCAGCAAACTTTAAAAGTAAATTTGTACCAGTGGATTCCTGGCAAAGCACAATCAGGAGTTCTCTCCCAAAGGCAGGAAGTGAGAATTGCCTCTTCTCACGTTGGCATTATTTATAGCCCTGGGTCTGATTGTGGGCTGTGCTCCTTATCAGCTGTGTGATATCAGGGGAGTTACCTAACCTCTCTGACACCTGGTTTCTTCATCAGTAAAACATGGAAAATATCGACCTCAGAAGATTGCCCTGTAGATTATCACATTATGACTCAGCTCAGGGCCCTGCACATAATAACGGCCCAGTAAATATCTCCCATGAGCAGAGCACTGAAATACATACATTGCAATTGAGGAATAGATAGCTAGGGGGAAACTGCTGTTCAGCACAAGGGGCTCAGCCTGGAGCTCCATGGCAGCCTAGAAGGGTGAGATGGGGGTAGGGGCGGGAGAGAGGATCTAGGGGGACGGAACGTGTGTACACTTAGAGCTAATTCACGTTGTTATACCGAAGACACCAATACAACATTGTAATTATCCTCCAATTAAAATTAAAAAAAAAAACCATAACAAAAGAAAGAGAATATGTACAAAAGCCCAAACAACCACAGACAATTCTATATGCTAAAACACAAAATAAGGGTTTATTGGTCTCACATTACAGACACATTTTATCATATGTAAGCATTACAGCAAGTTCTGTATAATGAGATACAGAAACAAACACCAAGAAAGGTTGTGATATAGCATAAGACATCCTTAAATGGAGAAATTCTACACAGGAAGAGGAACCTAGAGATCCTTGTGTGTTATTTCTCTTCTGTCTCTAGCTCTTCATATGTATCCATGTCAAAGATAATTTGTTGATAAATGTCCAGGCTAGCCTTTAAATACATTTAAGCTTTCCCCATGTTTATGAATTTTCTCCTCCTTGTATTCTATTCTATAAGTTCACTAATAAGTATAGAGCTCACACCACACAGATGGAAATAGAAGGATGCATACAGTTGGAGCTAGAGGTGTATCCAGTTTTTATTCACTTTGTGACCTTGAGCACATTATGCAATTTCTTCGTTCTTTGTCTGTTCAAGGGAAATACAATAATGTCTTCATCTCAGGGTTGTTATGGGGATTAAGTAATTGTATTTCACATGCCTGGCACTCAGTAGGAGCTTAAAGGTTGTTAGTTTCCCTGCTTTTCCAAAAGGAATCTTAGAGATCATCACCCTTCTCGTTTGACAAATGAGAAAGCTTAAGACCACAGAAGTTAAAAAAAACCCACACATCTGAAGTCCCATTTCTACACTCTTTCCTCTGCTGTCCTTTCTCTTATTAGCTTGTTTAAATTCAATAGAGAAGAGAAAACTCAGTGGAATCAAAAAGTATTCTTTTCCTCTTTTTAATATAGGTAAGCCACCAAGAGACTTTTAAAGTAGGAGTCAGTTTTATGAAAGGTAATAAGTCGTCTAAGAACTGTTCTAAATCCTCAGAGATATTAAAAACAGAAGTTCTGTTCTTCCAAGATTTCCATAGCAGACGTAAGTATTCTGTGTGCTTTGGCACCAAGAACCCCAGCACTGAGTATTTATCTGCACATTTCAATTCAGGCCTCCGGAATTTCTTGCCCATGGAATTGGCAGAGGAACCAGACTTCAGTATTCAAAGTGGTCAAGTTTGCGCAGACACAGCTGTATTTGAAGTCCAGCTCTCTTCCATTAGTCAACAGAACTTGCACAAAATGCAAGTAATTTAAATTTAAGTGTTGAGATCTTACCCTGCTTTCGTATCTGTGTCATCTTTTCCCAAACCTGAAGATCACCCATGGATAAGCCAAGAGAACCCATGATCATGTGCATGACGGAAAAAAAGCAAAATTGGGCAACCTGTAATTTAGCTCTTGGCCTCTTCATTTAAGGAAGAATGGCAAGCTTTATTCAGCAGGAAGGAGATATTCAATACTGCCATTAAAAATAGCTAAAAGAGTCTGTTATTTCTTTAAAAACATGTTTTTAAAATAACATATTACCATACTAAAATTGGTTGAATTTTGTTTTTTAAAAAATATGTATATTAATTGATCTCTCTCAGTTGTTTCAGTTGCCTCCTTACCAGTCTCAAGTCAAGTTCTTACTCTGTTCAGAAGCACCAGGAAGCCTTAACCATCACTAAGGCCACTTGTGGCCGCTGATACATGGAAACACAGCCACTGGAAATAGGCTGTATTTTTGACTATACCAGTTGCTCTTAGCAAATTGCTAACACAGAAAACTATATCGGTTCTTATAACTCTTAATGGTCCAGCCACAGTCCGCTTATTTTTGTCATAGGGATCTACAGAAGGGCACAAAATTGGTGAAATAAAGGCAGAGGCCTATGAGACATCACTGTGGCTTTTGAGGGTAACAAATGGCTTCCAAAAACTGCTTGTTGCTTTGGCATTGGGGAACTTTTACAGCCTGCATGGTAAAAGTAGCTATATGTTAACTTTCTTTAACAGGTCTAAGTTCATTTTATAGGAAGAGACAAGACTGAACAGTCAAACCTCTAACACTGCTATGTATTAAAATGTATTAATATACTTGGTTCTGTTTATCACAAATGATTTTTCTCAGAAGCAAAATCCTGTCCAAGTTATAACTAAATATGCACATTTAAGGGTCTTGTCAAGTGTATCTTAAAATAATTGTTTTTGTTATTCTGTGCTGCCATATTTATGCAATGTAGGAAGATTACACCAAGGGCTAACTATTGACCAGAAATGAACATTTGCTCCTTTCCAATAGTCATTTGACTGGCTATTAATCTTAGCAGTATTTACACAAGAAGAGAGAGACTGGAAACATTTTGCTTCCTAAAGCTCACCAGTTTCTGACAATAATACTGGACTCAAAAACAAAACTATGCATTCATCGCTTCTCTTATTAATAGTTGTAAGATGGCTTTTTTTTTTAAACTGTTCTATCTGGATCTCATCACGCATAACAAGAACCCATATTCTGTGACTTCTCTGTTTTACACATTAGTCTCAATTTATAAAATTATTTCAAATTCTGAAGTCTCGGGACATGTCCACATCCTGGGAGGCTGCTTGACGTGCTTCTCCTTCAAAATTTCTAGCCTGTAAGTTTCTAAAAGTTTACAGAAAACCTTACACTTTTCTGAAAATTCTCTCCTGTAGAGCAATGGGATGAGGTGTTACATTCATTCTTGTTTCTGTTTTTGAAGGAATTCTTTCCAAGGACTCAAGTGTCTCAACTTGTACGAATCTCCTCCCCTCTAACACTTGATGCCACACGATCTTCATCAGTATTTGGATAAAGACAACATAGAAACATAACTAGGGCCTTGGAACCAACTATTTTCCCATGATGGTGATTGATAGCCTTCAATTTCTTTTATACTTTAAAAGAATATTAGAAAATATCTGAAAGAGGTATCAGGGTGGATATGAAAAGTCATTCTAAGTAACTTCATCTCTAAACTTTGATTACTAAATTTAGTTCTCAGAGATGGAGGAAGAAGAATGCAAATAAATAGAAATGAAGGACATCTTACCCAGATACATGATCAATCATTCCTAGCAAATAGTGTGATGCGATTTTAATAGAGTGGGTGGTGATCTAAGTCACATTTTCTAGTGTCAGGTTCTGTGTTGGACAGAATCCAAATTCTTAATAAAATTAAGCTATGTTAGCTCTCTCACTTTCCTTGATATCTCAGGCCAGTTAGAGAAAGAAAAGTACAGAAAAACTATACTCTTCTGGAAGGCTTACCTGGTGGCTCATTGGTAAAGAATCCACCAGTTAATGCAGGAGATGCAGGAGATGTGGGCTGATCCCTGGGTTGGGAAGATCCCTTGGAGGAGGGAATGGCAACCCACTCCAGTATTGTTGCCTGGAAAATTCCATGGGCAGAGGAGCCTGGCAGGCTATCGTCCATGAGTCACAAAAAAGTCAAACACGACTTAGCAACTAAACAACAACATATTTCCCTTCACATGCCATTTCCTCTCTCTCCTCTCGTCTCTCCCATTTCCCACCTTCAAAACAATAACAGATACCCAAATCCCAAGCCATTGCATATTTTTCTGGCCAAAACTCTCTGGGAGAAACACAATGATGAGTGTGCCCCGATGTCTCCCAGGTCCCCCAGACAACTTCAAACAAAGGACAGCTGAAATCTGGCCACGGTCACTCTGCTTGGTCCTGGGGGAGGACCCAAAGCGACTTCCCAGCTGACTTTACCTCCATTGCACTCTATCTCAGTGGGAAAGGAAGTGTATGGAGATGCTCCAAATGGCCTTGCTCCTCGAGTTAGATGCTAGTTTTATTCTGAAGCCAGTCAGTGAAGAGAGGCAAAAGCACGTAGTCTGGGTAAGCTGTTGCATGCCTTGTGAAGACGTGCTTACAACGCACTGGGTGATCATTAAATGGAGAGTGCAGGGATCTGGGGTCTGGTCTCGGTTTGACCTCAACACCCTCATCTACATAATGAGAGTTGAACCAGATGATCTCTAAGAGGTGTTAGTAAAGTGTTGGAAGAGATCCCAATTTGTTTCCGGTCAAACAGATTCCTTAAATTGTATTTAAAACTTGTGTGTCCGTGTTTTCATTGAAGATGAACTATTCAGAACCATTAAAACCTGTTTCAAACTCTAAAGTTCCTCTAAGTGATTTTTTACTTGAAGTCACTCTTCATTTGGCTTTTCAGGATATAAAATCATAACTTTTTCAAGTTTATTCTTAGGAACTAAAATAAGCAATGCATATGTCCTTTCCAGCAGTAATCCTTTGATGAATGTTTTAAAAATTAATCTAAACATTGATTATAAAGTATTTTAACTAGGAAAATCACCTGCTATGTACTTTTTAAAAATAGATTCTAAATAGTTTTAGGTTAAAACAATTGACTAATGATGTTACAGCCTCTGTTTGTGTGCACATGTAAACCTAGATTAGAATACTTTGTTTCTAAAAATAACAGTATTTTTTTTTACAAGTTTGAAGTTGTCAGTTAAGGTTACACACATATTCTTAAGGAAATTTGAAATGGTCTGTAAAAACAAGTGGCTTTGAAATCATAAATACAAAAAAATTTTTATTTCCTTTTGGAAAATGATCCTTAAATGACTTTTCCCCCCAAGAATCGGTGATTTATATTCTAGTAAGCATTTTGGAGTCGAAGCAATTCCACTACTGACTTGTTTTGACTATGAGAAATTTCTTTTCATTTCTCTGGTCTTCAATTTATTTTTGAGCCTAAAAAATAAAGATACTGAACTTGAATGAAATATTCTCAAAGATCCCGTCTACTCCATGGTATTATGGCTGTTCTTGGGATTCTAAATGCCCTATTCTCAATACAGCTATTCTAGAGCTTAATGGAGAAAAGACAGTGCTTTCATATTAGCTATGTTCTAGTTCTTTTATTAATTACGAACAAATTTTCCTTTCTTGTCCTGAGTTCACCTGAATGCTCCTAAAATCTAAACACATCAGGAAATAAGAGAGCTTTATTTTTAATAGGTTGCTCTCTTCCTTTATGAGTGAAAGAAGTTTCACAATGTGTATTTAATTTTCCTATAATTTTTAAAAGGCAAATTTCTCTGGGACCATGAAAGAATTTTCTGATATATCCAGACTATATAGAAACCACCATTCCATCTGGCTGAAAAGTAAAGGCTTCTTTAAATTGACTTGGCCCGGTTCCCAGGCCTTTAGCAATATCTGAGAATTAAGTCCATCACCTTCAGAAGCTACAATAACTCTTGGATTCACTGTGGTCCCATTTAGCACATTGCTCTATAATAACATAGTTGTGAATAATATGAGAAAGCTGATTCTCCTTCCAAAGGCACTGAATTTATAACTTAGGATAGAACGTCTCTGAGACAGTGTCAGTTTTAAAGTTCTTTCAAGTTGGTTAGTTACTAGCCATTGGGGACATGTTCTTTCTTCCTTTTCAAAAGTTATTTCAGTTGTCAAACTGTTTCATACAAATATGGTACATTTTGTTTTGATACCTTAACACTCACGAATTAGAGGACACATTTTTAGGGGGGATATTCTCTGCTAAGGAGGTCTTTTCATAAAGACCACCACTTACACTCCCCAAGCCACAGTGATTCTGTACGCACAGGAATGCTGCTCATGCATGCCCACCACGGGAAAGGAAGTCCAGCACGGAGGTGAACGGTTGTGGCTAAGGAATTACACCTGTCCCCCTTGTAGTTACAGAAACATTTTGTAATTTAGAATCACAGAATTCTACAAAAGACAACGTCATATTGTAGAAGGTATCCTATAACATCATCTTATCCAAATCTGCCACACCTAATTTTATAAACAGGAAAGAGGGACAATGGGAGGTAACAGGTGTACTTGAAGCCACACAGCCTAGTTGACTTAAATCCCAGACTCTTGCGAATCCTTCAAAGTTCTCGTGACACCTCATGTGGAGAACCTGTGGAGAACCTGTGCAGAGTGAAACTATCTAAAACTGCTCCTTGCGCAGAATTTTTGATGAATGGTTTCTATTATGATTTGCCTACATTTTACCTTATATCTAAATTACTTCTTAAAGATTTGTGAACAATCAAAGCTAAAAGTATGAGACCACTGATAACTTCTAGTTTTCTCATTATAGTCCTAATTGATGGTTGCTCCGCTGCTTCCACTAGAAATCAAAACAGTTATTTTGCTAACATTCAAGCAGTTGGAAAATTTTGTCATATCCCAAATTTTGTACTTAAAAGAGATGCTTATTTTTAAAATAGAAGTTTTTTTTTCTATTTCAGGTCATTAAGGAATACTTCTCGAGCTATAGTATTCGGGGCTTGTCCTTTTAAGTCCATTGGCGTGCTTTCAAGTCTCAACAGCTAGCTCCTATTCAAAATCAAAATACAAATTGCAGTAACTCTCTAATGCCACAGTAAGTTTAGAGAGATGCAGTATGCCTTCTGTTAGAAAAAAGTCAAATCTGGTGCCAAATTATAAAAAGGCGCAGTTTTGGGGACAGAATGGAAATTGAATACACCGAGGTTGCTACTTGGGAAAATGATCAGTATATAATCTAATATCTTTAATTTTATATACATGAATATAATGTATGTCAACTTTGTACATGAGATACATATAGTATTTAAACATTTTACTCAACAGATAAGAATTTACAATAACAATATAACTGACTAAAGAGCTGTCCACTCAATATACTTAGATCTGTACTTTAACAGGAAAAGAATTGAATAGTTTACAATCATAGAAACACTGACATTTGAAACAAGACTTTATAAAATAATTTATATATATATATATATTTATATATATATATCCTAGCATCTATTGAGAGGAATGATTTTCATTTGTGGCTGTGTGCAATGAATGGCATATTTTAAATTTTTAGGTAATAAAATAATTTAGAAGCAGTCCATGCAGTGGTCAAAGCAAGGGATGGCAGTTCCTTCAAGACGTCCGTCCTCTCTGACATCAGCGGACATCAGACACACACGCGGTACCACTGGGGCACACTCAAACAAGGCTCCTCCAGCAATTAGTTACATAAACTCCAACATACACCCGTTGATATCCTTCCTTCCGAAGTACAAGTATAGGTCACAACTTCTCTTAGCTGGGGGAGCAGTAGTCAGTTTCTACTTAAGGTGACTCTGTCTCTCCTGAAGTTCTACGTGATGCATCTCCATATGAGGTGACTAACAGACCTTTCTGGTTTTCACCACTTTACTCTGATACTTCACAGAGTGCCCTCCATGTCCTGTGACGTAAACATCCAGCAGGTAAGATTTTCCAGGCTGAAGACCTTTAATTGTTTCTGTGGTCACTGCTTTTTGCAGATTCTGACTGTGGAAATATTTACAGAGGACCTTCTCTGATTTCTTCCTGGTATCTGGGCCCAGGCATTGGTTTTGCTCTCTTTTCTTCTGGTCTTCATTGTAATTATCATCCACTTCCTTTTTGTAGATGCAAAACTTGTTCCTTTCCTGGGTGCCTAGCCAAGCCACCGTGACCGAAGAACAGGTGCGGAGCTTGTCGAAAGCTTTGATGCGCCTGTCTTCAGGAAGAGAGGGAAACGACTGCTTACTGGGCCGGGTGGTAGCCAGTATTTTCAGCATAGACGCGCCCTTCTTGTTTCCCTTCAGTCGGATGAGATATTTGGCTTTTGGTTTTCCTCTCAGCTGAAACTGCCGAATGCCTTCCACATTCTGAGACAAAAGGAGCTTCCCATCTCTTCTCACTTGGATTTGGACGGCGTCCAGACAAGAGTGAACGAAGAAGGTGACCTTCTGGTGAGACGGGACAGGGGCAAACCGTAGAAACTTTGCCCCCTTCCTTTTAACGAACACATCGGTGACTTTCCCGTCCTTCAGCTCCACCGTCTTCTGTTTGGCTTCCTCCTTGGTCCTGGCAAAGGTACCCAGGTAAGCTGTGCTCATGTTGCTGTCGCTGTTAGCCACGAAGACGTCGAAGTAGTACTGCGTGTCGGGTTTCAGATCGGAGACGGTGAAGATGTTCTTGTTTCCTATGCAGACCTTCTGAATGTCCGCCTTGGGCCTCGAGTGAGCATGCCGCCCTAATTTGGGGGAAGGCTTCGTCAGGAAGCTGCGCTCTTTAGCTGAGTTCTCCGAAGCAAACCCGAAGTGAGCAAAGTCGAAAGGGCTGAAGTCCAGGCCGGGTTTGGGGGCCATCATGAAAGCGTCGTCCGCACTCAGCTTGGCTTCCACCGCGCAGAGACTTTTAAAGTTGTGCTCTCTGCTGACGACCACACAGTACTGAATGGGCTGCTTCAGCACTGAGGCGGTGGGGCTCGGCTTCCAAGCCAAGGTGACAGTGGTGCGTCCCAGGGACGTGACATCAACTCGCGGGTCGTAAGGCAGTTCAGGGTAGGGCTGGTCAGACTCTGGAGTTGTGGTGGCATAGACTTTGAAATGCGTGTCTTTCTCTGTTGAAAGAAGCTCCAACTGATACAAACCAGACGGAGAACTAGAAGATATGAAATACTCCACGTCGTTGCCTTTGTAGGAGAATAGCTCCGTGCCTTCCTCATTAATGATCTGCTGCTTCTGCTGATCTAGAGGCTCTGGATCACCTAAAAGACACAAAAGAGGCACAGGCTACACGTCAGTACGTATGCACAACCTTAAATGGTGTTTGTAACAATTCAATTTAGTTTTTATCCATTATAAAAAGAATACATGTTCCTGTAGAAAACTGGGAGATACAAGAAGATAAAAAGACTATCCATTAATATATGATCTGGAGACAGTCCTTTATTAATAGTTTGATTTCTTTTTTTTTTTAATAGTTTGATTTCTATCAGGTTTTCTTCTACATGTTTCATGCAATTGATACTATTCCATTTTTCTCTGTAACTTTATAACATTTATTATCATGTATATAGGTACCCAGAGAAACCTCCCTTTTTTCTCATTTATTATTATATAATAGAAATAATACAGTTGGTTAACTTTTGAGCATTATAATAATGCTCTTATATATGTAAGGCTTTCTGATTTTAAATGATTTCTTCAGAGTAGACTCCAATTAGTGGAATTTTTAGGTCAGAGGCTGCAAACCTCTTAGAGACTAATCCCTACTGTCAATCTGCTTACCAAAAAGATTCTACCAGTTTGCACTTGGATGGCTAGCCATTTAACTAATTTCACTTTTATTTGTAGGACCAGACAGTCTCATTAGAGATAGATTATAAACCATCAGTAAGAGGATATAATTTTCAGTGTGTAGAACACTTGCCCAGGAGGAATGAAGGGAAAGCATTGAAACTAAAATGTTTTCTTTATTTTTGTTAACAGATATCACACAGATATCAGTGTGCACATATGTGAGAGGACCCAGAAAATGACTGCATAGCCAGAGCAAGTAGATCTTTCCCAACCAAGCACAGGTTGAGAGTGAGGTATGTAGAATTTCATAGTCCTAAACCATGTGATGAACACAATCGTCACATGACTATTCCTTTTCTGTCTCATCGCTCCCCATATGCTGTTTCAATATTTTCCTAATTACAGTTCCCCCATCACTGTAAATATCCAGCTTGCTAACATCCTGTCACACCATCAATCTCAAGCCTTACTTAAAGCTAGGATGCCTTTGCCCCTTAAGTGGGGGTGAGGGTGGGGGGGAGCCGTGGGCAGCATCAACCCAGGGCCTCAGACAGACTCTACTTATTTCTTTGTATCTCGTTATTTGCTTTCCATCATCTGAATCTTCCTTAAATGCCTAACCGACTCCTCCTTTTGACTTTCTTTTCATCCTGGACTTTCAGGTGGTGCTAAATGCCCTTCTGTTCTCTCTTCCTATCTACCCTTTACTCCCCAGAGATCAGATACTCTCGTCCTGGTTGCATATTAAAATCACCTATAGGGGCTTTTAACACACCAATGTCCAGATCACACACCAAGGCATTTAAATCACAACCTCTGAGGCAGGATCCAGCATCTAAAGCCCCACTGGTGATTCCAAGGTTCAGGCAGGACTGCAAACCACAGCCAGGGAAGCTAATCTGAACCTCTTGCCTTTCCCTGCACCTTCAGTTCCCACACCTGTCTCAGTCTTTTTTTTTTTTTTTTTTTACCAAATCATGGTCATCTGATGTCATCCCCATTTCCCACATCTCCTTCCTCAATGCCCAACTTCTCCTATGCATCCATGCTGTTCTGTCTTACGAAGAGAAGGCTATATGTCTCATGTCTCATGTCTTTCAGCCATCCATCTATCCAGAGGTCTGGGACCAGATCTGTCGGGGTACTCACCTGAGCCTTCCCCGCTTGCCTCCTCTGGCAGCTCCTGGAGGCTCAGCTTCCACTCTAAGGGTGCATCGCAGGGCGTCACTGTGACGGACAATGGAGTGTTGTCCTCTTCAACCACAAAGAAATACCTGTGTGAGAGTGGACCACTTCAGACAGCTTGTCCTCACACTGAACAACTAAGAGTACTGGAAAAATCACTTGGTTTAATTTGTGTTCATTTAACAGAAAATCAAACTGGCTATCTGACACAAATCATGATACTTTCAGCATTATTTGTGGAAGTCCATAGCCCAAAGTTCTGCAACCAGATTTACCATCAACACGGTATCACATAATTAGATGTTGAACCAAAATGTGTTGATTGCATGTTACTTGGGTTAAGAATAAACAATTAACCCAGTTTGGGGGTGTTATTTAGCCCAGGCCCTGCCAGTGCAATGTAAGTCACAACAAAGGAATTTCCAGGGACATTACCCTACAGGTACTGCATTTTCCATAAATTTAGTGATAAATTTATAAGATATGGAGGGCACTCTAAGGCACTAACTATTCCAAAAGATCATTTTTACAGCTATGCCCTTCTAGAATGGATGTTGATCTCTAGCAAAATAACACTATCATCATGTTTTTACATTGTTGATGTTGTTCTGTTGCTTAGTCGATCAGTCATGTGCGACTCTTTGTGACCCCATGAACTGCAGCATGCCAGGCTCCCCTGTCCTTTACCATCTCCTGGAGTTTGCTCAAATTCATGTCCATTGAGTCAGTGATGCTTTCTAACCACCTCATTCACTGCTGCCCCCAGCTTTTGACTTCAATCTTTCCCAGCATCAAGGTCTTTTGCAATAAGCCAGCTCTTCGCATCAGGTTTTTACATTAGTGACTTTTACTCACAGCTTTACTATTCCATATCTTTTTGGAGAGAGGTATCTAATCACCATTTGAGAAATATTTTTAAAAGGTAAAGATTACTGTGTTAGTCAGTGGAAAGACACGTTTCTCTATCACTAAGATTTTCTGTTAATGTAAATAACCTAGTGATTTTAAAAGTTGGACTTCCCTGGTGACTCAGATGGTAAAGAATCTGCCTGCAGTGCAGGAGACTTGGGTTATAATCTCTGGGTTGGGAAGATTCTCTAGCTAGGGGAATGGCTACTCACTCCATTATTCTTGCCTGGAGAGTCCCATGGACAAGAGAAGTCCCATGTGGGGACTCCAGTCCCTGGGGTCACAAAGAGTTGGACACAACTGAGCGTGTCATAAGAGTTGAGTGATTTTAAAACAACATTTTGAAAGATTAAAGCATTCTGCTCTACACATTCTCCTTAGATTTTTTTAAATGATGGTCTCAAAGGAACTTTTTAGGGAGAATAAAAAAATATTGCCTATGTATAACAATGCTATATCTTCTTCTTCTGAATAATTTAGATGATTACGTTTATCTTTCAAAGCCCATAATCTTGCAAGGGCGGAAACAGTTTCCTCACTGGTTTCACCTCCTAGGAATGGTACCTCCTCAGTATCTCTTCCCTTTGGTTCTCTCCACATGCACCCCAATACCTTCTCCCGCCTGACCCCCACATCCGTTGGCTCTGTCAGCCTCCTTTGTGGCTCCTCTCCCCTCCCTGATCTCTAGCCCGCCAGGTGAGCCAAGGTCCCGTGTCAGAACACTTTTCTACCCATGCTCATGCCCTGTGTGAGCTCACCCAGGCTCACAGCTTTAACCTCTTGTATGTTAATGGTTCCCCAATTTAAACTGTCAGCCTGAATTCTTTTTTTCTCATATAATTGAATTAATGCATTTATGTCTGCTCTGGGTCTTTGTTGCAGTGTGTGGTCTTTGCCTAGTTGCAGCACAGTCTGTTGAGGAGCACAGGCTTCTCACTGAGGTTGAGTCTCCTGTTGCAGGGCATGGCCTTGAGCTTTAGCTCACTCGGGCTTTAGCAGTCGTAGCTCCCAGGCTCTAAAGCGCTGGCTCAGTACTTGTGGCGCACGAGCTTAGCTGTTCCATGGCATGTGGGATCTTCCTGGAGCAGGGATCGAACACCTGTGTCCTGCATTGGCAGGCAGGTTCTTTGCCACTGAGGCACCAAGGAAGCCACAGCCTGAATTCTTAACTAAGTTTTAGAAATAACTATTTTCTTCTGAGTTTCCCTGGTGGCTCAGCTGGTAAAGAATCTGCCTGCAATGCAGGAGACCCAAGTTCTATCCCTGGATCAGGAAGATCCCCTGGAGAAGGAAATAGCAACCTGCTGCAGTATTCTTGCCTGGAGAATTCCATGGACAGAGGAGCCTGGTGGGCTATAGTCCACGGGGTTGCAAAGAATAGGACACAACTTAGCGACCAAACCAAATCTTCTTGCCATTTTTCCTTTCCTAGATAATACTGAAAATTTCAAACTTAGGGTGTCTAATCCAAACTTCTCATTCTCTCCCCCAATCAGCCTCTCTTGTCTCTTCTCAGTAAATGACAACCCTAACCTTCCAGTTACTCAGGACAAACATTTTAGAGTCATTCTTGATGTTTTCTTTCTCTTCCACTCCACATACACTGAGTCAGCAGACATTTCTTGGCTTCATCTTGAAAACATAGCGACTCTATCACTTTGTTCCACTTTCTCTGTTAACATCAGATCCAAGTCATCATTTTTTCTTTCTTGAGCATTGTAGTAGCCTTCTGAATGGTGTTACTTGTACTTTGAGCTCCTCAGTTTATTTATCTCCTTCCAGAAGGCGATATCCTTATAAGCCTAAATCTGAACACACTTGCTACAAGCCCCCCAAGAGCTTGTTTCATTCAGAGAAAAAGCCACAGAACTTGCCGTGATCTGGGTCCCCAACCAAACCTCTAAACTCGGCTCCTCCATCCATTCCCTTCTTTACTCAGCTCCTTGCTCTCTTTGGAGTATTTATGGCACACTATTGCCTCAGGGCCTCTTACTTGCTGTTCCTCCACCTGAGATGTGTGAGTTGGTCCAAAAAGAAGTCTGAGTGTTGAAGAATTGATGCTTTTGAACTGTGGTGTTGGAGAAGACTCTTGAGAGTCCCTTGGACTAAAAGGAGATCAAAGCAGTCAATTCTAAAGGAAACTAACCTGAATATTCACTGGATGGACCAATGATGAAGATGAAGCTCCAATACTTTGGCCACCTGATGCAAAGAACTGACTCATTGGAAAAGACCCTGATGCTGGGAAAGATTGAGGGCAGGAAGCAATGGGGACAGCAGAGAATGAGATGGTTGGATGACATCACCAACTTGATGGACATGGGTTTGAGCAAACTCTGGGAGATAGTGAGGGACAGGGAAGCCTGGTGTGCTGCAGTCCATGGGGTCACAAAAAGTAGGACTCCACTGAGCAACTGAGTGACCACCACCTGAGATGCTCATCCTCTGGCTGTTGATCTTACTTGATCAGTCACTGCATCACTTCCCTTCTCAAGCACTATCTCACCATAGACCTACTCTGACTCTTTATAGAAGATATTACCTTCCTACTTGTGAAGTTCTCCTACTCTTTTCTTCAAAGCACTTATATCACTACCTGATGTATTACTTATGCATTTGTTTATTTTTTTTAATTTTCCACCTCGCCTGACTAGAATGCATACTATAAGAGGGCAAAGCATTTGGTTCAAAACTTAGGGAACAAAATAATTCTTCATAAATATTTGTTCAGTTAATTAATGAATAGGTTTAGCTTTTTGCTTTCGGAAAAAAAGTGCTTAACTGGTCAGAGAGCCTGAAAATTCCTCAGTGGTGGGATCTCTGCCAATGTCACGGTCATGTCATTATCCCTTTTGCTTTCTGTGCTTGGACCACGTAGGGCTTCTTTTGTTTTCCAGACTCAATCCCATCTTTGAGCCACTGGGATGTTTTCTCTGCCTGAAACACACCCTTTAGTCCTTACTAATATATATGAAAAAGTAAATAATTTTAATTGAAATATAGTTAATGTACATGCCTTTACTCTGTGTCACTTCTTCACTTCACTTTCTCTTACTGGTGTGGCTCAGGTTCTCTCACATACTCTGAGTGTCCTACACTTTTCACTTGGGGCACCTGTTTAATTTGTGTAATGTATAAACATACATTTATATTATTATTTGATTTATCATTTTCCCCACAAAGGCCCATTTAGGGTTCATTTTCCATGTCATTTTATTCCTAGCATTTAGCACAGATTTCTGCATGCAGAAGGTCTTGATAAACCTTTTTAATTAATGAATTACTAAACGAATAAATAGAACAGAAGAATCATAACACCCACCTTATTCTAGCCTGAAGATACCTATGCTTAGAATCTACCTGAAGATACAAAATCTGAATGGAAATATATGTCCCCCCCCACCCCATTCAAAGATGAATTAGGAATTGGAGGGTGGACTTAGGGCTGTAGAAGGACAAATAAAGTGAGGCCCCTATAAAAGTAAAAACAACTTGTTTAGAATAAAGATAGACGATCATCCAGGCAAAATAACTAGATGATTGAATTGTTCACAGTATGGAAATTTTATGTACCTTAAGCATCCATAAAGATGGGGGTCAAATGGTTTAATTTTCAGTTCAGTCAGATTTGGACAGTAGAGTTTTGTTCCTTTGGCCAGGTTGCATAGGTGATATTAAGCACATAAATACAACTGAACCTATCTACATTACAAAGAATTAGGTAAGACAAAATAATTTCTTTAGCATCATGTAATATAAAAGGTATTCAAAATTTTCTGCTTTTGTTTTTGGTTTTTACGTGGGTAGCAGAGCTAACCCGTGCTGAAATCCATGTGCAAGTTCATTTATTATCCTTCTCATTTCAGTCAAGAAAGTAGTTTGTTTCCCAAAGTAAGCAACTGTGTCTTAGTAACTTGAATACAGGCCATAAGCAACCAATAACAAAGAAAACAATGCCTGCATTCCACAAGGTAATCATTATACGTATAAAACTTCAGGGAGTCCCTCTAAGTCAACATTTTCATATGGAAACACTTATGATTTAGGGATAAAAGATAATCTGAATAAACTTCAGCAATTTGACAAACATGTATTGTCTACCAGGCACAGCACACTTGTGGAAGGGAGCTGCGATCAGAGACAATAGGATATGATTTACGAGCTTCAGGTATTCACTGGCTAGTAAGAGAGGCCAAAATGTGATAAATATGCTCCAAATTATAATGCTGGAGTGAGGGATAAACACTCCATGCACCATTTAGACTCTGGAATTTATGTATAAACATAAGAATAATTAATGAATCTGTTTTCTTTTGCTGTTCTTTGCTGCCAAACTTTATCTGGAATTTCATCTTTAGCTGTAATATCAACAATGCCTATGCGTATCTCCTGTCACATGTTTTAGCTCTAGAAATGACTGTGGCTTCAACTCTTTAACTAGTGCAAGTTAACATTACATCCAAATGGAGATATCAAAGTCTCCAATCATTGTTTGTGGAGAAGAAAAGACTGAAAGAATGAACAAATGAAAAGACTGAAAACACGGGAGGAAAGGAGCATGTGTTGTTCTGAAATGTCTTATAATAAAAACTTGTTACTTGGAAGGAAAAAAATGTAATTTTAAGACAGCTCTTAAAACCAAAACTTATTTACTTTTTAAGAGACTGGAAGATCAAGGAAAAACTATTTATTTGATTAAGTGATATGATTACATAATAAAGAATGCTGTCTTTTCAAGAATGCTGCAAAGCAGTGTACAAGTCCATATGGGAAATCAAAGAAATCGTTAAAGAAAAATTTGGATTCACTCAAAAATTTCAAGAGACAAAAGGATATAAAAAGCAAAATGGTTTGGCATGAATTCAGCTGATATTTAAGACTAATTTGAATCATTAGAACTGCCTTCCCTGCCCTCCCCTGTTTTCACAGACTAAATCTCTGTAAATACTAAGACATCAAGTTCCTTCAGTGTAATTATCCTTGCATTTTGTGCCTTTACTTATTCTTATGAATGTCCTTGAAAGAGCCATAATTATTTTATGTATTACTGACAAATCAGTTCCTAATCTATTACCTTCATTAAAATGAATAATTTCACTCAGGTGGTGCTGAAATGATACCCAAACAACAGGTCACATCAGTCACAAGTAAACTTATTATTTACTCTCATTCAGACTGTCCAGATGGCAACATGACTCTGCCACTCAGTGGAAGGAGATACCCACCTTCCATTCTTTGTGTCAATCAAAACTGAAGTGACAAGAGAAAAATGCCCTAATGATCTGCTATACCTCAATCTTTGGAAAATGAATTGTTGATGATGACATAGAGTATTATCCTTTAGAATACCAAGGCGCCCCAAATTAAAAGGAGAAATTGTTTTTGAAATATGATAAAGAGGAGTTTGGGCACTGCAAAATAAGTATCTTTAAATATATGTAGTTTATGTGATACATATATATTTGTATGATCTATATGTAATTTTTAAAGGTCAAAATATTTAGAAGCATGATATGAACTCAATTTGTTGATGTTGGTATGAAGATAAATGAGCAGTCACTTCTCATCACTGGTTTGATGCTTTCAAAACCCTATCATATTGATCAAAGAAATATCCTTATAAGACAGTGTAAACCCTTGAAGAATCACATGTATTAAATAATTTCATTTATCCTCCAGAGTCATACTTAGAAATTTCCTACCACCCAGAAGAAAAGAAAATCTGCTCTCTCCCCCCAAAAGATCACAGTCAGTGAGAATCAAAGAGCTACCTGGTGACTAGAAGTGGTACTACCATTTTTTTTTCCTTCAGTTCAGTTCAGTTGCTCAGTCGTGTCCGACTCTTTGCGACCCCATGAATTGCAGCACGCCAGGCCTCCCTGTCCATCACCAACTCCCGGAATTCACTCAGACTCACATCCATCGAGTCGGTGATGCCATCCAGCCATCTCATCCTCTGTCGTCCCCTTCTCCTCCTGCCCCCAATCCCTCCCAGCATCAGTCTTTTCCAATGAGTCAACTCTTCGCATGAGGTGGCTTTTTTTCTTACTTAGAGAAAAATACACAATGCTATTCAGACACTGGGCTTCCCTGGTGCCTCAGATGGTAAAGAATCTGCCTGCAACACAGGATAACCAGGTTCAATCCCTGGATCAGGAAGATTCCCTGGAGAAGGAAATAGCAACCCACTCCAGGATTCTTGCCTGGAGAATTCCATGGACAGAGGAGCCTGTCGGGCTATAGTCCATGGGGTCACACAGACTCAGACACGACTGAGCGACCAACACTTTCACTTTCATTCAGAGATTGATTGCAAATCATCTAAACTAAGTAAGTCTAAACGTTTACTTTCTTTCTTAGAGACACCCTTTCTGAGTTTATTGATAAAGGAAGTACTGCAGGGAGAATACCTTTTAGGTGTGTCTCTAAAGAGATAACTGCTAATTTCAGCTCCATCTGGAATTACTGACGAATCATGAAAAAATGCCTTGTCTCGAATTTGCATCTGAAAGAGTTCCTCATCTCGAGTAGGCAACTTCTGGGTCCTTGAGCTGAGTGGTAACAGCAGCCACAGCATACACCAGTGGAGAGGCACCATCCTGGGGCGACAAAAATAATTGCTTATGTTAATTCTATAGGCAAAACACTTGGGCAGTTTGCAAACTTTCTGATGGTTAACACTATTTTGGTTTCCACAGAAAGAACTGTATTATGTACTTTGGATACATACACATGAGCTTGAGGGCAACTTTGCTGGTTTGTTTTTCAAAGCATTTCATCGAGTTGATGATGAATTCACCAGAATTTCAGATACTAAACAGATTTTGAAACACAAGAACTCTTGGTGCATTAACTTCATTGGGTATTGAGACAGAAAATCTCCCCTTCAGTATGGCAGAAGTGGTCACTATAGATATCTCCATACAACTGCCTCAAAGCTTGAAATTTGACACAAATCACAGAGACCCATTGAGAGCCAGAAAATTACCACTGCATGGTTATTTTTATTCTTCCTTAAAATTTGACTAAGGATCCTACATATATAGAAATATTCTTAGTCCGCAAATCGAATTTTCATAAATCAGAGATTTTAAGACATTGTAAGTTTAATTTTCTTATAGGTGAAACAATTTGTCCAAAATCACAAGGGGAGCTATTTGCCAGTGTCTAGTATTACAGATTTACCAGACTCTTAAACACAACATTTATATATAAACCTTCATCATATTAAAAAGCAAGCTTGGATTCCCACTTCAAATCAAGAAAGACCATTGGAAAGTTCTATAGTTAGGTCATCTGCCTTAATCTCTGGCAGAGTTATGTATTTACCATCCCAGTCTAGTGTTTTCATTGAGTTACATTTTGGCATTAATCACTGACTTTCCATTAAAAAACATAAACAGTCATGGATCACCCTCTAGGGCCCCTTGCTGGAGGGATGTTTTCAAGGACACCATCTTCTGCATGTTCTTCTGCATGCATCTTCTGCATCTTCTCCCAACAGGAAGCTTCAGGTAGGTGAGTTTCTTTTCACATCAAGTGCTTATGAAAGGCTTTGCTTCCTTTGAGGATTTGGTGCCAGTTTTCCTCAGGAAAAAACCTCTGAAAGGAGTTGTTTTCCCTTATCTCTTTGACAACATACATCAGCGAATTCAAGCATTAGGGAAATATATTATTTTTACATTGAAGTACTTTAAATAGTGCGAGAGTCAAATGCAAATATTTACGATAATTTGAGATGATTTGAATGCCAGTTTTGTTTCTAAAAGGCCATTGCTATAGCTATGAGGTCACTTCTACTTAAACCATCACTTGACTTTAATTTTATCTTTCATTGCTGTAGCTATGAGGTCACTTCTACTTAAACCATCACTTGATTTTAATTTTATCCTTCTTTGAGGGCTACCAAAAATATATTCATACAACTGAACATATTTTTTGAGGAGAATATGCTTTTCTTTTTTTTAAATGAGAGTTTGAGAAGTAATTTTTCCCAGTGAGCTTGCTTGCTCAGAAACTTCATGTAACTTGCTTTTTCAAAAGTCGTTATCTATCATTGCTCTGTAATTTTCCATATAAAATATCTGCAGTATTTAAGAGTTATTGTGTGCAAAATACACAGGCATCCCTGGTGGCTCAGAGGTAAAGAATCCACCTGCAATGCAGAAGATGTGGGTTTGATCCCTGGGTCGGGGAGATCCCCTGGAGAAGGAAATGGCAAACCACTGCAATGTTCTTGCCTGGAAAATCCTATGGATAGAGGAGCCTCGCAGGCTGCAGTTCATAGGGTCACAAAGAGTTGGTCAGATATGACTGAGCATACCCACCTGCATATGCAAAACATGGTGCTAAGTCCATTAACTGCACTATTGCATTTAATCTTTACAGTAACCTTATACGTATGTACTAGTCTTGTATAAGAATAAACCTCCTTTAACATAAGCAGAGAAAGGATGTAAACCCAGGAGAATCTGACTGCAAAGCCCAAACATTTATCCTCTATAATCTCTCTCAAGAAAGCAATAGAGGTTCTTATTTCCCATCCTTATTTCTCAATTGTATTGAGATTGAATGAAAATTCAATGTCACTAAATGACTGAACGTTAAGAAAGTTGGCTTTTTAGTTTCAGCTCCTAATTAGAAATGTAATCTTAGGCAATTCACTTCACATTCTGGACCTCGATTTTATGAATGGTTTGGATGGAAGGTTTTTCTAAAATCTGAAAATGAACAATGACTGAGCACTAAAATCCTCTTCCCAAATAGCTAGCAGATTCCCTGGTGGTTCGGACGGTAAAGAGTCTGCCTGTAATGTGGGAGACCTGGGTTCGATCCCCGGGTCAGGAAGATCCCCTGGGGAAGGAAATGGCAACCCACTCCAGTATTCTTGCCTGGAGAATCCCATGGATGGAGGAGCCTGGCCAACTACAGTCCATGGGTCACAAAGAGTCAGACACAACTGAGTGACCTCACTTTCACTTTCGGAATAAAACTAGCCCTCTTTAAGTTTCATTAAATAATCTGTTCCTCAGATACCCAGCTGACTGTCAAGGAGGGGAGCTCCCAAGTGTGGCTGGGGGTGTTAACGGGAGCTCATGTGACTTACTTAGACAAATGTTATATCTATGAAAGATGGCTTGGCAGATCAAAATCAAAACTCAGTGAACCTATTCCAAATAAGTAGGGACATGGTGGAGAAAACTGAATGGAATCTCCACTCATGACACCTAATCCCTCCCCTTCCGATGCCCTTTGTTCTATAGCTAACAAATGTAAAATCCAAATGGGATTTGATATGCTGCTCCTGTAAAAGAGGTGGCAAAGATAAAGAACCTGATAAAGAACCCGCCTGCCAATGCAGAAGACATAAGAGACATGGGTTTGATCCCTGGGTCAGCAAGATCCCCTGGAGGAGGGCCTGGCACCCCACTCCAGTATTCTTGCCTGGAGAATCCCAGGGACAGAGTAGCCTGGCAGGCTACAGTCCACAGGGTCACAAAGAGTTGGACACGACTGAAGTAATTTAGCACACACCCTGTAAAGAAATACTCATTATTTCAACATATATTCAGTTTACTTTTCAGTGGCATCTCTGAAACTGTAGCAGAGGAGTCCAGATAACAAGATACATCTCTTTAGAAATGGTTAGAGTTTGACTTCCATGCCTGGGAAGCACTTGTGTGTGAGATACTCAGGTGTATTTGCCCTAGAACCACTCAAGGGCAGCCTTCTCTCATTAGCCCTGTATTTGCCCTGAAAGCTGTCAACAGCACACAACTGAGCAGGACAAGCTGCCCAATGCCCCAGGATATCTGGGATATTTAGGTCAGCCTCAGGGTTAGATGGCTAGCTAGTTATGACTGGTGGGAATTTTTCCAGCATCCTCAGCTGCCCATGGGAGGAACTTTCTCTTATTAAATCAGCTAATTGTAAGAGATGAATTTTAAATTAATAAGAACAATTTTAATAAATTTTGCTGTGTATGTGATTCATGCCAGGCACTCTTCTAAGTGCTTTATATCTATTATATAATGTTAGCAACAGCCCTATGGTATAGGCAATATTTTTATCTCTCCTCAAAAATAACCAAATTGAGGCTTGGACGAGTATGATCACATAGTGATTACAACACAATATGAGGAATGTAAAGTCTCAGAAGTGACTTTAAGGTAAATATGATTATTGTACATTCCTCAGCATCAGCTACTTAGCGATGTAATGCTAGGTAAAGTGAACAACTTCAGATGATAGGCTTATGCAGAGTAAGTGTTAAAGATAGTTCTCCATGGGACTCTGTACTTGTCTGTGCATAGGTGGGAAGCAGAAGAATTGACTGCTTTCGTTCCAGATTACCATCTTTTCAAGGATGTTTGTGTAATTCATAGCCTTGAAGATAACGCTTCTGGAGCCAAGAGCAGGTGTGATTATTACCCATTATGAAAACCCGAGTTCCCTTAGCTCAGGGCTGCTCTCTTGTAATAATCTCCACTGTATGTACTGGTGCCACAGGTGCCCTTTGAATCATCCTGTGAGATTCGGGGGTCAGGGAGCGAGTGGCAGAAAATGATGCTGCTGTGGATCTGTGGCTCCTGCTCTTACTCTGAGTAATAAAGTCCTTTGTCACTGACCCAGGAGTCTCATGCCATCTAACATCCATGAAAATATGGCAGGCTAACTTGCTAGCTCGCAAGGAGGGTAAAATCTCAAACACTTTCCAGGTCTTGACCCCAAGCTTTTACTTGTTAAGTTACTTTACTGGCTTGTTGACTTTACTGGCTCAGGTAGACATTTGTATTTAGATAATCGCCCACAGAGAATAGACTAAACTTTATCTTTTGCTTTCTTTATACAAATATCATATTTCCACAGCTTAAATTTTATCAGGCCACACTTTCTGTTTCTGAAACAGTTTTAACCATTCTAATTGGTACATCAGTTATGGGAAAAACAGACACTTTTCAGAAAAGTGTTTAAAATTAGTATGCTTCCTTTTATTTTTATTGTACTTACAGGAGAAGATGGGTGTTAACTGAACTTATCATTTCACAAGGTATGTAAATCAAACCATCGCGCTGTATGCCTTAAACTTACACAGTGATGTATGTCAATCATTCTTCAACAAAACTGGAAAAAAGTTAGAATGATTCATCCAGACACTGGAATTTATATCTATAGGATTATTGTTTTCAGAATGTTACTAATAGCATTTATCTACTGCTGGGGGAAAAAACATACTCAGTTATTAGGGAAACCTAATAATTTGTTCAATTTGATCAGGTTATGGGCAGAATTTTTCTAACAAAATGTATTTAAAAGGAGCATTGAATATAGTTAACCAAAAAACTATTATGCAGACATATTGTGTATGTTTTTACAATTTATATTCACTGATTCAAGTTTAAAGCTTTATGTAAGCATTGTTTAAAGGATGAAATTTTATAGAATTTTTTTCTCTACCAAAAAAAGTTCTTAAACATTCAACTTAAGAATTAGTCACTTTAAATAAGTAAGGGAAAATACATTCTTAAGAATAAGCTGTGGGTAAGCAAGTCTATAACAGACTTTTCTTCTAAGATTACAAAAGTGCCCTCTAATGGCATAACTATTCCTTTCATTTCTTTTTGCTCCTTCTAGGTACCTAGAGCTCATCTAGGTTTAAAGTTTAATGTAAATAATATTTCTCAGAATTTCTCTTTCAGAATTATTACTTCTGTAATGGGTAATATGGTGGGTAATCTAGTAAATGTGTCTGCACATCAAGAAATCTTGCTGTGTTTCTACAATCAAAGGTCTATTTCCAACAGAAGTACAATGTTGCTAAGATGATTGCAAATGTTTTTATTTTGCTAGACAGAGTAATCAACTTGGTTGCAAAATGATTCTCAGCCCAGAAAAACTAAGTGGTATTATCCTATTAAACTGAGAAGATTGAAATTGTTTCAGTTGTAAAGTTCTGATGAATCAGGTACATGGATGTTAATTCAAAACTCTGAGATTGTTTGTTCAGGCAGAGGCTTTCTCCATATTTGGCACACTCCTTCCTATCTTACCTAGGCTGAGGTGAAAAAAGAAAAATGACCTAATGATTTTATATACCTCGGTCTCTAACCTAGATTACTGTCATTTAGATATTGGAGATGAGAAACAGTTTTATCCTTTGGAGTGCTAATGCATCCTAGAGTCAAAGAAGAAATTATTTTTGAAATATAATTGTTCAATGAGATGTATCATGTATTCTATACTTAGAAATACATAGAAAGGTAGAGAGAGGTTTGGACACTGAAAAGTAAATAACTTTAAATGTTATTAGTTTATAGGATACATATACACACAGTTAAAGTAAATAATTCAGACACACTATATGAATCCCATTAGTTGATGCTGTGGGTGGGTGTGTGTGTGTGTGTGTGTGCGCGTGCGCGCACGTGTGCACGCTAAGTCGCCTCAGTCGTGTCCAACTCTGCGATCCTATGGACCACAGCCCGTCAGGCTCCTCTGTCCATGGGATTCTCCAGGCAAGAATGCTGGAGTGGGTTGTCACGCCCTCCTCCAGGAGATCTTCCCAACCCAGGGATTGAGCTGCGTCTCTTAGCTCTCCCTCTCCTGCATTGACACATGTGTTCTTTACCGTCAAAGTTGATGTTAGAGTAAATGAGCAGAGGTTCTAAAAGAAGCACCTTTTATACATGCCATTTTACTCTATATTTGCTGCCCACTCTCTGGAACGTGAGTGAGCACTACCGCTCTAGGAGGATGGAGAGGGACTGCTTTAAATGTCTGAGGATGTGATGACTGGAGCTGCTTCTCCCACTTGCTCTCCCAGCTTCTGTGCTGGGCCCTCTGTTGCCGGCCCTAGAGAGGGAAAGTGGAGAGTGGACCACAGAAGATGAACTGAGGGCTAGTTTTAAAGAAAATGCCAGTGAAGAGATAGGAAGCATTTGTATTATCCTAAAAGAGGTAGGGAGTGGAGCAGCTGATGGGTAACTAAAGACACAGAAAGAATTCTAAGACTTTATTTCTGACATTAACTTGAACTTTTTATTCTATGGAGCTTTCAGTATAGCTAAAAGAAATAGTCAAATTGACCTGGCGTATCCTTTTCCCACACACCTTGAGAATTGTAAAATAGTCATATGGTAAGCAAGAAAAAAACTTAAAGGGACCTTGAACAATTTATCAATGTACTGACTAAAAACCCAGGATGACCCTGGTCACCACAGAAAAACCACAACAGGCCGAAAAGCAAATAAAATGCTCCCCAGGGAGTCAGTTGCAGCTCCTCCACTGTCGTTTTGCAAAATTTATCTCCAATTACATAGTCAACTTGGTTAAGCCACTGATTCACTTAGTGAAAATGAAAATGTACTGGAAATGGTGTAAACAAGGATAATAAGTAAATAAGTCTGGTTAATTATTTTTTCTTTGAAATATGTATTAAATGCATTTAACCACAAATCCTAATTAAGAATCTTGTCTTAGGAGTAGAGAGATATTTCAAACCACTAAAAAGCTTGCATTTAATATTTATAGACTACTGTTTAGTTACATTATCGTACTAATGTAATAAATTTGCAAGTCTGGTAGATAAAATGTTCTTTCAGGTTTTCGTGGAACTGTCCAAGGCTTTCTGAATAAAAGATGTCATACAAATTAAGGCATCATGACCTTTCCCATTTTTGTGGACTCCTCAGAACAGCAGCGACAGCTCTACCCGCCTAGGAGAAACATGATAAAAGCGAATTCCTCCATCACCTTCCCACCAACCAAGGTCCTGCAAATTCCCGTAGAACATGTGAACGTATTTGTAAAAAATGTCATCAAGCTCTTATAGACATTACACGGTATAAGACTTCATAAGATCAGATTCATCAGGATAAATAGGCCACAAGTAGTACACAATCAGAAAATTCATCGAGTCATTAAGATTCACTTAAAAACTATCCAGTGTGCCCAACCGTGTGTCTGCTACAAACATGAAATAAATTTACAGTGACCAAAAAGAAGGATGGGCATTCTGAATTTACTTGAGACAAACGCATCTGGAATAAATAAAATCTAATGTTTAATTACAGACACTGGAAAGTGCATGATTATAATTTAGTGAGGATAATTTTAAGGAAAGGTCTGCCGCGGAGATTTCTGTTCTTTTCTTTTCCTTTTTAAGTGCAAACATTTAGTCTTTTAACTTCTATTTTTAAACTCGAGGGCATTTGTTTTTGTTTGAATCATCCATGCCACATCTGATAATAAATCTGAAGCATCTGATCTAGCTGTAAAGAAAAAAATGTAGCTTTGGTCAGGGGAAAGGCCCCCCATGTCTGCCAGGATCTGCTCTGTGAGCAAGGAGGGGTGGGTTGTGGCGGGGCAGGGGTGCCGAGGGGTGCTCTGTCTTTGACAAAGATGCCCATCCTGGCTCTACAGATTCCCTCAAGACAGAAAAAAAAAAGGAAAAAAAAAAAAAAAAACAACTGAATTTCCAGAAGCTGTTTTGTTCTCCTGTCTTTTGTAAACAATGAGAATATTAACTGAAATTAATCGGTTGTCCCTGTAAGTATAGACAGTGTCTGCCATGGCTGAAAATTTGAGGGAAACAGCATATTGTGGTTTGTATGTTTCCATATTTGGTAAGGGTGAAAGCAGCAAGTAGGAGTCAGGGCCCCCGGTCAGCACTGAATGGTTCTCTGCCCAGGCTGGGTAAGCTCCTGTTCCCTGATAACCTCAAATGCAGCTGCAATATTTCCAACTCCTATGGCCTTATAGAGCAGAGCCAGCCTTGGGCACAGAATTCATAGGCTAAAGCTCTCTAAATGCGGGCTGTCATTACAGAGTGGAATGATTATTAAGGGTTTTAGAGTTCATTATGTCAATAATCTATGGATTAAGGACCTTCACAGGCATTTCAATGGCAATGATTCCAACCTCCTCTACCACTTCTCTAAATGATTGCCAACTTTCATTCTGGAAGGAAATTAAATTAGTATGAAAAAGCAATGTAAAATTAAAACATGCCAAAGATCTGAATAAAGTTTCCATTCTGTCATCCCCTCCCCTCTGATCTTCATGGTATGCAGTTCACAGCAGGGCCAAGGCTGGGGCACTTTAATTTTAAAAGATAGCCAAGCCTACATAATAAGAATAGCTTGAAAGAGGATCAGGTTTTAAATGAAGTAACCTTGTACTCCAGCACCATTAATGCCAATAGAATAATGAACAATAGAAACGGCCAAAATAAATGTACTACAGATAGAGAGTAGTCTTTGATTTAAGAAGCCAGATTTATTTTACCAAAGGAAGGAGTTAATCTCCTAAAATGCATCTGATAGGTGATTCAAAGGTATGATAAATTCAAAAGCAATTTAGAAGATAATGCAAAGTAAAACTGAAACAAGATTCTAAATCTCCTCCTCCAATCAGAATTTCCTCTGTAGTTACAACTGTAATAGCTGGGCTCATTTTCACTATCTTAGAAACTAATGATTCCTGGAATAATGAAAGCTCCTAAGGGAGGAATAATATGCTCGGTTGCTTTTCTTACTTTAGTTTGGCAGCTAAGCCTTATTTCCTGTTGATCTGCAACAAAATGGAAATGACTTCCCGTGCAATGTTCCCCAAAGTTGTTCATAAACGGCACACGCCATCCTCGACAGAAATTCAGCTGATGGAACGTGGCAATGTGCCAACAGCACCTAGCAGCATCACACATCAGCCTTGAAGATGGGATATGAACTGTCATGGTCAGCAGAGTCCCTGCCGTGTGGAACATGCCAAAAATACCCTGCAAGTATAATGACCTTGACTACCCCCCATACTGGTCCACTGTTTAGCACTGAGTTGAGTTGATGTTAATTATGCATAAGAGTAAGTGAACATCTACCAAGAGGGAAAGGGTGGCTGAGATTATAAACAAGCGCTAATGAGAGCTGGAGTGAAAAATCCCTAAGAACTGGTGAGGAGAGAATAGGACTCAATGGAAGTAAGAGGAGAAGAATTAACTAGACTCAGGAAAGGGAGATGGAGGTAGGGAGGGCAGGGAATTGATTCAATGGAGAACCGCATCAAGAAGAGTTAAACAAATGTCAGCTGAGCCCCTGCATGCACTAGACGCTGAATGATATGCCACTTATACAAGACTTCCTCTCTTCTTGAGGTATTTACAGTCTAGCGAGAAGTGAGGAAGAAAATATTCTTATGCAGAGGCAAAGAGAGATCAGTACGGAACTAATGGCAAAGATCTGTAAAAGCAAAATGCACCTTTCTAAAGGGTGTGAAAACTTAGCTAAAAGACTATAAAGTCCTGTGGTTTACAACCTATGTTTCTTAGCCATTACTGAAATTCCCGGGATGAGTTTTGAAGAGGGTCCTTAAAAGGTCACCTCGTGTGCCTAAGACCATGGAGAAAGACCCCAGAGGCAAGGACAAGTATTTCTTCAAGACAGGCTACTGTTTCAAAAATCACTATTTTCTTTTCCACACAAAATCTCTGTCCCCTGCCATCCCCAAGGTCAGGAAGCATGGTTCAGGGGAAAAACCACAGACTGAGAGTTAAGACACATCCGCTGCGGGCAGGAGAACTATCCATGATGATGGCTTGTTCTCAAGGTACCCTGCGGCTGTGGATCCATCTAGGGTGAGTCCATCCCATCTCTTACAGAAGCCGGCAGCACAGGGCAGAAGCGGGGCTCCTCCAGGACACACTGCAACTTGGGTTCCTCTGTATCTAATTCTCAGGCAAGAAAGAACAGGCTACGGACAGAGTGAAGGAAAACCAGCCTGCTTTTATGGAGACATGGCCATCCACTTTATGAAATGAATGGTTACTGCTGTAGGTTTACCTTGAGAAAGGTTAACCTTTCCACAACCGCAGTAATAGCATAGAAGAACACCAGTGTGAAAGTCTATTGGCAAGTCAACCCGATTCTCCTTTCCTGGAGATGATCATTAACACACTAGAAGTGGGTTGTTGTAGACTTACTGGAGATTGGGACTATAGTATATCAGTTACAAATTTGATACTTTTACAGTTATTTCAGCCTATAAACGGAGAAGGCAATGGCACCCCACTCCAGTATGCTTGCTGGAAAATCCCATGGACAGAGGAGCCTGGTAGGCTCTAGTCCATGGGGTCGCTAAGAGTCGGGCACGACTGAGCGACTTCAGTTTCACTTTTCACTTTCCTGCATTGGAGAAGGAAATGGCAACCCACTCCAGTGTTCTTGCCTAGAGAATCCCAGGGACAGAGGAGCCTAGTGGGCTGCCGTCTATGGGGTCGCACAGAGTCGGACATGACTGAAGTGACTTAGCAGCAGCAGCAGCAGCATCCTATCAAATAAATTCCTGTAAAAGCTCCAGGAAAGGAACTTTTCAGGAAGATACTCCATAGATTTCTTAGGACACCAAAAACAAGATATGGTCAAAGGAGCTAAAACTCAAAAGAACGAGAATTTTCTAAATTCTGATTCTATATTCCAAACCAAAGTGGATAATGTGAGAGTCAAACTGTTAGTAGCCCAGCCATGTCCAATTCTTGGGGACCCCACAGCCTGTAGCCCACCAGGCTTCTCTGTCCATGGGATTTCCCAGGCCAGAACACTGGAGTGGGTAGCCACTCCATTCTCCAAGGGATCTTCCTGATCCGGGGATCGAACCCAAGTCTTCTGCATTGCAGGCAGATTCTTTACTGCCTGAGCCTCCAGGTTAATAATATGATTCAAAAGAAATATCCTAGGAATATATAATCTACTTATGAAGACAAAAGTTACATACCCAGACACCAGAGTCCAGTCACGTCCATATCACTCATTCACTGTCTTGTTCCTTAACATATATGCAATGAGTCCTTGCTGCATGCCTGGCACTCTTCTGGGAACAGGGATGACCTTGTGAATCTATGTTCTAGTGTAGGTGACAGCAATATACAGATGCATAAATAAGAAAACACTATTGGCTGGTTTTCATTGCCATGCAGAGAATTAAGAGGCCTGTGGGAAAGATAGTGTGGTGATGCCTACTCTAGATGTACATTTATTTAAATACTTTATTATTTTTCTGGCCGCACCATGTGGTATGTGAAATCTTCTCTGACAAGTGATCAAACCTGTGCCCCCTGCATTGGAAGCGCAGAGTCTTAACCACTGGACCACCAGGGAAGTCCTCTAGATAGTATATTCAGAGAAGATTTCTTGGAGGAAATGGCATTTACTCTGAGATATAAAGGAAAGGAAGCCAGTAAAACAAATGTCAGGGGAAAGAGCATTCCTGGCTCAGAAACAGCAGGTGCAAAGGCCCTAAGGTGGCACAGGTGTGGGTACCGCCGAAAGGAAAAGATATCCATGCAGAACAGAGTGGGTGACGGGGAAAGGTGAGGCAAAGGGAACACCACACACAGCCTTGCAAACCGTATGAACAAGTTAGGATTCTATCCCGAGTGTGATGGAAAGCCCTTTAAGCAGGCCAGGAACCACGATCATGGTTTTAGGACAAACTGTGTCTATTACATAGAAAATGGATTTGGGGGACGGGATCATCGTTAAAGCAAAGACCAAACTCATCTCTGTAAGAGCAAAAAGAACCGATGAAGGGAAAGCTACTACAGTTGTTAACGGTAGACATGCTGATGGCTTAAACCTCATGGCAGAGGTGGAAAGGAGTAGGGAGATTCAGGATGTGTTTAATATGCAGGGTCAACAGAATGTGCAGGTGAGCTGGAGGTAGGGAGTGAGAAATCAAAGGTAACCCCTTGATGATGTGAACCTAGATACAAGAAAAGGACAAAACATAAGTAATGGAGAGATGAAAGAAATCAGAGAGAAAGGAGATTAGTCAAGCAGAATTTCAAGCTGGCATCAAATAGTTTTTGAGGTGTTGGCCGTCTTAGATGCAGTTTTTAAGAGCTAATTTTTATACTAGATAAAGTATTAGAAAAAGGAGAAACATAAAGATACACAGGCCAGGATGGGAAGTAGCTGGATGTGCGGGTTGATTTCAGTTGTCAGGTTGGGAAAAGGTGGTAAGACATTCTGGGGAGAGGCAACACACAAACACACACACTGGGGAGAGGCAACACACACACGCACACACACACACGTATGCACACACACATGTGCACACACACGCTCACACACACTGGGGAGAGGCAACACACACACATGCACACACACACATGCACACACCTGTGCACACACACACATACACGCATACACACTGGGGAGAGGCAACACACGCACACACACATGTGCACACACACACGCTCACACACACTGGGAAGAGGCAACACACACACACACACATGCACACACACATACGCACACACCCGCGCACACACACATACACGCATACACACTGGGGAGAGGCAACACACATGCACACACACACGTGTATACATACACGTTCACACACACTGGGGAGAGGCAACACACACACACACGCACACACACACGCACACACACGCACACACACATACGCACACACCTGTGTGAACACACATACACGCATACACACTGGGGAGAGGCAACACACACACACATGTATGCACACACACATGTGCACACACACTGGGGAGAGGTAACACACACGCACACACACATGCACGCACACACATAGACGCATGCACACACACATACGCACACACCTGCACACACACATACACGCATACACATTGGGGAGAGGCAACACACACATGCACACACACACATGTGCACACACACACGCTCACACACACTGGGGAGAGGCAACACACACGCATACACACATGTATGCACACACATGTGCACACACACGCACACACAGTGGGGAGAGGCAACACACACACATGCACACACACATACGCACACACCTGCGCACACAGACACATACACACATACACACTGGGGAGAGGCAACACACACACACATGTGCACACACACACGCTCACACACACTGGGAAGAGGCAACACACACACATACTCACACACCTGCGTGCACACACACATACACACATACACACTGGGGAGAGGCAACACACACATATGCATACACATGTGTGCGCACACACACATGCACGTGTACGTGCACACACACACATGCACACACACTGGGGAGAGGCAACACACACATGCACATGCATGCACACACATGCTCACACACACTGGGGAGAGGCAATACACACACGCACACGCATGCACACACACATACGCACACACCCGCGCACACACACATACACGCATACACACTGGGGAGAGGCAACACACATGCACACACACACGTGTATACATACACGTTCACACACACTGGGGAGAGGCAACACACACACACACGCACACACACACGCACACACACGCACACACACATACGCACACACCTGTGTGAACACACATACACGCATACACACTGGGGAGAGGCAACACACACACACATGTATGCACACACACATGTGCACACACACTGGGGAGAGGTAACACACACGCACACACACATGCACGCACACACATAGACGCATGCACACACACATACGCACACACCTGCACACACACATACACGCATACACATTGGGGAGAGGCAACACACACATGCACACACACACATGTGCACACACACACGCTCACACACACTGGGGAGAGGCAACACACACGCATACACACATGTATGCACACACATGTGCACACACACGCACACACAGTGGGGAGAGGCAACACACACACATGCACACACACATACGCACACACCTGCGCACACAGACACATACACACATACACACTGGGGAGAGGCAACACACACACACATGTGCACACACACACGCTCACACACACTGGGAAGAGGCAACACACACACATACTCACACACCTGCGTGCACACACACATACACACATACACACTGGGGAGAGGCAACACACACATATGCATACACATGTGTGCGCACACACACATGCACGTGTACGTGCACACACACACATGCACACACACTGGGGAGAGGCAACACACACATGCACATGCATGCACACACATGCTCACACACACTGGGGAGAGGCAATACACACACGCACACGCATGCACACACACACACATACACACATAGACACACCCACCCATACCCACACCCCAGTAGTTGTTTCTTTGAACTTACATTTCGAATGGAAGCACACATGATATTTGAGGCCACCTACTTTGTCAAAAGTCCTGGTAAGGGGCTGTTTTTAGTAGTGGGCGGGAAACCAAGGAAGACAGATATAGAAGTTATGAAGAATATTTGACAAGAAAACACTGCAATTTGGCATATATGACCAGACCTCTTCATAAGCTGTGTCCAAATGCATAGACAAAATAAAACTTAGAACTTCCTAATGCACCCAAATCTGCCAAGTGTCACCTAATGGATGCTCCCAGGCCCTTTTCTGGCACAGTACAGGAAGTGTAGAGGAATTCCAAGACAGAGGGATAAGATGAGGTGGACTCCACAGGTGTGGGCAAGAGAGAGGCAGGCTGTGCACTCACTAACAGGCAGGAAGAGGCAGTGGAGAAAGCAGCGATGTGACCCAGCGGGTCCCTGGACAGATGCCAAGCTCTGAAGTGTGCCAGTCTGAGGAAGGAAAATGAGCCCTCTTTTCAGACATCCTGTAATACACGTATTAAGCAGTCACTAACTACTGGTTGACCAATGGGCCAGATTTAATAAGGAGTACCTCTTCTGAACTGAGACCATCACTATTTGTTTGGTCCCTGCTGGGTCTCTGTTGCTTCCCCGGGCTTCCTTCCGTTGTGGCGAGCGGGGGCCACTCTTGTGGTGGAGCATGGGCTTCTCTTCGGGGCTCCTTCCCTTGCTGTGGAACCCAGGCTCTAGGGCAAGCAGGCTCCGTAGTTGCGGTCTGCAGGCTTACTTGCTCTACCAGGTGTGGGATTTTACCCAACCAGGAATCGAACCCACGTCCCCTGCATTGACAGGCAGATTCTTAACCACTAGACCACAAAGGAAGCCCCTTGTTGCTGGTTTTTTGTGTTAGTGACAGCAAGGATATAAACCAAAAGATGAAAGCAAAATACTGTAGCAGGATTCTAAAAATCCATCCATCTCTTGACTCATGCATCAGCAACAACCTTGAAACTTTCTGTCCTTCCCATCTATCCCAGGGCAGAAATACTACCTTCTCAAAAGAACTTCAAAATCTAAAAGGTTTTTTTTTAGTTCTACTCATCATACTAATAAAACCAGGTACTTCAGTTATCCGAGTTCAGAGATATTCCTGTTATCAGGACAAACCTGGTTTTAAAACTTGCTTTGGCAATTCTGCCAGCTCTGTCTGCTGAACACATGGGCTGCATCTTCTATAGGTTATGATCAAAGAAATCTTTAATACCCGAGCTTCTAGTGATGTAATAAAAAGTGATATTCATCCACAAGGCAGTGACAACAGAAACCTTTCTAGGAGAGCAAGCATGGTGGAATTGCAGAGCTCACTGGCTGATTCAACAAACAGTTATTGGGCACTTACTCTGTGCTAGGCACTCCTTGAAGTCTGGAAATATAGCAGTGAACAAGATGCTTGCGTGAGGTTCTCATGCTTGCAAAGCTTACACTTTGTTGGATTTAAGAGAGGCTCCACATAAAGATTCCTGAGAGCAGGAGTACTGTGATGCAAATGAGAGCGGTGAAGAGGCTGGAGGAGAAGCCACAGAGAGGGGAAGGCTGGAGGGGACAGAGTTAGCTGAGTGGCCGGGAAGACCTCTCTGAGGAAGCGTTGTTTCAACAGTGACCTGATGGAGAGACTAAGCCCTGAAGAACCACCGAATATTGGGCCTAGAGGGGACCTTTACAGATAAGGAAACTGAGGAGGACAGGGGAAGGGCCTGCTTCGTCTCCCGGGCTTCACATTCAGGAATTTGCCTGCATGAACTGGGCTACCCTGTGGCTCAGTGTTAAAGAATCTGTCTGCAGTTCAGGACACTGGGGTTTGATCCCTGGATTGGGAAGATCCCCTAGAGAAGGGCATGGCAAGTCATTCCAGTATTCTTGCCACAGAAAATTCCATGGACAGAGGAGCCTGGTGGGCCACAGTCCATGGGGTCGCAAACAGTAAAACCCTCAGCCACCCAAAGGTTTGCACCCACACGGGCAAGCCTCAGGGACCACAGTGACAATCACATCAGGTGGGGAACAGCTGACCAATGTTAATCCCGAGGTGGGGGGGTGGTGAGGAAGGGCAACACCACGTTTTTTCAAGGTCCATTATCAGATGAAAGAAAGATTAGAAGCTCTGTGGCTAGCCCAGCTAGTCCAGGGGCTGGCAGGGCATGACAGGGAAGGAGACTGGAAAGTGGTGAATTACTTATCTGATAAAGCCGTGAAACTGAACAGAGCACTTTAAAAAGTAGGAGGTGTTCCGACAGAGAAAGGATGCTGCCTGACTTTCCCTAGGGAGATTCCTAATAGGATTGCAGCAGTGTGTTGTTTATTTAGATGGCTTGTTATCTGAGCTCTCTCTGTACACTGTCAGAAAGTGAGCTGGTGTTTATTAAGTGCCTATTGTTGAGTTCCTTCGGGACTTTGAAGGCGGATAAGGCAGAACCACAGTTCTCCTGTAAAAACCAGAGACTTTGGTTCTTCTGTACTTTCTTATCTCACTTGAATTATAGCTATTTTTGGTTTTTTCCTTGTCCCTAAAAAAAAACTCTTCATGAGGCTTATATAACATAAGTTTACCCAAGAAAGTGCCACTTAGACAGAAATTACCTTTTACTCTTTATATCCTCTATGTAGACTTTTTTAGTTCTTGCACAAATAGGCACTAAATAAATATTTGCTTAAATTTACTGCTTTCGAGAAGCTTATAGATGAAAGTAAGGCAAATAACCTCAGATATCAGATGACACCACCCTTATGGCAGAAAGTGAAGAACTAAAGAGCCTCTTGATGAAAGTGAAAGAGGAGAGTGAAAAAGTTGGCTTAAAGCTCAACATTCAGATAACTATGATCATGGCATCTGGTCCCATCACTTTATGGCAAATAGATGGAGATACAATGGAAACAGTGGCAGACTTAATTTTGGGGGGCTCCAAAATCACTGCAGATGGTGACTGCAGCCATGAAATTAAAAGATGCTTACTCCGTGGAAGGTAAGTTATGAACAACGTAGACAGCATATTCAAAAGCAGAGACATTACTTTGTGAACAAAGGTCCATCTCGTCAATTATGGTTTTTCTAGTAGTCATGTATGGATATGAGACTTGGACTATAAAGAAAGCTGAACACTGAAGAATTGATGCTTTTGAACTGTGGTGTTGGAGAAGACTCTTGAGAGTCCCGTGGACTGTAAGGAGATCCAACCAGTCCATCCTAAAGGAGATCAGTCCTGGGTGTTCATTGGAAGGACTGATGCTGAGGCTGAAACTCCAATACTTTGGCCACCTGATGTGAACAGCTGACTCATTGGAAAAGACCCTGAAGCTCGGAAAGATTGAAGGCAGAGGGAGAAGGGGACGACGGAAGGTGAGATGGCTGGGTTGCATCACCGACTGAATGGACATGAGTTTGAGTGACCTCTGGGAGTTGGTGATGGACAGGGAGGCCTTGCGTGCTGCGGTCCTTGGGGTTGCTAAGAGTCGGAAGATAATTTGAAATGTCTCCCATTAGAAAGATCCCTAAACGTTCTGGGCCGTGCAAGGCCACTGGGGATGGTTGCTGGCTGCTTCCTCCAGGCTGATTGCTAGCTCCAGACCCATTTTCCTTCCTTACCCAGGCATCTAACCCTCAACGTGTGGAGTGGCCAACCTGAATCTGGGCTCTGTTACCGGGAACCCTTCCATACCATCGCTACTGTGGGCAAATTAAATAGGTGGGACCACTCTGAACCTTGGTTTCCAAGTTTGCTGTCTGAAAGGGCACAGTACCAGAGACACAGTGCCATTTCAGACAACAGACCTGGCGAGACTGCTGAAGGGCTGCCTTGAAATCGGTGCACACTGGTATTACTTCAGCAGCACTCATCCTGCCAGCTGCTAAACCAGGAACCTCAACATTCCCTGAGGTTTTGATCCCCAGGTTGCATGACCCATCACATCCCGCCCCTCCCCTGCTATATCTCCTCTCAAAGGCGCTCTCTCTTCTCTACCCAAATGTCCAGCACCTTGACATCCACTTACTGACCCTCCCCTGCCTGCTCTCACACCCGTGTCCCCTGGATCTCTCAGTCCTTCTACACAGCACTGCTCGGTCCCCTTGATAAACGAAATCGATTCCATTCTTCTGCTGAAAAAAAAAATCATATGCTTCCCATGAAGCAGAGTCTGAAGGCCACGCCCGCGAGGCCCTTTGGGTCACAGCCCCTCTGCTCCTGCAGACTCACTTCTACACCCTCCCGGCTCCAGGAGGACCTGCCACCCCTGCGGCTGGGGCACCCCCGCCCCCTCTCTGGGGGCAAACTACCGCGCACTCTTCACTCCAGTGTCTGCAACCGCAGAGAAATCGAGCTGTGCACTTTTCTGCGCTCATACTCCTACTGCAAACCATTTTGCATTCTGTCTGTGTGTCTTCTTGAGACCCCAAGGGTGGCAAGCCACGCGCCCCCTCTATAGCGGTGACACAGAACCCACTCCAAGCAGAAGTGCGTGACGTTTCATGGGTGTGTCATGGACAAACGACAACAACACGGACAGTTGTTGCTGCTTTATGGAATCTGTTTCACAAAGGATAATAAAAGCTAAATAGGACACAAGTTATGAAAGCCTTTGACAATTTTCTTTTCCCCAATATCTGATGATCCTGAAGCTTTACTCCTTCCTCCCCGCCAGCAGTTGTTTTGGTAACGACAGCACTAAAGCCTGCTTGCTGCCAAAGAGGATTTGGCTTCTGTGCCGAAGCCAGGACAAAATCACAACAGTAATGTAAAAAAACTGTACTCACGATCCTGTAATCCAGTGATAGGTGGGTGAGACAGATATACCAGCGACCTTAAACAGTGACCATGGTTAAACACTAGATTAGTCTTATTTCCAGAAGAAAGGGGGCACACGAGTATCTTGTTCTGGTAAAATGAAGTAAAAGTATTTAAACTCTTTGGCCTTCAAATCCAAGGCCCAAAACAAACTGTACACTCAGAGCCACGCCTGTGGAGAGAGAACGTTCTTCAAGGACACCGAATATGTGTGCTCGGTCCTGTCTGACTCTTTGCGACCCCGTGGACGGTAGCCGGCCAGGCCCCACTGTCCCTGGAATTATCCAGGCAGGAATATTGGCGTGGGTTGCCATTTCCTGCTCCAGGGGTTATTCCTGACCCAGAGATCGAATCAGTGTCTGGCTCCTGACAATCTAGTAGCTTAGAGACTCTCGTCTTTCGCTGTCTCATTCTCCTGTCTCTTGCTTCTATCAATTCAGGATTATATGTTTCTACAAATACTTGAATTTAAGTTTTGGTTTGTTTTTCTACTCTCTTCCATTCTCCCCTGTCGTGCAATTTTTATGTATGTATTCATTTATTCATTCACATTGGGGACTGTTAAGAAAGTTACCTAAAATAGAAAATAATCACTGGACTTAGAGGAAGAGGATCAGAATTGGAAAAGTTCTGACTGAACAGTTATTGGTTTTTGTACTTTAAGCAAAAGTGCAAGCCTCTTACTTAATCTCTTTGAGTTTCAGTTCCCTCATCTACAAAATGAAGACAATTATTCCCAGGATTATAATAAGATTAAAAATGGTAGACATGTGTGCTCTTTTAAAAGTAAAGAAAGTTCTGTTCATTAACAAATACTATAAGCCAGCTGTCCAATTTTATTCAACAGCAAAAGACACGTTTTGACTTGCTCTTAAAACAGAGATATGAGGAGTTTCAGCATCAGATTATTCTACCTTTATTTACCTAATCGATCAGGTAAAAGGTTAGGTTCCTATTGAACAAGAGACTGACTAGAAACACAGAGGAAAGGGTGAGATGTTAAGTTTTTAACAATAATCACACAGACAGTAAGAAATGGTTATTATTCCTTTTGTTACCCTAGATATGCCTTATCTGAAGACATCAATATTGTTTAATAAAAAAAGGTGGGCTATAACTGATTCAAAGGTGAGTGTACGCAGGCTTTTTAGGCACTAGATCCAGCAAAGGCTTTAAGAGGCATGTGTTGAGATGAGAGAGCTGAGGATTAGGCTCAGTTCCCGGGATGTTCTGCATTATTATTTCTGGATTAAGGGATGACTGAAGAACAGGACACTCAAAAGGCAGACGATGCAGACAGGCCTCATAGTCACTTGTAATGAAGAGCTTATAGCAAATTATGATGAAATAATATAAACATATACCCCTAGAACCACTAGAAAGATGACAGCCTACAGAATACTGACCCAGTATGGGAGCTCACACCCACAATTGTTTCATTCCTTCCTCCCCACCTCAAAAGTAAGAGATATAGTTAGGTGTGGCTTTCAGTCTTATTAATATCTTTTTAAGGGAATCATTAAGGAAAAGCTGCAGCTGGTGAGTCTTGGGGGTCAAGGGTGTTCATTACAAGATAAAACCCACCAAGACAAAAGGATGTTTCCAAACTGCCTCTTTGTGGTCCTTGCTTTTGTAAGTGTGAATAAACTTTAAACATAGAGTTTTTTCAATTATAAGACTAAATTTGGTGGCTGAAGCATTAATATGGGTGTGTGTGTATAAATATTTTCATTCTTTGAATTTACTTATTCCTCATTGTGTTTTAAAGGGCTTTAAAAGTTTAGGATATTTGGAATATGTGGTATACATGTCTATAATAGCTCTCATTATTCCACTGAAATGTGCAATTCCATCCAACTTTCTTAGAAATCACTGTTTTTTAAAAAAAAAAAAACCCTAAAAGTTGGACTAACTTCAAATCTTACCTCTCAAAAATGTCACATTATGAGTAAAATAATAAAATAATTGTAGTGTAGAATTACTATTTTTTTTGCATGCTGAGTCACTCAGTTGTGTCTGAGTCTTTGTGACCCCATGGACTGTAGCCCACCAAGCTACTCTGTCCATGGAATTTTCCAGCCAGGAATACGGGAATGGGCTGCCACCCCCTTCTCCAAGGAATCTTCCTGACCCAGGGATCAAACTGGTGTCTCCTGCATCTTCTGCATTCACAGGCTCACCACTGAGCCCCAAATCAAGTTGCAGGGAGAAATATCAATAACCTCAGATATCCAGATGACACCACCCTTATGGCAGAAAGTGAAGAAGAACTAAAGAGCCTCTTGATGAAAGTGAAAGAGGAGAGTGAAAAAGTTGGCTTAAAGCTCAACATTCAGAAAATGAAGATCATGGCATCTGGTCCCATCACTTCATGGCAAACAGATGGGGAAACAGTGACAGACTTTATTTCTGGGGGCTCCAAAATCACTGCAGATGGTGACTGCAGCCAGGAAATTAAAAGAGGCTTGCTCCTTGGAAGAAAAGCTATGACCAACATAGACAGCATATTAAAAAGCAGAGACATTACTTTACCAACAAAGGTCCATCTAGTCAAAGCTATGGTTTTTCCAGTGGTCATATATGGATGTGAGAGTTGGACTGTGAAGAAAGCTGAGTGCTGAAGAATTGATGCTTTTGAACTGTGGTGTTGGAGAAGACTCTTGAGAGTCCCTTGGACTGCAAGGAGATCCAACCAGTCCATCCTAAAGGAGATCAGTCCTGGGTATTCATTGGAAGGACTGATGCTGAGGCTGAAACTCCAATATTTTGGCCACCTGATGTGAAGAGCTGACTTGTTTGAAAAGACCCTGATGCTGGGAAAGATGGAGGGCAGGAGGAGAAGGGGACAACAGAGGATGAGATGGTTGGACGGTATCACCGACTCGATGGACATGAGTTTGGGTAAACTCTGGGAGTTGATGATGGACTGGGAGGCCTTGCATGCTGCAGTCCATAGGATTGCAAAGAGTCAGACATGACTGAGCCAGTGAACTGACTAACTACTGATGTTAATAACGGACTTTGCAGCTTACTTATTTTTCAGTACTAAACCTACCATGGTTTTTTCTGTGGTCATGTATGGATGTGAGAGTTGGACTGTGAAGAAGGCTGAGAGCTGAAGAATTGACGCTTTTGAACTGTGGTGTTGGAGAAGACTCTTGAGAGTCCCTTGGACTGCAAGGAGATCCAACCAGTCCATTCTGAAGGAGATCAGCCCTGGGTGTTCGTTGGAAGGACTGATGCTAAAGCTGAAACTCCAGTACTTTGGCCACCTCATGCGAAGAGTTGACTCATTGGAAAAGACTCTGATGCTGGGAGGGATTGGGGGCAGGAGTAGAAGGGGGCGACAGAGGATGAGATGGATGGATGGCATCACTGACCCAATGGACGTGAGTCTGGTTGAACTCAGGGAGTTGGTGATGGACAGGGAGGCCTGGCGTGCTGCGATTCATGGGGTCGCAAAGAGTCGGACACGACTGAGCGACTGAACTGAATTGAAACCTACCATATATATTTGGAATATGTTTCAAAATTAGAGGGTATATGTTTCTAATACACTTATAACTCATTTTTTAATCTTTAATT
This sequence comes from Bos indicus x Bos taurus, assembly GCF_003369695.1. Taxonomy (NCBI): domain Eukaryota; kingdom Metazoa; phylum Chordata; class Mammalia; order Artiodactyla; family Bovidae; genus Bos; species Bos indicus x Bos taurus. Next base: position 4,542,816 of record NC_040081.1, on the reverse strand, counting down.
TTCTCATTAGACTCCACTTTGTGAGGAAAATGTTTTATTGTTTCTTTTTCCAGACAACTTATTTCTAAAGTATGTTAAATCTTTGTCTGTTACACACACATATATACATCAGACACAACAAATAGTGTATCTTAGTGCATTTTAACATCTAGATTTGGATGGCTGGTCAGTGTAACTATTTAAGAGGAGGGCTAAAGAAAGGAAAAGAGATTTGTCTACAAGAATTGATTCCATAGCTATAAAATGAAAAGTGAAAGTGAAGTTGCTCAGTCGTGTCCAACTCTTCGCGACCCCATGGACTGTAGCCTACCACGCTCCTCCGTCCATGGGATTTTCCAGGCAAGAGTACTGGAGTGGGTTTCCAGTACTCCTAGCTACATGCAGACTTAATAAAGCAAAGTGATGAACTAGTTTGCCTTTTGTGATTGGGGTAGAATCTGTGCAGTGTTTGGGGATGTGGGGAGACAGGAGAGGTTTACACCAGACCTTATATACAGTCAGCAATTTTTACCCCATTTCACTTTCACTTTGAAAAATTCTCCTTATTGAAAAGAAAGCCCTTAGCCTTCTCAAAGGACAGGTGTGGGGCATTATTTATCTACTTATCCTTGCTTAAGCTTTGTGTTATTTTAAATTGAATGTGTTTGCTCTCAAAGAAAAGTTGTTTAGCATGACCTTAAACACAGATTTTAAAGTGGAAAATGTAATCATTTTCCCCTAAAAAATTTCCTAATAAGTTAAACTATCAAAACAAATATCAAATAAACAAAGAAACAAATAAAACAAATAAAGAAATGTAGCACACAGGCAGCCTATGATTGAGGCCTTGTGGACTTATACGATAATAATGCTATTTTTTAATCATTAAATTATTTTAAAAAATTAAGCAGATTGTGTCCTTGCAAATTAATTTGGCAATTAATCTAAATTTCCCTGCTGGCTCAGAGGGTAAAGCGTCTGCCCACAATGCGGGAGACCCGGGTTCAATCCCTGGGTCAGGAAAATCCCCTGGAGAAGCACATGGCAACCCCACGGCAGTATTCCTGCCTGGAGAATCCCATGGACAGAGGAGCCTGGAAGGCTATATATATAGTCCATGGGGGTCACAAAGAGTTGGACACTACTGAGCGACTTCACTTTCACTTTAAAAATTTAGCTATTTCTATCAATTTTACTTCTGAAACCAAAGAGTTATCACTTTATTTTAAAAGTTTGTAAGTTCAGATAAGTTTATCTCAGTTTGTCTGAAATTTGAGTCTCAGATTTCTCAGTAGGAGGATATAATAACTTCCTCACTGGGTTCCTGTGAAGATTAAGGAAAATGATAGATGTGGAAATACCTTACAAACAGTCAAGGGCTATGATAATATTAATAAATAGAATCTTTTCCATTCACATTGTGAAATCCAAAGCACAGAAACAACCTTAATACATTAATAACTGACTACACTGTAAAACTTCTGAAAGTCCCTTGGACTGCAAGGAGATCCAACCAGTCCATTCTAAAGGAGATCAGCCCTGGGTGTTCTTTGGAAGGAATGATGCTAAAGCTGAAACTCCAGTACTTTGGCCACCTCATGTGAAGAGTTGACTCATTGGAAAAGACTCTGATGCTGGGAGGGATTGGGGGCAGGAGGAGAAGGGGGCCACAGAGGATGAGATGGCTGGATGGCATCACAGACTCGATGGACATGAGTCTGAGTGAACTGTGGGAGTTGGTGATGGACAGGGAGGCCTGGCATGCTGCGATTCATGAGGTCACAAAGAGTCGGACACAACTGAGCGACTGAACTGAACTGAACTAACACTGTAAAACAATAAAATTAAAAAAAATTTCAAATGGGGAAGGAAATGGCAACCCACTCCAGTGTTCTTGCCTGGAGAATCCCAGGGATGGGGGAGCCTGGTGGGCTGCCGTCTATGGGGTTGCACAGAGTTGGACACGACTGAAGTGACTTAGCAGTAGCAGTAACACAATATATGTTCTTATGAGCATGAAGATGAGACTTTTTTAACTCTTAAAATACTGAAATATTCAGAACATAATGGAGTACAATAGCTGATTATTGATAACAGGAATTATGAGATGTTTGCACAAATAAGAATACTTTTGAAGATTATGATGACTAATGTAACTGAGGCTTTTTCAGCTACCTGTTCACCTACTTTCGGTATCTCTGGCTCTGTAATGTGTTATCTCCAAATCTCCTAGAGTTGCGATTAAAAAAAAAATATATATATATATATATTTCATTTATATAAAATAACTTAAGCCATTCCATACTGAGATAAATATCATAATTAATTATAGTGGATTCAATTGTATATTTTAATTTTTTTCTAGTTAATTTGTGAGCAGAGCTTACTTCTTGTAAAGGCTGATTAGAATGTCATTTTCACTTCACATTATTTTTACTTCATAGAAGCTATCACCTTGGCTATTTTTTTAATTGTTCAATGGCCTTACGATAAGGTGAGTAACACTGTCTTTTTCAATAGATATATTAAATAATATTAACAAAACTTATTTTCCTTCTTTATACATAAAAGTAAATACAAATAAAGCATCTTCTACCTTCTCCTTTCATCATAATGAGACATTGTGTTTCTGTAAAAAGGAGAAAAGAACACATAGGGAATGCTGGTCTACAAGACTGACATTATTAGAAACTGGATAACTAACTAGTCAGTGTAATTTTAGAGGCAATGGGAATCCTCTGCCTCAGTGGTTTAAAAGAGTTTCCTATATCTTTTAGTTAAAATATTTTAAAATCAAATATTGATGTGTTTTTAAATCAAATATTCACTGGGTCTAACCTTGTAAAAACAATACCAAATGTCCTTTTCAATTCCTTGACATCAAGATTCTGTCTTAAATTCCCACCAAAGTAGGATGAAAGTGAGTTACACAGTTTGTGGGACCCAATATAAGATCTCTTATTCATAAATAAAGAATTTCAAGATTGCAACAACAGAATTTCAGCAATGGCAGAGCATTCAACTGAGCACTGCTGCTGCTGCTAAGTCACTTCAGTCTGTGCGACCCCAAAGACGGCAGCCCACCAGGCTCCGCCATCCCTGGGATTCTCCAGGCAAGAACACTGGAGTGGGTTGCCATTTTCTTCTCCAATGCATGAAAGTGAAAAGTGAAAGTGAAGTCGCTCAGTCGTGTCCCACCGTCAGTGACCCCATGGACTGCAGCCTTCCAGGCTCCTCCGTCCATGGGGTTTTCTAGGCAAGAGTATTGCAGTGGGGTGCCATTGCCTTCTCCGCAACTGAGCACTGGGGTCTCCTAAATGGAGCCCAAGAAGCTGGCCCTGGGTGTAACTTACACTAGAGTATAAGAAACCGAGCATGGATCACCAGAGGAAGAGAACATAGAAGAGGTATGTAAAGGTAGGCTGTCTAAAGGAGAGGCTGAGAGAGCGCAAGACACACCCTCTCTAAAATTCTGTCTTAAACTAGCCACATTCCAATCTGGCTTTATCTAGCTATTAACATCTTTGGAAGATATTAGCCAACTGCTGATTACCCTGTTTCCCATCCCAGGGATATTTTCATATTTATAGAGGACAGTGAAAAACAAAACTACTTTAAAAATGAACAATCAAATATTTTCAGGTGGTGTTTTAGTACCGTGAGAGACCTCGTTGAGGCAGGGTCCCCATTAGCTCTCAGGACATGTCTTGGAGGTCCTGTCTGTTACTTTATCCACTAATACAGTTAATTCTGCTACTGCAATTGTTAGAGTGTTAAATTTGCATCTCCCGTTAAACAGGCAATTTTATTTTTCCACAGAAAGTAATGTATTTTCATAGCGATTTTAGCAAACTCTGAAGGATCAGTGCTAGAACTGAGATGCTCTCCGGCTGAGACTTGGAGGGGCCAGAGTCAAGTGGCTGCTGTGTCTTCTGTTTGCCGGGTGTTATAGCCAGCACTGCTGTTTCTGATCTCTGATGCCACTGCTGGCTACAAATATCTCTTCAATTACAGGATCTAGTTACTTCTGAATCAACCTGATCCGAAGCTTTTGATAGTATCAGGGAATTTTAGTGAATGTTATTATTTAATGTGAAATTACAACACTTACTGAGTACTATCAACATATGAACAACATTTAGATTTAAATCATGATATATACACTAGTATTTATTATTTACCTTTAAATGTATTTTAAACAAGATAACTCAGAAGGATCAAGTACATTGATGATCATGGGTATGTGTTTGGTATGACCGATAATTTAATCAGAAACACATTTTATTGCTGGAATAAAATGCATAATGTTACACTTGGCAATGCCTATGGGCTTAGAGTACGTATGACTTGAGCAAAAGAAAATAATGAAAGCCATCTCCTAGGTTCACATGCATTGCTGCTGCTGCTGCTGCTGCTGCTGCTGCTGCTGCTGCTAAGTCGCTTCAGTCGTGTCCAACTCTGTGCAACCCCATAGACGGCAGCCCACCAGGCTCCCCCATCCCTGGGATTCTCCAGGCAAGAACACTGGAGTGGGTTGCCATTTCCTTCTCCAATGCATGAAAGTGAAAAGTGAAAGTGAAGTCGCTCAGTCATGGCCGACTCTTAGCGACCCCATGGACTGTAGCCCACCAGGCTCCTCCGTCCATGGGATTTTCCAGGCAAGAGTACTGGAGTGGGGTGCCATTGCCTTCTCCGCACATGCATTGCTAGGGTTTACTTTTCATTGTGATGTGTTAAAGTTGTAACCATCTATCTACTCCAAGAGGCACCTACCTTGGAGAAATTAACCCTAAATAAATCAAGCTCTTTTACATTACAGTTTCCCCTTTTAAACATAATATTTCCATGTAAGTACCACAGCATTTGTCATTTCATCAACTGTCAAGATATGATATTATCTATCTTTGCATACAAACACTTGTTCATAGTTTCTATAACTTTAAAAATAATCATGGTGATTTCCAAAAGAAGGTATCATGCCTCACAAATCTTTCTAATTACAGATTCAGTTTTTACTACTTATTTTAGAAAATGATAAACTTTCATATTTTGTCTAGATCTATATATATATGGAGGTTGCCACAGAGAGAAAGAGGTAGCTATGAAATCTTTTGTTGTTAGTAAAACACCCATTTGAATATAACCCATGTGTTTTGGCTATATCTTTTGATTGTGGAATACATTGCTGTTTGAGTGTGCAGCTGGAAGAAGAGGGCTTTGACCTCAATTTCATGTTAGAGAGAAGACAGACTAACAGACAAAAACTTAAAACAGTTATCAGTTCCTTTAGTATCGGCTGAAACCATTTAGACTATTGGTTGAAATCATTTCAGCTGGAAAACAGACACGAGTACATATTGCTAACTTGATTTTTGTTATTTGGTTATTATATATGCAGAGGCAGTGTCTAAGAGAAAATGGTGGACTTCCCTAGTGGCCCAGAGGGGAAAGAATCTGCATGCAGTGCAGGAGATTCGGGTTCAATCTCTGGGTTCAGTCTCTGGGTTGGGAAGATCCCCTGGAGAAGGAAACGGTTACCCTGCAGCATTCTTGCCTGGAGAATCCCATGGACACAGGAACATGGCGGGCTACAGTTCATGGGGTCACAAAGAGTTAGACACGGCTGAGCGTGTCTTACGAGTTCCACTCAAATGAGTTGATTTTCAATCCTGTATAATCAATTTTTGTTATCTTCCTTTCAAACTTTATATAACCCCATTATTTCTAAAAATGTTTTTCTTTTCTTACAACTATGCAAAAGGCAGCAAATTCTTTCAAAAGAATAATTTTAAGAGACATTTGATAATTTAACTATATACATTCTGCCACATTTTTCTTTCTTAAAAGAGTTGTTTCAGAATTTTTATAAGTGAAACTGAAAATAAATACTTCAAATATATGAAACATTAAATATGTGTCATTTCCAAATATGCTACAAGGAAAAATTAACAAATGAAAGCCAAAATCTATTCACCAACTTACTAAAATAAATCAGTTTCCAAAGGATCCGGAACTTACTGAAGGAATAACATGTAATCTTGGAAGTTTCTATACTTATAAACTTGAAGTTTGCAGACTTTAAAGCAAAGTTTAAATCAAATCTAGCTTGGTGAGTTCTTTAAAAAATTGACACTGTAATGGGACCCAATATCCAGCTGTTCTGTGGTCAAATCTGTTTCTTCATCCCAAAGGGAAAAATCTGCAGAAACATATTGCTAGTTTGCTTTTATTCCATACTGATCAAATGCCTTACTCTTACTTTTTAAAATGTAAAACAAGCAATGCCTTTTTTATTTTGGGTGAATTAATATTATATATTTCATATATATATATATATGCTCCAAATATTTCAAAAGACTAAAATGTCTGGATGTGTTGGTTTGCGGTTTTTGGTAAAAAAAAAAATCAAAATGGAGGGGGCAGATATAGATATAGCATCTTTGAGTTTAAGAAGTGTGTTTAGGAAGTAAGCAGCCAAGAAACCACCTGCTTCTGACACTGGCATGGGCATCGGTGGGACACAGAACCATACATTTTCAGGTGTCAACTCAGAAGTGGCAATAGATACACACACATCCAAATAAACACAGATTTCACACTAAAATGGTGCTGGTTTCCCAAGGAATATAAACTGAATTTATGGTCAATATACCACTGTGTGGCTCAATAAAATATTAGCAATTCTGTTTTTCCATGTCATACTATATGATTCTTTTTTTTTTTCTTTAACCACAATGACAACAGCAGCAGTATTTACTTTTCTTCCTAGGTAGAAATTAACGTGTGGAAGCACAATTGCATGCATCTGAGGTATCGATTTGCATTGCAATACAGAGGAAAAATAATGCAGAACTTAGACCAAATTCAGTATTTAAATTGCAAAGTATTTTTAAATGGAGCAATACAGAGGAAAAATAAAGCAGAACTTAGCCTAATTCAGGATTTAAATTGCAAAGTATTTTTAAATGGAGTATTTAAATGTTGGAGGACTTGAATTTTAAAATCTGTTTCAACACAGATTTGGTGTGACTGACTATCCAACTAAAACTTTTTAAGCTGTTGCTTCTATTAAATAATTGTGAACCAACGAGGAAGAATAAATTACATTTTTCAGAATAATCATTCCAAAACAAATATTTAGAGTATCAGATACTGTTTCAAGGTCAAATGAATAATCTGACTGATCTTTGCAGGTTATGCTTGCCTTTGACCCAGTACAGAAGATCATAGAGCACGCTCTCTTTCTGGTGTCTGCCTAAAGGCTATTGACGTTGGCAAGTTTCATGTATTACCAGGCTGCTACTATGAATGCACTGGTCCCCAAAGCAACACCTGACAAGAAGACAGGGAGCAAGTAAGTTTCAGAGAACACAACCTGGTTACTATAGCCAACCACCTAATCATGGGGAAGACTAAGGAAGAGGGATTAGAATAATTTAAATCAAGGCAAATTATGTGAAATCACACTACTCATACTGTTAATTCAGACATAACTGTTCATTCCTACTATCTACTCATCCGTCAGAGCAAAATGAAAAATAAGTTATCCTAAAAATGACAACAAAAACACAATTGGCTTTAAAATAAAAATTCTAATGTGTAGACAGACTGAATAGAAAAATGAACACAGGAAGATAACACAGAAACACTTTATTTCTATCTTTCCCCACCTTGGTTTCAAATCATGGAGCTTGACAACACATTTCCCCCACTATCACACAGTCTGGTCAGTAAATCCAAGCGACAAAATGAAAATCTGAATCACCAGGCTCATGAAGCCAACTGAAAAAGTTGCAACATTGATATCTGACCCACTGTGGCTACCTCAAATGTAGCATTCCCTTATATGCCATTATTCTTTACTCTTTAACATTCATACTTTACTACCTGAATGTTCAATAAACTCAGGACAAATAAACTGAGGAAGGGGGCTTCTCTCATTCACAGAAAGGTATTTTTCAATTATATAACTTGTTACATTTTAAAGAGATAAAAGCTGTATCTGCAAGTGATTAAAAGATGTTTTGTATTCATGGTTTCATCTCTGCTGAAATAAATGTGTAATTTAAACCACACATAATTCATAGCCATTGAGGCCCATTACAGAGTTCTAGCTTCTTTTTTATGATAGTTACTAATTAAGACAGTGCTACTGCCACGCTGAGCCTGCGACTTCGACTTCAACATACAGGTTTAATGAATAAAATGTTCTGACGTAAAAAAGGAAAACAATAATACAGACAAAGCTGCCAGCTGTTATGTTTCGAGTGTGTGGTAAAGATTAAGTACATTGACTGAAGTTAAGAACTGCGCAAAGGAAAAAACTTATTTCTTTTTTTAAGGAAGAAGTGAAGGGCTTTTGAGAGTAATACGAAATAGTATTTCTCAAAATTTCTGGGTCCCTCATTTCCAGCTCCCCACAGCCACTCCCACCCCGTCAAGAATTTAAACTCTTCAGAGTCACTTTTAAAGGATAAATGATGGGATATTTTAATATAATCCTGAATATAGGTTTAGATTGAAAATGGGAATTGGGACCATAATTAATTATGTTGCCAAGTTTTTTGAACTTTAAGAAGACAAATTGAGGCAAATGAGGACATTTATATGACTGCAACCTTATGAAAGTTCATGGGTTAAAACTTTGGTAAACTGACAGAATCTTTTTGACATTTGATTAATTCCATATGCAGAATGAGTGTGAGGAATTAATATCCTTTTGGTGTTTTCACTTTCTGAAACCACTGTAATAAGAGACTGACATAGAATCAAAACCAACTATAAACACAGCCTTCAGCTAGGGTTACGGGCCTTATTATCACTTTTAATAAACAATAATGAGTAATAAATACCGATAGCCCTCAGTACACTCTGGTCTATTCGCATCTTTGCTCTCGCATCCATCCGTCACGTCTTTCAGGATAATAAAACAATTCAATCCCATCAAATGCCGACAACCGCTCCCTCGGGAGGGATGTTTTATCTCTACTTCTGCGAGCCCGGGGAGGATTTTACTTGTTTGAAGGGGGCGGAGAATGGAGCGGGGTCCTATTTATTTCCATTGACGACTCCCCTGGTTCTCACAGGCGCTCAGGGATCGGGTGGGAGGAGAGGAGGAGGAGGTGCGGAGATTCCCTCCTTCAGAAAAGAAAAAAAGGTTCAGGAAGCGAGGCGGGAAGAGGAGGGGTGGAGGGGGGAAAGAGAGCTTAGTGTGTTCGGAGAGATCAGCAACGAAAATACATACACATGTATTTTGTGTGATTTAGCGGGATCGAAAGATGAGAAATAAAAAAAAAAATTACAACCCAACTAAGTTGCTAAAAAGAATTCTGTTACACCAATTAACAAACACACCCAGAAACATTTTCTCAGGTTCATTTCCCGCTCAAGGTCTCGGTTTCTGGGAGCGACTTGTACCCAGAAGAGGGAGATGGGCAGCGCCCCGAAGGGGACCGGGAGGGGACCCGCGACCCGCCCGAAGGCCAGCTGAGCCGAGCGCAGAGGGGCCCGAGTTGAGCTCCGCGGGCCTCGGGGACCCGCGCGCAGCGGGCGCGGGGGCTGCGCGGAGTCCTCCCGCCTCGACCTCCGCGGGAGGAAGTGTGCGGTGAGAAGGGGGCACCGATGGAGCGGAGTGGACCGAAACCGTACCCCTAGAGCAGCAGTTTGCGAAGTGCCCCCAGCTCCAAGAGAACAGCTGGGACCTGGAGCCGCTCGTTCGGATTCCAAAGGGTCAGGGCCGGCCCGACTGCAGCCCGAAGGGCGGGCGAACCCCGGCTCCCGCACAGACGGGACTGGGGCGCTCCATCTGCGGCGGGAAGAAGCGTGCCCTCGGTGGCAGTTTTGCTTTCCCGGCAAAAGTAGGATCGGGTCACCGGGCCACCCCGCTCGGCTCGGGGAAGTTTCTCTGACGATGCTCGCCTTAACCCGCCAAGGACGCCGGAGGAGCCGGAGCGGTGGGAGGTCCTCCGGGGCAAGGCCGGGCAGAGACCACGGGACAGTCCGCCAGGAGCCCGCCCCTCGCACCAGCCAGAGCCCTGGCTTCTCGCTTCACGCTGAGACGCGCCCTGCGAGACCCCGGGTCCCGCAGGCTTCCTGCAGCGGCGGGCGGAGGGCACGAACCCGGGGCTGGCGGGCCAAGTCGGGGGGTTAAGGCTCCGCGGCTCCCAGGACGCCGCCGCACCCCGGGCACCCGCTCCCGCGTCCCGGGCCTGAGCACGCTCTCCCTGCATCTCCGGGGCCGCCCAGCGCGAAGCCCGCCTGGGGCACCCGCGGGGACCTGCTCCACGCCCCTGCTGCCCTCAGCTCCTCGGGAGCCGGCGCCCTCGCCCAGCAAGGACCGAGCGCCCGGCGGGCCCCGGCATAAGCGCCTCGCCCTCTCCCCGACCAGCCCGCCGGGGTGGGCACTCCTTGCGCCAGGTCTCAGGTGGCGGGGCGAGGCAGCGGGACGTCGGCTTTTTCTTTTTTCCTCCTCGCTACTTACCTTGCAAAATGCATATTTTTCTGAGGGGAAGAGGAAAGATCCCTCCCCGAGGTGTGGTGTGCGAACAAGTCCACGTCCTAGGCTGCTCCGGCCAAGATGCTGAACACCGGTACTCAGGAACCACAAGGACTTGGAGGAGGAGGCAGATAAAAGAGGGGGGAAAAAATGAAATCGCCCGAAGTGTCCTAACTTTGCGGCCGGCGCTGCAAACTTCAAAGGCGGGCGACAACCGGCGGCGCGCGGCCGCCGAAGTTGCTGAGAAGTAGAGCGGGGCGAAGCGCGGGGCCGGGGGAAACCCCGGGGCAGAGCGCGCGAGCGGCGGGAGGTCCTTTTAAAAGGCCTGGGGGTGCGGGGGGCCAGGCGGCCGAAGGAGGCTGCGGCGGAGCTGGGAGCGGCTGCGGGCTCGGCGGACGGCCGCTCGGGACGCCGGCGCCAGGCTGGAGCGCGGCGCGGGGAGGGTCGGGCGCACCCGGCGGCGGCGGCGGGGGCGGGGGCGCGGCTGGGCTCGCTCCGCTCTCTCGCGCCGCTGAGACGGGAGTGCTGATCTCTCCCGAGTGTCACTGCTGAAGCCCGGAGCCGCTCCCCGCCCGCCCCGCCGCTGCCCGCCCGCCCCCTCCCGCCTCTGCCCACCGTCTCCCGCTCAGTTCCTCCCTCCCTCCCGCTGCGCGCCATCGCGCGCGCGCGCTCGCACACACACACACACACACACACACAGACACACAGACACACACACACACCCGGCGACCCAGCGCTCCTCAAACGGAGACCCTCGCGGGCGGCATCGCGGGAGACGTACTTTCCTCCTGACCTCCCAGCCAGCAGCGAAGCAGAAGGAGGCCCGCAGAGACCCGATCAGAGCTGCGAAACCCAGAGAGACGCGTCCAAGGGCATCGGACTGTCAGGGAGACCCGGGTGCACAATAAGGGGGAACTCGTGTTGATTTGGGGGCGGGGTGGGGAGACGAGCTAAAATCGAGGTTGGAGGCGGAAAGCATAGTGTGCAAACTGTGCATGCATGTCCCACTTTTCCCCCGGCCGCCTGCCTACCACAGTCTTCAGCCGGGGAGCGCTTCCCCTCGGCGCACTCAGAGCCTCCTCCGGTTGGAAACTCAGCAGCTGTTTTAACAATTGAAAAGCGGCCCTACGGGACCAGTGAGAGACAGAGCAGTGTGTGAAGCCATTAAGGCTGACTAGGCAATTATGATAAGAAGTTACCTAATTAGCAACCTGGCCTGGGCACAGGAAAACGTAGGGGAAGCGAGCGGGGTGGTGTGCAAAAAACCTGGGTGATTTAGTGATCTCACTTTCGCAACTGCGAGCCTAGTTTTCTGCAAACCTGGTTTTTAGACCCTTGGATTTTAAGTTCCTCAGAACATACAGTTTGTTAAGATATAGCGTCAGTAATGAAACCATGAAAAATACTTGCTCGCTTCTCATTGCCACGGAAAAACAAAGATAAGATGAAAATCAGCCTTACCCAGATCATATTGTTCTTAAATACCTGGTCACCAGAGAGAGCAGTCCAATGCAACTCCTTAAGTTTTGTGTCTCCTGGATGAGAACAGTGCAGTAGATGGATTTATTAAACTGATTTACTTCACAAAATCACTTTATAAAAGCCTTAGAATTTTTAAACGCTAAAAGGGACGCTGAGATCATTGCACATATATTTTTAGCACATGAGACAATGGAGGAAGTGGATCTCTGCTCAGAAGATCTGCAAGAATGACTTCTGCACTTTTGAGATATGGTCCCAAACAGGTCACTGGAGAACTCAGTAACACACCTTTATTAAGTGCCTGTTGGTGATGGGTTAACTGCTAAGTCAAATCTGACTATTGCGACCTCATGGACTGGGGCCCACCAGGCTCCTCTGTCCATGGAATTCTCCAGGCAAGAATACAGGAGTGTGTTGTCATTTCCTTCTCCAGGGGATCTTCCTAACACAGGGATCAAACCCTGGTCTCTTTTGTTTCCTGCATTGACAGCTAGATTCTTTACCACTGAGTCACCAGGGAAGCCACTGCTAAGTGCCTGCTGTGTACCATATATGTCTTGGTGCTGATATTTCAAGGTAGGAGATAATGCTAGCCTTTAAGAAGTTCACAGCCTGGTTGGGGGACAGAAGCATCAGTGAAAATGTGATTAGTTCCATAAGGTATGTTTGTGCCTGTTTCCGTAGGAATGTGGAAAAAGAAGCAGCTGACTCCCTTTTAAAAGTTTCTCTTAGTAGAGATTTTAGTTTAGAGTTCTGAAGAATGAGGAAAAGAATCCCAAGCAAACAAGGATGGGGTAGGAAAGAGTTCCTACAAACTGAGAGAAGCAAATGAAAAAGTCAGAAAAGCGTCCAAGTACATGGCTCGTCCTGGAAAGTGGCAGAAGTTAGGTGTGGCTGAAGCAAGCAAGGCCAGGCCACACCACACTCTTTATGCCCAAAGAGCCAGAACTTTCTGTAGGTGGTACATGGTTGGGGAAACCACTAAGGGTTTTAAGCAAGGACAGATTTTAAGGTTTTCAAATGTCATCAAATCCCAGTTTTGAAAAGTTACCCCTGGAATCACTGTGAAAGACAAGTAGATAACAGTGAAGAGGTCTATTTCCAGAGAGAAACTTAGGCCCAAACTAAGGCAGTTGAAGCACCAGTGGGAATGTTAGGACAGCTCAGGAGATATTTAGGGAACTATAGCAGGACCTAGTGATTGATTGGACACGGAGCGTCCTGGAAAGGAGGAGGAGTCTAGACTGCCTCCCCGATTTCTGGCGGGGGCACACGGGCAGGCATTTGCCAACAGACACAGTGTGTAGAGAGGAACAGTTTGAGGAGGGATGGGATGAGTTGTCTTAGACTTGTTGAGCTCGGGAGGCCTGGGGGATGTCTGGATGCAACACCGTAAAAGCAGCCAGAAACAACATTGCTAGCACAGAGGGTCCAAGCTAGATGCATCCATCAGGCGTCAGCGGCGTTCAGGTGTCTCTTGAAGCCAGAGAGCAGGGGAACGCGGTCAGACAGGGAAGACTGAGGAAGGAGCTGGCAGAACACTGATGTTCTAGGGCTGGATGGGGTGAGAGCAGCCTTCCAAAGAACTAGATGGGAGACCTGAGAGGGAAGAGGAGGCCAAGGAGGGGCAGTGCTGATGGAGCCGAGGAAGCAGAGGACATTTGACGAGGGGGAAAAGTGGCAGGGGGATCAATGCAACCAGGCCGCGAGGGGACTGTGATCCCGTCAGCAAGTCTGAGATCTGGACGTAAGGAATCATTTCTGTTGTATGTGTGCCACGGGCCCAGGTTACAGCAGGGAAAGAAGGTGCAGTTCGTTATGAGGACAGAGGGTGAAGCTCACTTCTGGAGTACTTTGGCCCTGGAGGGAAGGCGAGAAATGGGTGGCGAGAAAAGTATTTTCCTAGTTGTACTTTTGTTTGTTTTCCTTGTGTGACACACCTGTTCCTAATTTCACAAAGCTGAGGGAGAAGCAGGTGGAGAGGGAGAGTCTGTGAGTTTCTCTGAGGATCAGCGCCTGCCTCAGTACGGTGGTGGCAACAGTACCTGTCCTGTGGACCTCACAGTATTGGTGGAGGGCAGATAAACACGGCATTGAGATGGTGCTTAAAACTGCTGTTGGGAAGGAGCCGAGTCCATAGACATCGAAGTGACTTGTCATCGAGTCAGCCAGTTAATGACCGAGTCTCTAGGGAAAGTTCTGTAAGAGCTTGGTGAAACATATTTTTTATGAAAGTTCTCCCAAATATCTCTGATTTTGAACATCAGGATTTGCATATATCAATGTAGCTGTCTTAAATATATGCTATTGGCAAATCCAATGGCATTGTATATGTTTATGTTTATATATGTACATATCCTCAGTGTGTTTTGAGACATTTGGGTGTGATAGTTAGAACATGCATTATTTAGTCAGACTGACTAGTATTTAATTCTAAACCCTAGTAATTATTTGCTATGGGACAAGGTTAATCTCACTGAGCTTCAGTGTTTATTTTTTTCAAATATAAAAATGGAACAAATTATAGCTGACTTACAAATGTTTTGTGAGGATTAGGTAGTAGACTGTATTCAAGTATTTCAAAGATATTTGATTATATTTCAACTTACTTTTACACTATGAAATTCATAAATATCCAGTCGTTGGGAAAAAATTAAAAGTCCAAAACTTCATAAACTTAAAAGTGTAATTAAAGACTTATCTAAGAGACGTCCTCGTCCAAGCCCATGTCTTAAGGCAGCAGTTCTCCAAGTGTGGTCCGCAGACCCCAGGTAGGGGCATGAGACCCTTTCAGGGAGGTATGTAAGGCCAAAGCTATTATCATATTAACTCTAAGATGATAATTTGCCTTTTTCTTTTTTTTGCTGTGTTGCCATTTCCATTAATAGTACCAAAGCAATGGTGAGTAAAGCTGCTAGCACCTTAGCACAAATCAAGGCAGTGACACCAAGATGTCCTAGAAGTTACTGTCAAATCCATCGTCACAAATGTCAGTATCACTTAGGAATATCTTCGATAAAGCAGTGAAAATTATTCGTTTTATTAAATTTAACCCTTGACCCTGTCTTTTTAATATTCTTTATAGCAAAGCTAGTGGAGGTGACTGAATTCCAGCTGAGCTATTTAAAATCCTAAGAGATAATGCTGTTAAGGTGCTGCACTCAATATGTGAGCAAATTTGGAAAACTCAGCAGTGGCCACAGGACTGGAAAAGGTCAGTTTTCATTCCAATCCCAAAGAAAGGCAATGCCAAAGAATGCTCAAACTACCGCACAATTGCACTCATCTCACACGCTAGTAAAGTAATGCTCAAAATTCTCCAAGCCAGGCTTCAGCAGGATGTGAACTGTGAACTTCCTGATGTTCAAGCTAGTTTTAGAAAAGGCAGAGGAACCAGAGATCAAATTGCCAACATCCGCTGGATCACGGAAAAAGCAAGAGAGCTCCAGAAAAAACATCTATTTTTGGTTTATTGACTATGCCAAAGCCTTTGACTGTGTGGATCACAGTAAAGTGTGGGAAACTCTAATAGAGATGGGAATACCAGACTACCTGACCTGCCTCTTGAGAAATCTGTATGCAGGTCAGGAAGCAACAGTTAGAACTGGACATAGAACAACAGACTGGTTCCAAATTGGGAAAGGAGTTTGTCAAGGCTGTATATTGTCACGCTGCTTCTTAAATTTGTATGCAGAGTACATCATGCGAAATGCCAGCCTAGATGACTCACAAGCTGGAATCAGGATTGTCAGAGAGAAATATCAATAACCTCAGATATGCAGATGATACCAACCACTCTAATGGCAGAAAGTTAAGAGGAACTTAAAGAGGTTCTTGATGAGGGTGAAGAGGGGAGTGGAAAAGCTGGCTTAAAACTCAGCATTCAAAAAACTAAGATCATGGCATCCACTTCATGGCAAATAGAAAGGGGAAAAGTGGAAGTAGTGGCAGATTTTCTTTTCTTGGGCTCCAAAATCACTGCAGATTGTGACTGCAGCCATGAAATTAAAAGATGCTTGCTTCCTGGAAGGAAAGCTATGACACACCTAGACAGCATATTAAAAAGCAGAGGCATCGCTTTGCTAACAAAGGTCTGTATAGTCAAAGCTATGGTTATTCCAGTAGTGATATATGAACGTGAGAGTTGGACCAGAAAGAAGGCTGAGTGCCAAAGAATTGATGCTTTTGAATTGTGGTGCTGGAGAAGATTCTTGAGAGTTCCTTGGATTGCAAGAAGATCAAACCAATCAATCCTAAAGGAAGTCAACCCTGAATATTCATCAGAAGGACTGATGCTGAAGTTCCAAAACTTCAGCCTCCTGATACAAATAGCCAACTCATTGGGAAAGACCCTAATGGTAGGAAAGATTAAAGGCAAAAGGAGAAGGGGGTGACCCAGGATGAGATGGTTGGGTATCATCAAGGCCTCAATGGACATGAGTTTGAGCAAAGTCCATGAGACAGTGGAGGGCAGAGAAGTTGCAGTCCATAGAGTCTCAAAGAGTTGGACATGACTTAGTGACCAAACAATAGCGAAGTGGGAGGCACACGTAAACCTCTTCTGCCACGCACCAAAGACCAGTATTTGTTCTGAATTAAAACTCCTGTGAAATTGAGTTGTGAGCTAAACTAGCAGTTTTTCTTTTAATTTTTTTTTATATTTTCCCCCACAAAACATGTTTTTTCTTGAGAGAACAACTCACAGACAAACTATGGTTATTCACACTTGGATATTTGGCAGACTTTTTTTTTTTTAATTATGTGAGCTTGTCACTTCAAGGTAAACAACTGGCAGTATGAGTTTTAAGTGAAAAATTTGAGCTTTCAAGTAAAACAATATAGAATTTAGAAAACTTGTGTCTGCCACCATGAACTTGACAGCTTTCCAATACATAAACTATTTTGATAATAGGATTGTGGTCTTTTTAGTTAATGTGATTTTTTGATATTACACCATGAAATGTGTTGTCATTTGGAAGATCTGCATAATGCAGTGAACCAGTATTTTCCAATGATCAATAATTCATGATATTCTAAAATCAGGCATGAGTTAAAGATCTATTCAAAACACAAGATAGACTAGTGAATTTGAATATGATAATATGAATAGTATGCTTGTATGATTTCACATTTCATATTGCAATTATAAAGCTTAAGAGACTACCCCTTGTTGAGTTTTGGTGTATTACCAAAGGAAAAATATACAGAATTATTTGAAAAAGTTATTAAGCTGTTACCTCATTTTCCAACTACATATCTGTGTGAAACCAGATTTACTTCAAACATTATATTGAAACAGGTTAAATATAGAAGTGATAGGAGAATTCAGCTCTCTTCTACTAAGTTAAGAGACTTGCAAAAATGTAAAACAATGCCATTTTTCTTACTGAATTATTTTCTTTGGAAAGTATAGCTATTTTCAGAAAAATGATGTTATTTATGTTAATGTAGAAGCTACTTATAGTTGTTTTAAAACAAACTAATACATTTTAAAAACTTTCCATTTTGATTCCTCATATATTGAATACTGACAGAAATAACCCACATAAGAACTGCTTGGGATCCTCAATAATTCTAAGATCCTCAGTGATTTTAAGCGGTTCCTGAGAACCACTGCCTTAGGGAACAGGCCTAATCATGAAAATAGATTGAAAGATCATCAAAGGCTTATCATAGTATTCTGCCTAATGATTGCCCACCACCTCACGTGCATTTATTTGTCCAACGTATTTCTACTTAACACAAACATAAAATGGTAAAGAATCTGCCTGCCAATGACAGGAGACGTGAGTTGGATCCAGGGTCAGGAAGATCCCCTAGAGGCAGAAATGGCAATCTACTCCAGTATTCTTGCCTGGGAAATCCCATGGACAGAGGAGCCTGGCAGGTTACAGTCCATGAGGCTGCAAAAGAGTCAGACATGACTTAGCCACTGAACAACAACAACAACAAATTTGTATCCTAAACTCAGTAAGTGCTGCAGTAGACATTTCTACACTGGCGACTGGAACCAATGAACTGGTGGAAACAGTCACATAAATCTTGAAGTTTGGGTAAAACAGTATCATGCCTGGGCATTCTACTGAACCAGTGCCAGGCATTCTTCTGTTAGCTGGCTCAGTTTCAATCCTTTCCCTACCCCACCCTCTGTGTGGCAGAGGTTACTTTTTAAATGTTGTGAAGCCGAGTGGCATCAGACAGAGTGGAAAGAAGACAGGCTTCTGAATCAGAGGTCTTGTGCAGTTTCCTACATTGCCCCTTAACAACTTGGAGACTGTGTGACTTGAGAAGTTGTTTAATCTCTCTCAAGCTCTGTTTTATCATCTGTAAAATGGGAATAATAAAATTTTCCCGAGAGGAATTTTATTGCCAGAATTACACTGTTTTGAGTAGGTCAAGTGCTAGATACATAAATAGGCACTATATAATTGCCCTTTCTTATTCCCTGGATTCATCTTGCCTTAACATGCATAAAATATTTGCCCTGGCCTAATCAGAAAGCCATTTATAAGTGAGAAAAAAAAAAAGAGAGAGAAATGAATGGAATCATCCAGAACCTGGTTATTAGGATGAACAAAATGAACAATTTCAGGTTTATAAAATGTGCTATATATGGTACTCTTCCCTTTACAAATTTTACCTAGTTTATTCCTTAAAACAAAGACTGAAAAACATGATTTTCCACAGTTCACACATGAGGACACTGAAGTTTAGGGACACAAGTGACCTGTACCTCGCTCTGTCTGACCCTGAAGCCTCTGCTCTTTAACCAGCTCCTCTGACTGTCCAGGTACGTTACGTGGAACCTTTCAAACAACTATTTTCACATATTCATTTCTCTTTTTGTTTCTGTCATGTTAATAGGCAATAATAATTATAAAAAAAGATTTTACCACAGAATTTGAATTGGTGGCTCCTCGGCACTCTATAAGAGCAAGTTTAACCACAAGTTCTGTTTTTACAAAGTGTACCAGTTCATCAGTTCCAGCCACAGACTTCTCCAGTCACAAGTCTGGAAGATTACACCAGAGGGAAGTAGCATGGTCCAACCTCCTTTAGCCGCCTGAGTCTCTTCCTTGAAAACCATTTACGCTCCATCCAGTTGACACAGTATGGGTCCTTCCTAATGGTCCTTGACAATGGCTTGCCCGTGAAAAACAGCGTGGCTAGGAAGGCTGACATGATTTTTCAGAACCTTCACATGTGCAGCTCATAGAAAGCACACGGATGATTATATGCACCTTTGATTCAACCAGCTTCCCTTACAAGGAACTTGTTACCCTAGAATTCTATTGCTTAAAGATAAAGGACGTTCTGCATTAAGCTTTTGACAGTAGCAGTCCCGTTATTAACTGGGTGGTCTCCGTGTGCCTGCTATTGTCACTGCTTACTAGTCCCCAAGAGCCATTCTTAGTAGGTTTCAACGTGATGCCCGTTTCAGAGAGGAGGCTGCTGAGACTGTCAGAGCTTGTCCTATTTCTTGCCAAGAATAAATGAGAACCCAGGCAGTGCTTTGGGTTATGACACGCCTTTTAGGATGGATTCAATGTAGTTCCCTCACAAATGTGGAGAATGAACTGAAGAATTTAAGAATAAACCAAGTCCAGCCACATCAAGACCCATTTTAACTATTTCTTGACATGACTTGGCAACTAAAAAACAAAGTAGTGTGGCTTATTAAAATCTTTCCTTTGAAAAAATAAAACTTTTCTTGAATAGAATAGCACTATGTCAAAGTTCTGTTAGGTTTCTTGGTGTGCATTAACAAACTCAAACATATTAAATTCTTTATTGGATTAGACCACTTAACAAATGAAAATTTTGTCACATTTCTACTTTTAAATACCACATCTAGGAAACACATGTATTAATATGTACTGCATTGTGCCAAATCAGACTCTATTATAAAGCTAAATCAAATATGAATCATTACCCAAAAAATTCAAAATCTATATGTTCAAGGTAATGATAAACAGCATTGGTGCTTATGTCCTGAGCATAACTGCTCAGCTCTCATATGTTCAACTGAGGGAAAAAATTGTGGTATTTCGAGTCATTTGAAAGGAGTAAAGCCATTTTTCTAGATAACAAATTGTAAATGAACCACTGAAATTACTTTGGGAAAACGACTTTTATTCTGATAGATTCTGATATGACTTTGAAAACTCTAGGTGTTATAAAAGAAAAATTTGATTTTAACTAATGTAAATTTAGATTATCTAGTCTAAATCAACTTCATTTCTTCAGATTAATCCTTATATGACATATTCTCAGCATAAAATATTACCACTTTACAACCTTGAATTTTTCTCTTTTGCTTTCCAAGCATTTTATCAGTAACTATCTATATTTCCAAGCCCATAAATTTCTATTAATGTGATAATCATACTGGTATCATATCACTTCCAATCCCCAAACCTCAAACTTCTCAGTCAAAATCTAAGGGAATTCTCAGAGGGAGGGAGTGAAAACTTAGGGGTTGGACATTTTTCTGCAATTTGAAGAGACAAACATCATGAAAATTCAAACTGGTTGGAAACTCAGTGGTCATCTGAAACACTAAACTCCAAAGAATTCATTCGTACTTCTGTCAAAACAGAAAAATTATTCTGATTTTGAAAGAACTTTTTGAAGACCTTATCTATGTGGGGAATTTCACACCCACCTATGAGGAATATGTAATTTGTGTTGAACACAAAGTCTCATTCAAGAACTAAAGATAATCTTACATCTGATCAATTCTAGACCAGAATTTTTGTAGTTTATTTTGAATGAGAATGTTCTTAAGGGAATAGGTGATACAAATCAAGCAGGATCCAAGTGCAAAAAAAAAAAAACACACTTTAGAAGTTCTAAAAAGTCTGATTCTCTTCATCTTTACATATTTCCAAACTCCCCACTTTTTCTTCCTCTGTGTTTCAAGGCAAGTCTAGTGAAACACATGTCAGGGAAGAAAAAAAATGAAGAGTAAAGGCAATGGGAGATAGGGATAAATGGGAGAGAAAAGAGTGAAGAGAAGAAGGGATAGTAGTTAAAAAATTAAAGATCGATGGGAAAATAAAGACAGGTAGTAAGATCATTAGGGTTAAGGATAGTCAGTAGTGGGCATGCAGACAGAGGATTTGAGACAAGAATGAGGCAGGAATTAGAGAGGAGCAAGTGTGTCAGAGGAGCTGAGAAGCCCAAAAGATACGGGATGGGGTATGATTAGCCCCCAGTCCAGAGTAACATCACAAAGTCATATTCATGTAATGAGAAAATAACAAGGTATAACAACATTTACTGGGAGGCAGAGTAACACCTTTCAAGAATTTCCATCTCACTACCAGTGAGAAAAGCTTCCAAGAGTTGCTTGATGTTCATGGACAATTTGAGTGAAAGGAAGGATGATGGAAACCTGAAGTGAGGAAGACTTTGAAATTAAAGGGGTCGTCTTGGTAAAAGGAGAAAAAGTAAATTGGATTGTGTATTTACACCAAGTGGAATTTGAGCCAATATGCCTTAAACCAGAATTTCTCAAAAGTTTACCATACTTCAACACAGTCTTTACTATTACTTACTGGATTTGTTTAAACTGTAGTCCTTTTTGTTTGTTTGTTTTTGTTTTTACAAAATAGCTTATTTAAAAAGAACCTTGACAACCTAAACAGTAATATCTGTTTCACATGCTAGTTATGTTTTTTTTTTCTCATACACATTAAAATAAATAAAATAATTGCTATGGAACCACTTAAAATAATATCTCATGCCATTCCTGCTTTGCGTGCTTGAAAAGTGAGATAGCCTAGTCTAGGGGAAAGCAGGAGGGACTCTTGTCTGATCTACACCAGTGGGAAGCTCCTGAAAGACCCTAATTCAGTTCAGTTCAGTTGCTCAGTTCAGTTGCTCAGTTGTGTCCTACTCTTTGTGACCCCATGGACGCCAGGCTTCCCTGTCCATCACCAACTCCCAGAGCTTGTTCAAACTCACATCCATCAGGTTGGTGATGCCATCCAACCATCTCATCCTCTGTTGTCATCCCCTTCTCCTCATCCCGCCTTCAATCTTTCCCAGCATCAGGGTCTTTTCAAATGAGTCAGTTCTTTGCATCAGGTGGCCAGAATAATGGAGCTTCAGCTTCAGCATCAATCCTTCCAATGAATATTCAGGACTCATTTCCTTTAGGATGGACTGGTTGGATCTCCTTGGAAGACCCTAACAAGGCAGGCAATATAGGAGAGCAATGGGCAGTGAGCTCCCAAGGCCTGAAAGAAAGGGGGCAGAGAGGAGAAAATAGCCCCTTGAGATCTGTCATGGAGGTCACACAGAGCTACTTCTGCCTCATTCTTTTGATCAAAGCCACTCGCAAGCTAGCCCAGAGTCAAGAGGCAAATAAGTAGACTCCACTTCTTGATGGAAGAATCTGTAAAGCATTTGTGGCCATTTTTCATCTACCTCAACTCACATAATCATAGGCTTAAAAACTCAAAAGAGAATCATCAGCATAATTCAAAAGAGTGATATTAATTTGGAATGTTATTTTTGTGTTCTTTTGAAGCTATAAAATATTTGGGGCTAAGTTTTACCAAATTAGGTCAGGTAAGAGAAGAATATAGCCACAGTTTTATTCAACTCTCACTTTTATTTTGGGATGCCAATTATTGTAGATCGTACACACACACAGAAACACACACACACCTCCAGGTCTATTATTGGTTTCTTGCACTATCTTTGTTCAAGTGGACTAGAAAATCAGTTTTATAATATGAATGGGAAGAACTAAATTAAAGGCCAACAATTTATTTAAGCAAAAGTAAACACAAAATGACTTATTTTTGTATGCTATCCCTCAATGGGTGAAACACCTAATTTGGGTATCTCAAGAGACAGATATTCATTTAGGGTAGAGGAATAGTCTGCTTCAGAGTGGAGATGGAGAGAGGATTTACAGTCCACCTAATTCATACTTAACTAAGAGTAATATTATGGTGTTTTATCAGACTTGTTTAATAGATTTTTGTTATCTCAAAAACATAGAAGAGAATAATTTATAAATTCTACTAACCAATGTTTGAGAAGCTGTAGAAAGTTCACAGGTCTTCCTAAAAATGATGAGGGACTTTTCAGTTTTCACCTCATTCCTAGGGTTTGGGAATGATTCTCTTTTCGAAGTCTTGTCTTGTATGAGGTTCCCCTCTGAATAGATAACATCTTGTGCCTGATACTGGGTTTTGCAGGTGGCACTAGCAGTAAAGAACACGCCTGCCAATGCAGGAGACCTAAGAGACGCAGGTTCAACCCCTAGGTCGGGAAGATCCTCTGGAGGAGAGCATGGCAACCCACTCCGTACTCTTGCCTGGAGAATCTCAGGGACAGAGGAGCCTGGCGGGGCTACAGTCCATGGGGTCGCGAAGAGTCGGACACGACAGAGCAACTAAGCACAGCACAGCATGCCTGATACTAAGCTCTTTTCACTCCGTTCCATCGCCCACCTTCTTCCTCTTCTCCACTTTGTGGTGTCGAGGTTGGGCTTGCTATCAGCTTCGGGCTTCGCCCTGCATGGATGATGGCGAGAGTGCAAGGCTGGAGGAGGGAGAAGGAGCACCTCCTTCCTGAGCGTTTCCTGTTTCACCCCCCCTGCAGCTTCGCCTTCAGGAGCCAGTCTTCACCACTTGGCCGTGGTGGTATTTTGCAGTAGCAGCAATGGATGCCCCTTCGCGGTTTCCCAGCCTGTAGAGCCAGCCTCAACACAGCCGATCACGGATACCGGTGTCCTGACCTCACAGGTCCAGGTCACAGGTCATAGGTCTAACACGGCAGCGCAAGTGTGCCTCTCATGCACAGGGGTCTGAGCTCCAACTGCACTGGGTCCTTTATGCTTCTGGCCCCAGGCTCGCAGGTTTTCACAGTGCCACTTCTGTGCTCAGCAGGAACCTCTGCCTTCTCAGTTGCTGCCTCTGGGAGACCTCCAGATTCCCTTTTTGCTCCTAGCTTGCCCTTTCAGTTCTCTGATTCATGGTTATAGTAAGTACTCTCGATGTAAAGAGCAGACAGAGTTTCTGTCTTCTGATTGGACCCTGACTGAATGAGTGATGGAAAAGTAACACAAATGATCAGTTAAAACTTTAATCTTGATAACTTTAAGTGTGATCGTCAAAATTCAGGATGTACCTACCAGAAGACTTTAAACAATACAATGTTTAAGTTTCAGGGTTTACAACCCTCATTTGAAATAGTTTAATATTAAAGAAGTTGTCTAGTATTAAAGCCACATACATAAGATAAGCAGATTTTTCACCTAAAAATGTGGAAGAGTTTGATAACAATGACACTTTTAGTTAATCTTCACGGTAATTTTGTGGATGGGATAGGATGTAAATATCGTGTAAAAGTCAGTCAAAGATTAAGATTGTTTCAAGTATACACACAACTATTTCAAGAAAATATAGGGGGAAATCCAAATAAGTCATTTCATATGTATCCAAGTTGAGCAAAGGCATGTAGGAGATAAAAGAAAATAAATTGATTCTCAATGGCTTGGGGCTTCAGATGGGATGTGCGAAAAGAGCGACCCTTTAGTTACTGTGGTTCTGAGCAGAAGACAGAGCAACTTTGGACTTCACCGTGCCTTCTGCTCCCTGCAGGGGATTGTGTGCTGAGAACGACGGCTTTTTCAGGCTTAGACTTATTCTCGGTGACTGCTGCTGCTGCTAAGTCGCTTGAGTCCTGTCCGACTCTGTGCGACCCCACAGACGGCAGCCCACCAGGCTCCTCCGTCTCTGGGATTCTCCAGGCAAGAATACTGGAGTGGGTTGCCATTTCCTTCTCCATCTCTGTGACTAAGTACCTCTTAATAGTGAATACAGTCAGCAGTGCAAGTTGGGCAACCATAAGCGTCAGCTCTGGGCGCTGCCGGCTTTAAAAGTGTAAAGTTGAACCTTAAGCTGGAAGAAAGTACAGGGGCTGTTAGAGAGTTTAATAGAAAGTTACATAATATATTGCATATGACTACATTGGAAAGATAAACAAAAATGATAACATCTGTGCTCCCACTGTGGAAAGCTGCATGGCTGGGGGACAGGAGGGGGAGAAAGACTTGCCTTTCACTGTCTACCCACTCGTATTTTTAAAATGGTGTACAAAGTTTATATAATAACTATCCAAAAGTTTTAAGAAGCCAATTAAATGTTTAATTTATATTTGTATTTCCCTTTACAGTTTTCAAAGAGCTCTCACTTCTGAAATTCTCTATACTTCTCACTGAAAGCCTGTGAGGCAAAATGGCAGGGTTTTTCTCATTTTATGCCTGAAAACCTGAGGATATAAATGTCTGATTTCCTCAGTATCATATAAACAATTAAAGCTTAGGCTAAAAACAAGGTTTTCTTGCTCCAAGTAGTTTTTTCCATTATGTTGCACTGCCTTATATGTGGGCTTCTCTGGTGGCTCAGATGATAAAGACTTTGCCTGCAATGCCTGAGACCCAGATTTGATCCCTGAGTTGGGGCGATCTTGTGGAAAAGGGAATGGCTACCCACTCCAGTATTCTTGCCTTATGTGTGCTCAGGACTGCAAAACAGATTAGGTAGAAAGACAATGGGCCTAAACAAGACAGAGTTTACAGGTCAAGTACTGGCCTGGGTATCTACACCTGTAACGTTTGTACACTTGGTGGAAAGACTTTCATTGCAGCCTCAGAGACCTGTGGACCAAAGCTATGCCATATGAATTAATTCACATATTCCTCGACTAGCCCAGGGCTGAGGACCCATATGGCATTATATGCTACTTTTGCTGCCAAGTCGCTTCAGTCATATCCGACTCTGTGCGACCCCATAGATGGCAGCCCACCAGGCTCCTCTGTCCACGGGATTCTCCAGGCAAGAATACTGGAGTAGGTTGCCATTTCCTTCTCAGGTATTATATGCAATCTTAACCAAAAGATTATAAACAGGTATTCTCCCCATTTTGCAGATGGGGAAATTGAGATGCATAGAAGTTACCTAACCAACACATTAATTTAAAAAATTAAAAGGCAAGGATTTGTCTTCAGTTTATCTTTCCCAAAGCCTGTTCAATTTTTAAAAGCATTGGGCTAGTTTGTCCGATGGACACATAGGTAAGTAAGAAAGCTGGTGTCTCAGAAACAGCTTTCTGTGGGGTGTGGAGAGGAGTGGATGATGGGGCAGAGAGGAGACCAGTACTGTGAAAAGGACAAAAGTGATGAATCTAAGTATCGTAAGTATCTAAGTATCATAAGAGGCCTGAGCCAATGCCATAAGGGTTTAAAGGAACAAGCAAACTTAATCTTCAGGTGAGTTAGACATGTCTTCATTCATGAGAGAGCAAGGGTGAAATAAACATTGAGCAATTACTAGGAGCTGAAATATGGAGTAGGCTAGGAGTTATGAAATGGCACCCCACTCCAGTACTCTTGCCTGGAAAATCCCATGGACGGAGGAGCCTGGTAGGCTGCAGTCCATGGGGTCGCTAAGAGTCAGACACGACTGAGCGACTTCACTTTCACTTTTCACGTTCATGCATTGGAGGAGGAAATGGCAACCCACTCCAGTGTTCTTGCCTGGAGAATCCCAGGGACGGGGGAGCCCGGTGGGCTGCCGTCTATGGGGCCGCACAGAGTCGGACATGACTGAAATGACTTAGCAGCAGCAGCAGGAGTTATGAATGGGAAGAAAGCAAAACAAGGCAACTGGAATGTGCGAATGTTGTAAGGATTAGCTGGTGTTTGTAACATAAATTATATTAATAGAAAATCTGTCTGTTGGCTCCGCTAGGACAGGTTTGTAAGTTGCAGGATCACTAACTGAGATGCTGGTGACCAAAGCCCCTCGAGGGAAAATAGTACCAAAAATAAATAAATAAACAATTTTTAAATTGTTGAATGAATGCATGTATGATGACAAGGCAAGAAAGCATGAGACCCTCTTACTCTCAATTTTCTATCATTTTGGATGAGCTCTGAATTACAATATTATCTTGTTGTAGTAATTATTCAATGCTTGATTGTGGTTAAAAAAATAAACACTACTGAAACACACAGAATGCTAAAGTAATGCTTTGCGATATCAACCAACTCTCTCCAAGTCCAAGGAGAATGGCAGAACCCAGAACTCCTGCTGCCAAATAGAAGGCTTTATGTAGGTAGTTTAGAAGAGAAGTTTAGAAGTTTAGAAGAGAAGTCTAGGCTGGAGATAAAAGAGAAATACAAAAGTCACTAGTCTAAAGGCATCTGAAGCTGTGGATTAGATGGCCATTCAGGGAAGTGTATAGACTTAGAATCTGAGAGGAAGGCCAAGGCCAGAGCACGGATCAAAATCCACATATTAAGAGATGGCTGAAACTCAGGAAGAAATCCAGGTTACAGAAACTCAAGGGAAGAGGCACTCGAAAGAGTACTGAATGGTCCATAGTATTAGGTGATGTGGAGAATACTCCCCTCCCAGAAGTTCTGAGATGTACCCATTGGATTTAGCAACCAGAAGGTCATCAGTGTGCCTTGTGATAACAGTCTCACTTGAGTGAAGGGGTTGAAAGTCAGATCACACTGGGCTCAGAAATGAGTGGAAATTGTGGACATGGTGACAGCATGTGAAGAGCGAGCTTCGCGAAGTGTGACTGGTGAGCAAGAAGAGGAATAGGATGCTAGTTGAAACTGAATTGGGTTGAACAGGTTTTGCAAGAGACTTAAGCATGTTTATATGCAGATGGGAAGAATTCAGTAAAGAAGGAAAAGAGACTAGTGAGTGGGTGGGAAGGAGGGGGTGAGGTATCAGATTCTGGTGGAAGCATTGGCCTTCACCAGGGAGAGGCAGGCCCTCTGAAGATCAGGGGCATGCAGGGGTGCTGGCCCAGCCTGTCTCAGGCTGGGTACTGAGAGGCAGTGTGATAGGAGCCTTCAAGACCCCAAGACGAACATGTCAGGACCTCAGCCCTCCCTTGGTTTGAAAGAGGGAGATAAAACATATGCTAGTAATTCTGCTATTAAGTAGAAAGTGATAGATGACACGAGAGAGTTAGAAATAAAAGGCAAAAAATGGTAGCTTACTGAATGGAAAGGCTATTTCTGACTTGGGATGGAGTGGACTCTCATAAAAGAGTTAAAATCTGAGATAAACCTGGAAGTATGTGGGAACTCAGAGGCATAGGCCATTACATTACAGGAGAGTAGTTTAAGCAAGGGAAGTGAAGGTGATATTTAGGGAATGGAGACCACAGAAGATCTGAGTGAAATGTCAAATAGGTGGAATGATAGGTGATAAACCTCAAAAGGTGGAGCTGCATTGAGGAAAGCTACCACGTCAGACCAAGGAGTTTGGAATTGAATTTGTTGTCTGTAGGCAGTG
Source organism: Bos indicus x Bos taurus (assembly GCF_003369695.1). Classification (NCBI taxonomy): domain Eukaryota; kingdom Metazoa; phylum Chordata; class Mammalia; order Artiodactyla; family Bovidae; genus Bos; species Bos indicus x Bos taurus. The sequence continues at coordinate 4,514,517 of NC_040081.1, read as the reverse complement.
GGAAATTATGGAATTTCTTTCTGTTTAAAAAGTGGAACATTTGGGAATCAAATTAGAAAGGCATGACAGTGTATGAAAATAAAGACTTGGGAAACATCAGGTACTAAAAAAGGTATATTAGGAATTTGATAAATATTGATTAACGAGTAGAGGGGCAATTGCATGGCTGAACAAATAAAGACCATGTAACCATTCAAACATTGGAGTCAAGGGCTCACACTGTCTTGAATTTCCCACTGAAGTTATGTGTAGGGGCTGACTTTGGTTTGATCTCTCCCGTTTATGCCAAACATCAACAGTGTTGTCACTTATCAATATATGACACACTGGCCCACCATCTCACAGTAGATTAATTTAGTTTAATTTAATTTAGATTAATTAATTTTAGTCTAGTTTTAGAACTGGAAAATGAGTTTCTATTTTATAAGTGAAATACATAGTATGTGAACTGCTTTTGTACATATAAGATTAAATCAAAACCTAATGTATGATATCCCTGGGCTATAAGGATGGTTCAATATATACAAATCAATATAGCACATTAATATAATGAATGATAAGAATCATACAATAACTTCAATAGATACAGAAAAAGCCTTTTGACAAAATTCAACACCATTCATGATATAAAGCTATAGTCATGAAAACAATATTATTGGAGTAAAAACAGACAAATATTTTAATGGAACAAAATCAAAAGCCCAGAAATAAATCCATGCATAGAGGGGCAATAGTTGACAAGGGAGCCAAGAATATAATAAGTAGTGCTGGGATAATTGTATATTCACATGAAAAAGAATGAAACTAGACCCATATCTTATACTCAAAAAAATTAACTCAAAATGTGTTGATTTAAATCTAAGACTTGAAACCATAAAACTCTTGGACAATAAAGACATAAAGTTCCTTAACACGGTCCTTGGTAATGGTTTTCTGGATATAACACCTAAAGCACAGGTAATAAAATGTAAAAAAGTAAACAAGTGGGATTATATCAAACTAAAAATCTTCTGCAGAGAAAAAGAAACCATCAGCAAAGTGAAAAGACAACATTAAGAATGAGAAGAAATGTTTGCAAACCATGTATCTGATAAGGGGTTACTATTCAAAATAGATAAAGAATTCAATAGCAAAAAAACAAATAATGCAATTTAAAAATGGGCAAAGGCCCAAATAGACATTTCTTCAAAGAATATATATGAAAGGCCAACAGAACTTGGAAAGATGCTCAATATCACTAATTAGAGAAATGCAAATTAAAACCACAGTGAGATCTTACCTATTAGAATGCCATTATCAAAAAGATAAGAGATAATAAATGCTGGTGTGGATGTGGAGGAAAAGGAACCCTTGGGCACCGTTGCTGGGAGTGCAGATGTTCCCTGAAAAAGTAAAAATAGAGCCACCATATGATCCAGCAATTCCATTTCAGAGAATATATCCAAAGGAACAAAACACTAACTTGAAAAGATATCTGCACTCCAGTGTTCATAGCCACGTTATTTACAAGAGCCATGACATGGAAACGACCCACACCCTAAGTGTTCACTGATGGAAGAATGGATAAAGAAGTTATATTATATACATATATATGTATATATACTCACATATATAATGGGATATTTATATATATAATGGAATATTATTCAGCTGTAAAATACAAAGAAATCCTACCATGTCTAACAACATGGATTGACTTTGCAGGCATTATGCTAAGTGAAATAAATCAACAAACAAAGACAAATACTATATGATCTTACTTATCTGTGGAATATATTTTTAAAAAATCATAGAAAAACAGATCTGACTTGTGATTACCCAGAGGTGGGAGGTCAGGGTGAGGAGGAGTTGGAGGAAGGAAATCAAAAGATACAAACCTCCAGTTATTAGAGATATAAATACTAAGGATGCAATGTACTATATGATAACCATAGCTAATGCTGATGTGTGATATACAGGAAGGCTGTTAAGAGAGTAAATCTTAAGAGTTTTCATCACAAGGAGAATTTTTTTTCATTTCTTCTTTTCTGTTTATCGTATCTATATGAGAAAACGGACGTTAGCTGAATATATAGTGGTCATTTCACAATATATGTAAATCAAGCCATCGCGCTGTATGCCTTAAACTTATGCAGTGATCTATGTCAATTATTTCTCTATAAACTGGAAAAGCCCTAATATTTAAAATTTTATTTTGACAAATGATTAAGGAGAAGTCTATAAAACCACTTCTCAGGTTGACTCTGAGGTAGAGAATCCGCCTGCCAATGCAGGAGTCGTGGGTTCCATCCCTGGGTTGGGAAGATCCCCTGGAGCAGGAAATGGCAACTCGCTCCTGTATCCTTGCCTAGAGAATTCCATGGACAGAGGAGGCTGGCAGGTTGCAGTCCATGGAGTTGCAAAGAGTCGGTGGCAACTGAGCACACGCGCTCCTTGCTATGTAACCGCTGCCAGTGTGTACCTCGATTTATTTGCTAAATTTTACAATTAAGTAAGTTATGTAGGGAAGAGCATTTACTCTCAAAACTTTAAAAGCATTTTTTAATCGTGAGAGATTTGAACAAGTAATAAAGTATGACTATTTCAATTTTAAAAAGTCCCCTTAGGATCACCTGTATGGGGATGCATGGTAACTGGACTTATGGTAATGATCCCTTTGTAGCATATGCAGATGTTGAATTGTGATGCTGTACACCTGAAACTTACATAATAATGATAAAAATTCCCCCTAAGTTGTAATAGAGAAAAAAAAAGGAATCATAGTATTTTCAATGACATCATGGTGACTCAGATTTGCTTTATGAAATATGCACTTTGATATCTCCAATCACTTCCTCAAAGAATTTGCCAAGGAGTTGATTGATTTCTCTTTATCAATTGTTTAAAACTTATACTTGTGGGATAACATGAGAGGAAACTTATCATCATGTTGAAGGTTTGAACTAAAATGCTTTTAAATTGGATCATAACTTCTCTTTCTTAGAACTGTAGCTCCTACAAGTAATAAGTTAATAGTTAATTCCAAAGCCATGTTTAATTATAAAACGTAATATGCCATAAAACATTAAGTAAATACTTTTAAAATATTACTGATAAACATTATAGTAGGAAAATGAATAAACTGCTTTATAAGCTTAAGCTAAACTAAGGGTAAATCATGACAAATTTCAGTTTACAAAGAGAATTTTTATATTCATGTCAGCAAATGCAAAAAGGAAAGGAAAGTAATCTACAATTTTACTATGCTATTTGCATTAGCAAATATTAAAATACGTGTGAATACAGTCATATCTTTTTTTGGAAACTTGAGAAACATAGAATAATCACTTACATTTAATCTTTTTGTATGTGTTTTCACACTTGAGGCTTTATTATCTTTTTGTTAAGCACTGTATTTACACCTTTATGAATTTTATTTTAAAATTTTTGACCCATTAAGCAAGTTCCCTCTGTTTTTAAGGCACATTTACAGCTAAGATACTTTTATTTGTTGCATTAAACTTGGTGAAATATATAGAAAAAAAAAGTTTTAAAAAGAGAACTCTGCATCAAGACAGCTTAAATAAATAAAGTCTTAGAGATGCAAAGCTTCAAAATATGTCTTCAAGTGGCATGTGCTTTAAATGATAATGTCATTTATTTAAAAAAAAAAGAGAAGAGTTAGTTAAAAAAGAAAGAAAGAAATGGCATTGTCTATCATCTACCAGTTTTTAGGAGTTCAGTGGGAAAGCTCTAGAAATGGATCCTTTACAAGACATCAGGCTCTTCTTTTGAAGCAATAGTTCCATCTAGTGGACATTAACTTAGAAACAAAGCTTCAATTCCAAAAATTAGGTTTTTTTTTCTTGAATGAAATCAGCGTTAAAGGAAAATAATAAGGATAATAGCAGAAATAATTTGTTTAAAATACTAAATTCAAGAGTAACAAAGTAGAAACCAAATAATTAAGCTAGAAAACAAAAATATCTGCTTTTAAATAAAACACTTTTCCTATGCTTGACACACTAGAAGTTTGGAAAAAAAAAAAGAAAAAGAAAGATAATTTAATCAGTGCAGAGAGCCAAACTAGGTAACACTGGAATGACTATGATAAGAAACAAACTACAAACTTGAATTTTTAAAAATCTGGTACGTGTTTCCAAAAATACAGAGTAATAGAAATCATTCATTTATTCATTTTCAAAGTGGTTTTCCAGGTGGCTAGTGGTAAAGAATCCGCCTTCCAATGCAGGAGAGTAAGAGATGCCGGTTCATTCCCTGGGTTGGGAAGATCCCCTGGAGGAGGGCATGGCAACCCACTCCAGTATTCTTGCCTGGAGAAGCTCATGGACAGAGGAGCCTGGCCATGGTGTCCCACAAAGTTGGACGTGACTGAAGCGACTTAGCACGCATGCATTCATTTCAACAACAATATTTATTGGCCTTCAAGGTCAAATGTTTGCTGTTCAGTTCCTGGCATTTCTGATACTGACAATTGCTTTTGTCCCATAGCACAGAAGGGGCTTCCTAGCAATATCGGAGCCCATCTGAAGTGATCGATAGGCAATGTGCAAAGGTAACCTCTGACAATGGCTCTCATTTGCAATACAGTAGTAAGAAGGCCAGTCTAGTCAGATATTTCGTTTAAATATTAATCATCTGGATGATTCTAAGACATTAATGTGGCTGGATTCTTTCTTTCTTTCTTTTTTTTTTTTTTTACTGATTTGGCAGAGTCTTACTTCTAATCACAGTATGTCTATAAGATTGGAGGCCTACAGAGTATACCTCTAACCACTTGGAATAAAGGAGGTCTGAAGTCACAGTTCTTGTTCCTGTTATCCTGTTCTCAAGAACTTGAAACCTAGCCTACAGATTGCTCGGTGTCAGTGGATTTCTTATTTCAAAAGACTAAAATGGTTGACTATTCAGTGAGTACAGTGTGGGGTGAGGAAAAATTCTGGAAATAGATAGTGATGGTTGTTATACAACACCATGAATGTATTTAATGGTACTGAGTTGAACACTTAGAAATGGTTAAAATGCTAGCTGGTACATCCAGAAAAGTCAGAGGACAGATCCTGAACATTTCGGGACACATTTGGGATTCAGGGGTTCAGCCCAGTCTGGGTACAGATCATCAAGGGAAAGAGGACAGACAAACTGCACATAACCTACCTGAGAAAGTGCATTTATTTGCCCAAAAGCCTGGTGAAGGATGGACTTGCTCCCAAATCGAGCCGGGAACAGGAGACATGTTTTGCTTTCCCATATGTTATAGGCTCAATTATATCCTCCCCCCAAATTATATATTAAGTCAGTAATGCCCAGTACCTTAGAATGTGTCTATATTTAAAGTTAAGACCTTTAAAGAGCTTATTAAGTTAAAATGAGGCCATTCTGCTGCTGCTGCTGCTGCTAAGTCTCTTCAGTTGTGTCCGACTCTGTGCGACCCCATAGACGGCAGCCCACCAGGCTCCCCTATCCCTGGGATTCTCCAGGCAAGAACACTGGAGTGGGTTGCCATTTCCTTCTCCAATGCATGAAATGAAAAGTGAAAGTGAAGTCACTCAGTCATGTCCGACTCATAGCGACCCCATAGACGGCAGCCTACCAGGCTCCTCTGCCCACGGGATTTTCCAGGCAAGAGTACTGGAAAGGGTTGCCATTGAGGCCATTCTAGTGGGCTCTAATCCAATCTGACTGGTGTCTTTCTAATAAGAGGAAATTTGGACACACAAGAGACTCCAGGATGCTCGCCTTTCGGGGAAAGACCACGTGAGGACAGCTTGCCATCTGCAAGCCCAGAAATCAAGTTTGCTGACACATTCTGCTGGGCTTCCAGCCTCTGGAACTGTGAGAAAGCAGCTCTCTGATGGTTAAGCCCCCCAGTCTGTGGGGTTTTGCAGTGGCAGCCCTAGCAAACTAAAACAAGTACAAAATGTGTTTCTCGAGGTATTCTTTTCTATGGTAGAATAGTTTTATAGGCACTAATTTTTCACGCATGTGTGCTAAGTTGCTTCAGTCATGTTTGACCCTTTGTGACCCTCTGGACTGAAACCCACCAGTCTCCTCTGTCCATGGGATTCTCCAGGTAAGAATAGTGGAGTGGGTTGCATTTCCTTCTCCAGGGCATCTTCCCAGCCCAGGGATTGAACCTTCCGCCCAGGGATCGAACTTGCATCTCTTATGTCTCCTGTACTGGCAGGTGGGTTCTTTACCTCTAGCGCCACGTGGGAAGCCCCTCACCCTTCACAGGCTGTGCTGAAGAAGACTAAAGGGGAAGTGAAGGGGAACAACCCTGATAAACATTGCCTTTGGGGTGACTTGAGGAGCAGTTGTCTAGACAGGAAGTTGTGAGGAGCATCTTCTACAGTTGTCACACATTCTCTCAGCCAGAGATCCACCCCTGTGAGGCCAGCTCCCCGTGTCCCTGTGCTCCTGCGGCTGACGGGGTGAGCATCCTCAGGACCCAGCCATCTTCATCCTCTGACCCTGTTCCCATGCATACCCAGAAACGGAAGCAAACGCTGCCCTAGCCACAAGCGGCTTAAATACCTGACAAAACCAATTTTATTATTAAACTAAAAGTATGCAAAACAACTGAACAAGGAAAAACAGCATATTAGTTTTTCAAAGATTCAAAGATCTTTTTGAACGGGTTTTTAATTGATTGGAATTTTTTTAAAGACATTTTTGATGTGGACCATTTTAAAAGTCTTTATTGAATTTGTTACAATACTCCTTTTGTCTTTTATGTTTTGGCTTTTTGGTCTAAGGCATGTGGGATCTTGGCCCCCCACCAGGGATTGAACCTGTACCCCCTGCATTGGAAGGGGACGTTTTAGCCCCTGGACCCCCAGGGAAGTCATGACTGGAATTTCATAGAAAGAAAGCTTCTAGCCCCTGGTCCTTTGGGGAGTTACCAGTTCCTAGCCTGGTGACTACTTTATTCTCTGCCTGCTGGTTTGTTTGAATCTTCCTCCTTTGCTTCGTTCTATGTGAAATGAGTCCCTACTGCAGACAAAGTACTATGTTGAGTTGCTACAAAATTGGAGTTCAGTAAACACAGTTCCTACCCAATCCTCCTTTTGAAGGAGTTAAGTCATGTGAAGAGCCAAGTGGTCCAGTGGTTTCCTGCAGGGTGTTTAATCTCCCTGCAATGCAGGGATGCAGGCTTGGCTGAGAGCAGAGAGTGGGGGTAGCCAGAGGAGATGGAGGCTCAGCGAGGCTCAGGAGAATGATGCTTGAGTTTGATTTTGAGAGAGACATTCTTTCACTCATTCAGCCAACAAACATTTACCTGTTATGTGTCAGGTATTTTTGCAGTGTTTCCAAACCTTAGTGTACATTAGAATCATCCGGAGGGCTTGGTTAAACGCAGATGGCTGCTTGCTAAGGCAGGTCTGCAGCGTACATTTCTAGGTGATGATGCTATTGATCCAAGAATTGTACTTTGAGAACCACTGATTTAGGCAGAGCAATAAGAAATGGGGAAAAGATAAGCAGTGCCAACTCTCGGGTTTTGCAACGTTAGCATGAAACAAAGGCAGCAGCATGGGTCGTGGGGTGGCAGTGAGCTTGAAATCCAGCCCCAATCGCACTGGTTAAGCCCCTAGGGCCATGTAGACATAAGGGAAGGGCCACCTGTCTGTATTTTGTCCTCCCAGAAGGGCCCTTTGTTAAATGTCTGCCCTGTGGGTGTGTCTGCTCAGAGGGACCACTTTTTTTGCAACTTACACAAAGGCAGGGGTAAATCAAAGGCTGGAAGCAACACGCAAAGCAGGGCATGTGAGAGGGAAGTGGACGCGGCTCAGCGCGCCCAGAACGGAGCAGCGAGACGAGGCCATGGCTCCTGACTTCCGCTGTGGTCTATGTCATGCAAACGTCTCCATCCTTTTCCACACACAGATGGATTCTGGGGTCAGCTATTCCACCCACAAGGAGATTGTCTGCCTCTCAGCCTTTCTTGGGTCCATCCTGTCACTGTGGACAGCCCCTCAGCTTGCCTACATTTAGGCCAGGTGACGCTGCTGCTGCTGCTGCTTAGTCACTTCAGTCGTGTCCGACTCTGTGCGACCCCAGAGATGGCAGCCCACCAGGCTCCCCCTGTCCCTGGGATTCTTCAGGCAAGAACACTGGAGTGGGTTGCCATTTCCTCCTCCAATGCGTGAAAGTGAAAAGTGAAAGTGAAGTCGCTCAGTCGTGTCCGACTCTTAGCGACCCCATGGACTGCAGCCCACCAGGCTCCTCCATCCATGGGATTTCCCAGGCAAGAGTACTGGAGTGGGTGCCATTGTCTTCTCCGCCAGGTGACGCTATCAGATGCTAAATAGATGCCAGAGAAAGGCAGAGATGAGGGACTCAAAGGACTGATCAAAGGAAACTAACAAAATAATGGTTTGGGCTGAAGAGGGTGAATGGATGGACTGCACAGGAACAAGAAGCCTGACGATTACCGAGAACATCAGGGCTCAAGGTATGAGCCTGGTGACTAATGAGAAAAGAGGAAGGAGATTACTCACATGTCAAGTCAAGAAACAGCAACAGAAAAGATGATCAGAGTGGCTGCATTTGGAACTGACCTGAGAGGATTAGCAAAATGCTGCCTGAGAAGAAAGCCTATTAAGACAAGGCTAGAGTCCTTGGACAAAACAACATCTTAAGAGATCTAGCTTAGTAAAGAAGAGAGAGAACAGACACCGAGAAGCCCAAATAACCTACAGAGGAGGGCTTTTTAAATACTTAAAAGAAGCACAGCCTGCTGGTTACTGTGTGGGAACCACACTCACTTACGTATCTAGAGCGCTTCCACTGCCTGGAATTATTCACCTGCTTCTTTTCAACAGGACTTGGTTTCAGGGAATAAGATTCATGTGATACAATAGATTGGGGTGAGAACAAGAAAATATTGAAATGTCAACCTTTCTGTAGTAGAGGCAAAAGGCTTCAGAAAGATGTATTTAAGGTCCTCCACAGCCTGCTTTGTTCAGACTTCTCTCAGCACGAGAGAGATTCTGCTCTGTGTTATCTAGTTACTGTGAAGGTAGAATCTGCTGTCTGCCCAGGATCCCACACGTGAAAGCTCAGCAGGCATCAAGGCCCTGGGATGATTGTTCTGACACCCTCTGGAGCATCTGATTCACCTTCCTGGGTATGCCCTGAAAGCTTGCATTTCTAACAAGGTCCCAGCTGATGCTGATGTAGCTAGTCTGGGGGCCACATTTTGAGAGCCACTGTTTGGAAACAGTAATAATATCACTTCTTACAAGCAACAAATCAATGCCTAAATGCCTGAAGTTTTAAGACAGCATCTCGGGGACTTCCCTGGCAGTCCAGCGGTTGACTCTGACTTCCAGTGCAGGGGGTGTGGGCTTGATCCCCAGTTGGGGAGCCAAGATCCCACATGCCTTGCAGCCAAAAAAACCAGGACATAAAACAGAAACAATTTTGTGCCATGTTAAGTCGCTTCAGTCGTGTCTGACTCTGTGTGACGCTATGGACTGTGGTGACGTCCACAAGAAGGTCTGGGAGCCTGGAAATCAAAAGAGCCACCACTGAGATGGGTTATAGCTCACCTATGCATTATTTAAGCATGCCTAGATTAAGTGCCTTATTTGGCCCCAAAGGAATCACTGAAATAATTGGAAGCAGGAAGAGCTTTTGCACACTGTCCTTTATTTGATTCAGGACTCATCTCTTCAGTAAACAGATTCCACCCAACATAATGATAAATGGTTCAGAACTAGGATGGAGTAAGCTCAAACTGGTGAACCAACAGCAATGGTGACTCCAAAATAAAACTGTGTGGGCACTGAATAACTATTGCAGGAAAACATGCCCGGGCCTTATTAGGAATGCTGCTGGAAGTAGCTGTGACGAGAGGGTGGAGTTCCGTTCCTTTAAGAGGAAGGTTGGGACTACGGAGTTCGCTCTCAGCTTCTCTCATTAAAGGAGACTTGAATGAAGACTCCTGACTGTGAAGGGGAGGCCAGCCAGACTGGGTGAAGGAGGACGCTTCTGCTAACAAGCCTGGTGTGAAGCCTTACAGAGAAAATCATCACAATCGGCTTCCTTTGTTTCTTCTACATGGACTGATGTATAGGAGAGAAGGCCCTGGTGGGTTTGTTAAGGACATCCCTTTGGAGGGAGCCCTGGAGAGGAAGCCAGATGGTGAAATAAAGACTAGCTGAGATCAGTGTGACAGAGCCCTCCCCGTGCCTTTAGTTATGGCTGTTATTCTGGGAAAACATGAGTTCCCTTCCTAGTTACACACTTTGCTTGTGTTGTGTGAGTGTCTTGAATGTGTCCCTGTATATGCAAAATGTCAAGACCAATAAAGAGTGTTGTTTTAACTTGTGCACACAGAGGCTTCTAATTAGACCTCTCCCCATGATTTAAGTAATATGATGGTTGCCATTCTCTACTCTGCCCGTGGGGTAGAGCTGGTTGTTCAGTCACTCAGTTGTGTCTGACTCTTTGTGACCCCATGGCAGCAGCATACCAGGCTTCCCTGTCCTTCACTGTCTCCCAGAACTCGCTCAAACTTATGTCCATTGGGTCGATGATGCCATCCAACTATCTCAGCCTCTGTTGCCTCCTACTTCTCCTGCCACTAGGTAACAGTAAATCCCAGATGGGCTGATCAGCAAAAATTCACTCTAACCCACTTCAGTCAAGCATCTCCTGTTCTTTAAAGCACTTACGAAGCGCTTACCACGCTTCTGTCCTCAGTGCTTTTGAGTATTTGGACTTCCCCCACATGGAGAATCGGAGAAGGCAATGGCACCCCACTCCAGTGCTCTTGCCTGGAAAATCCCATGGATGGAGGAGCCTGGTGGGCTGCAGTCCACGGGGTCGCTAAGAGTCGGACATGACTGAGCGACTTCACTTTCACTTTTCACGTTCATACATTGGAGGAGGAAATGGCAACCCACTCCAGTGTTCTTGCCTGGAGAATCCCAGGGATGGGGAGCCTGGTGGGCTGCGGTCTATGGGGTCGCACAGAGTCGGACATGACTGAAGTGACTTAGCAGCAGCAGCAGCACGTGGAGAATGAGCTGGTCCCTCCAGTGTGTTCCTACTGTGTGGCCTGCAGACAGTGTGCTTATTACAACTGAGTTCAACTCAGAGGCCGGATTTCAGATCAGACTCAAGGTTAAATGGAATCTGATTTGGTAAGGAAATATATTTACTTCTTAAATGTTAGCTCTGTCGTGTGTTTGTTGTTTAGTTGCTAAGTCGTGTCCAGCTGTCTTGCAACCCCATGGACCGTATCCCACCAGGCTTCTCTGTCCCTGGGATTTCCCAGGCAAGAACATCAGTGGTTACAGTGCATTCGAACAAATGAAAGTTAACTTTAATATTCTACTATTAATACTAATGGTCAATATTACCACATTTAATGCAATGGAAGTAATACAGTTTCTGAGGCTTTGCTGAAACATGACTGACTACTGCTAATAACTACTACTTTTTTAATGCCTACTATATGCCAGGGGATTTACATACATTTTTAATCATCTAAAAGCTCTATTAAGTGTGTAAACCTTGGAATTAAGAAATAGGGACTGGCAAAAAAACCCAGAAAACAAAAACAGCCCAAGTTAATTCCTTCCAACTGTCCAGGTAGTAAGCAGAAGAGATGGGTTCAAACTGAGATCTGTCTGACTCCAAATTCCATGAGTTTCCACAACACTGTGTTGTTATTTTGGAGTTTTTCTTTAAAATGAAGGAAAATTATTTTAATATATTTGACAAAATTTTTTTTATTTTAAAGTTTTGCAAGTCAGAAAAGGAACATAATCTATCATAAAAGTATGTTCGGTACCCCAAACTCTAGGAAAACAATGGACGCCTTTCCGAAGGATGCCACCGTTCTCCTCCGTTGACTCTGCACGGCATTCATCTATAGAAATTTTTTCCTAGACTTCTAGTGGAAAATATCCCAATTTTAAGCAAAGCTGCTTTCTGTATCTTCTACATTAATGGCACTAATTTTAAAATGTACTAATTAGCTGATGGACAGTGAACGAAGGTATTCTCACCTTCTAGTAAATTATGGGAAGTGGCGGCACCTACTGACAACATACGATATTGCCGTCTGGCCTCAGAAATTCTGAAGACTTTAGTACAGGAAGAATCGTTTTGTCAGGTTCTTTGAATTACAGAATGCATCTTCCTGGAGAAATAGAGTATGTCTGGAGTATAAGTAGTTACATAATATGCATGGAACAGCTTTCCGACATCTCAATTTTATTCAACATTTTTATATGAAAATAAATACATATTGTGACATAGGATGCACAGTAAGCCTATTTAAAAAAAAAAATCTATGATGGAAATTTTCTAACAGTGTTTCTGTTCCAAACACGTTCATTCTCATTTGCAACTAGAGGTTCTTCAGTGGAAAACTTTTAGAAATATTGGATCTAGCTCATTCCCTTTGTATGAAACATGAGAAAACCATGTTGTAGCTCTGGGTCTAGACAAGTTCATGAAAGAAAGAGTTCCAGACTCTTATTTTTCATTCTTTCCATCTGAACTTACCACAGGATCCCCATTTGTATTGCATATACCCAATCAAAGTAGCAAAAAAAATTCAATTTGGGGAATCACAAACTTGTGATTTTGGGTCCAAAGAATCTGGGAAGTATGAGAATTTCTATAACCTTAGAATCACTGAAAATTGGTAGCAGTGCTAGAATAGAAATCTTTCATAGGAGAAAATTTTCAAGTCCTTAAAGGGCTCTGAATGACATTAGTGATTCCAATACCAAGCATGTCTTCTTTTTGCTGGAAGATTTAAACTTCAATTCTTCCTGGAGGAATTTTTGGTTATGCATATATCTTTAATTTTACTATGTAAGACAGTTAATAAATCACCAACATTAACATTATAGCACAGTCTGCATTATGAAATACATCTAATCCATAAAATGAAGGACGCTCAAATTTAGGCCAAATTTTTAAGTTCAAAAAATAGTTTTAAAATAAGACTACCAATAACTATATTACTTGATTTGCAAATCACGATGGTGTGATCACTCACCTAGAGCCAGACATCCTTGAATATGAAGTCAAGTGGGCCTTCGAAAGCATCACTACGAACAAAGCTAGTGGAGGTGATGGAATTGCAGTTGACCTATTTCAAATCCTGAAAGATGATGCTGTGAAAGTGCTTCACTCAATATGCCAGCAAATTTGGAAAACTCGGCAGTGGCCACAGGACTGAAAAAGGTCAGTTTTCATTTTAGTCCCAAAGAAAGGCAATGCCAAAGAATGCTCAAACTACTGCACAATTGCACTCATCTCACATGCTAGTAAAGTAATGCTCAAAATTCTCCAAGCCAGGCTTCAGCAATATATGAACTGTGAACTTCCAGATGTTCAAGCTGGTTTTAGAAAAGGCAGAGGAAGCAGAGATCAAATTGCCAACATCTGCTGGATCATGGAAAAAGCAAGAGAGCTCCAGAAAAACATCTATTTCTGCTTTATTGACTATGCTAAAGCCTTTGACTGTGTGGATCACAACAAACTGTGGAAAATTCTGAAAGAGATGGAGATACCAGACCACCCGACCTGCCTCTTGAGAAACCTATATGCAGGTCAGGAAGCAACAGTTAGAACTGGACATGAAACAACAGACTGGTTCCAAATAGGAAAAGAAGTATGTCAAGGCTATATGTTGTCACCCTGTTTATTTAACTTACATGCAGAATACATCATGAGAAATGCTGGGCTGGAAGAAACACAAGCTGGAATCAAGATTGCCGGGAGAAATACCAATAACCTCAGATGTGCAGATGACACCACCCTTATGGCAGAAAGTGAAGAGGAACTAAAAATCCTCTTGATGAAAGTGAAAGAGGAGAGTGAAAAACTTGGCTTAAAGCTCAACATTCAGAAAACTTAAGATCATGGCATCTGGTCCCAGCACTTCATGGGAAATGGATGGGGAAACAGTGGAAACAGTGTCAGACTTTATTTTTTTGAGCTCCAAAATCACTGCAGATGGTGATTACAGCCATGAAATTAAAAGACGCTTATTCCTTGGAAGGAAAGTTATGACCAACCTAGATAGCATATTAAAAAGCAGAGACATTACTTGGCCAACAAAGGTCTGTTTAGTCAAGGCTTTGGTTTTTCCAGTGGTCATGTATAGATGTGAGTGTTGGACTGTGAAGAAAGCTGAGCACCGAAGAATTGATGCTTTTGAACTGTGGTGTTGGAGAAGACTCTTGAGAGTCCCTTGGACTGCAAGGAGATCCAACCAGTCCATGTTAAAGGAAATCAGTCCTGAATATTCATTGGAAGGGCTGATGCTGAAGCTGAAACTCCAATACTTTGACTACCTCATGCGACGAGTTGACTCACTGGAAAAGACCCTGATGCTGGGAGGGATTGGGGGCAGGAGAAGGGGACAACGGAGGATGAGATGGCTGGATGGCATCACCGACTCGATACACATGAGTTCGAGTAAACGCTGGGAGTTGGTGATGGACAGGGAGGCCTGTTGTGCTGAGATTCATGGGGTCGCAAAGAGTCGAACACGACTGAGTGAGTGAACTGACTGACTAATCCAGATTTGGGGGATCATAGATGTGTTCTACTTCGCTATCAGAAAGCAAAAGAACTTAGATATGGCCTAACAATAGATCACTTCAAAATTTCCAAATGATCCTTTAAAATGAAATCATAGACTGAGGTTGGCAAAAATAAGAACTGAAAATATGTAAGGATCATTACGATAGCAAATAGCCAAGCCAGGCTCAGAAATGTGCAAATTAGCTGCTACCATATTGCTGAAAAGGCACTTTTTTCTTTACTTACGTTATATTATAAAAAATTAAAAAGTTATATTATTATTATATTTTCTTATCATGTTAAAGTTTTGTAAACCTTTTTGATAGTGACAAAATAGCTTACAAATTAAAAATTTATTAAATAAATATTAAACATATGAGCCAGTTGTTCACCATATTTGATGTGTATGTGTTTTCCTAGTTTAAGTTTACATATTTATGCTATTTAAAAACATTTAAATATATTACATGTTAATACCACATATGATATTGTGGTGTCCACATGATTATGATTGCATTTGTAGACCAAATCTATGGATGTTTTTAGTTGTTCCTTTCTTCTATTATGTTCAATATCACTTTTAAGGTTTTTACCTCTCAATTCATCTAGAATATATTCTTCAGCTACAATGTAACTTGCAAAACATGTTTTAAAGATATGCCGTAGCTATATGGATATTATATAGATGCTGTAGCTGTACACACATGAGCATCTGCAGTGGTATAAGATTTCAGCAGCTACATCGGTTCTCACCATTGTCTCTTCACAACGTGAGGATCCTTTTTGACTGCTGGGAGCCAGTCTGGCTCAGAGAGCTGCTCTCAGCCGTGTGGAAGGTTTAGGATTAGAGGCCTGACCCTGTCAGGGAAGACCACGTGGTCCAACACTGCGGTTGCTGGGTCGGTTGAGGCAGGTTCTTAGCCAAGAAATATCTTCAAAACACCAAAGACAGTAATTTCAAGTGGATGAAAAATTGAAGAAAGAAGAGAAGCTTTTTTTCTTAAGAAAGCTTGAAAAGAGTGGAAAAAGAAAGCCCAGTGATTTCAAGTGAAGAATCAGAGCAGAGGGAGCCCCTTTCTGTGTGGACTTTCAGGGCTAATAAAATGCTAGTAAGGAGCACAGAGAAGCATCTTAGGCCGTGAAATGTGCGCTAAGACAGAAACTTTGAAAAAGTACTTGATGACCGTTATCCCATAAAGAGCCATCCCAGATGACCTTTCTCAGAAAAGCGTTCCCTGCTGGCTTGGTTGATGATTATGACATAGTTATGTATGGGCTGCTAATTTACAAAGAGGACCTGAATGCTTCAGACAGTGACACTTGAGAATAAGGAACTTCTGGCTGTAATGTTCCTGGAGTTCCCGGTGAAGGGAAGGTGATTGGTTTTGCTCCTGCAGTGT
The DNA here is from genome assembly GCF_003369695.1 of Bos indicus x Bos taurus. Taxonomy (NCBI): domain Eukaryota; kingdom Metazoa; phylum Chordata; class Mammalia; order Artiodactyla; family Bovidae; genus Bos; species Bos indicus x Bos taurus. The sequence continues at coordinate 4,498,552 of NC_040081.1, read as the reverse complement.
CAGAGGATGGATGTTCTTTGAGGTCATCCTTTCTCCATTTCACTAATAAACCCTCTTTCTGCTAACTGCCTCCTTCCCCTTGTCGAAGTCTAGTAAAATCAGAAGATTGTGAAGAGGTCAGTTTAGATCAGAATGGGAGAACAGTGTTTTAAGGCTTAGCACACTCTGAGTTCTGCTTCTTAGTCCAGCAATTCTCAGTCCCAGGATGTGTAAATGCCACACTGGCATGGCTGTCGCTAACTTTTACAAGCTGCCGTGTAACATCCTTACAATCATTGCTTATAAAGAATTTGCAGTACACTCAGGTGGCATGTTTATTGGTGCAAAAGAACTTTCAGAAAGTTATCAGGAGAAAAAAAAGCCCACCAAGTTCAGTGCTCTTTCTACAAAATCTGCTCACTCGTTACATTCTTACTTGATAAAAGTGAATCTCTTACAAGACCTCAGATAAAAGCTTGTAAACTATCTCAACTATTCCTATTGGGAAGAAAACTTATTTTTACCTGATTTTTTTTTCATTTTACTGGAAAGCAATCGGTGGAGGGCGAAGGAAATAGATGCTGAATTATTTGGTAACAAAGCAAGAATTAGTGTCTAAAGGTAAATTAAAAATTTGCTAAATAATGTTAGTGATAATTTCTTTTGAAAAACATATGATAAACCTGGAAAAATTAAATGTATGAATATAAATAAAATTTATATCAGAAACATTGAACTGTCACTTCCTCATAGATAAAAATTCATTTTAACTTTGTAAATTATCTTAGTGACTAATCCATATCCTGGGGTCAACTTTAATGTTTTATGAGAAATATACACACACCATACTGTTTGTTAGAGCCCTATTAAACTAAGAATACTATAAAAATAAATTAAAACCTAGTTATCCTTTTGGGGAAAACAGGTCTACATTGCTAATTATTGAAATAATACATTTTGACAAAAATCTTACAAAATTTTACTAGCATATTTGAACATCATTATAGTTTGCTCAATTTAATTTGCCAAATTTTGACTGTCTCCTGTGATTTACGGAAGGAAGAGAATATTTATACCTTCTAGAGACATTGAAGGGCCAAGGAATAGGTTGGAAATTAAAAGGAGATTTAGTCTCCCCTGGCTTCAATGTATTCTCCCCACAGCTGCTAGAATATTTTTCCTTAGACCTCAGAAACAACAGGAACTGCCTCGGGTTGATATTACCCTCCCATCATGCCACACACAGTACAGTTTTATGCAAACAAAAGAAATTTTCAGTAAAATGACACTGATAAATAATAGCATTCAAAATAGATAATTATCAAGATGTGAGTTAGGGTATGTGTAGAACTGGCCAAATGTCAAAAAATGTGTTGATGACAGAAAATTTTGAAACCATCGGGAATTTTACCTTACTTTCTCATTGAGGAGCTGCACTGTATTTGAATTAATGTTTTGCTACAGAATAACTCAAAGCTTACAATGCTAGAGTTTAACTTTGCTGGAATGTAGCACCATCATGTCACTGATTTTTAAAGCAGAACCCATTCAGTATAGTGCTTTCACAAAGGAATACTATTTCCTATAATTTATTTATTAACAACCTATTAAAATGTAATTATCAGTTATATACAAGCAGGTACTTCATTGAAAGAAATAAGGAAATTAGAATGGGCTTTGGTGGTTTTCTTTCATTGGAACTTTTCCCAAAGTTGCTTCATTAAAGTATTTTCTTAAGGGACTTTGTCAGATTTTGGAGGAAATTCAAATGAATAATTGTATTTTATTTGTATTACAGTGTTTTCCACTTTAAAATATATTAAAATGTACTGTGCAATCGTCCTAGGTAATATTTTGTCAGACTTGGAAGCATAACATTTGAATTAACTCATCTCATTATATTAAGGCTACCACCAATGCTACTTTTGATTTTCTAAAATATAATAAAGAAAAAGCAATTGGATATGTACATATATTCTTCACAGGACCATGGACTTAAACTCTGAGCTTTATCTTCCGCATCTGTGGTTAAGATTCTTTTGTTTCAAACCAGAGAAACTAACTCTGGCTGACTTAAAGAACTGATTGGAGAGATATGGGTTGCTGACATGAATAACAGGGAAGTTGTAGAGCGTGGTCAATCTTAAGGGGCCAATAGAGCAGCTACTGCCTCCTCAAGGCACTCTGCTGGCTTGAAGATCAAATTCCAGCAAAGGAGAGTGCAACTGGCCTGGTTTGGATCACAAGGTTGTTCCTTGTCTAGGACAGGACAGGACACTTTCGATCAAACTGGGTCTAGTGGAGAAAAAAAAAATTTTCCTAAATGATATTAATGCAGTATTCCAAAAACAAAATGGAAAATTTGTTTGGAAATCAAGGACAGAGACTGAATACTAAGTGCAAAAAGGCAGAAGAGAAAGTAAAATAAAAATAATAAGGCAAAAAGCTATAGTAGAGGGCAAGGCAGGGTACCTAAGTACTGGATAGGAACCTGTAGTGGGATGCTATGAACTCAATCCCTGTGACCCAACAAATGTTCAGAACAGACTGTGCAAACCATGGGAAACTCATGGCAGGGATCAGATTACTTGTGGATCCTGCGAGAGGTTCGAAATTTCATATCCAGGCTTACATACAGAGTGACATGAGGCTTGGAGGTCACTGTGAGCTGGTAAAACAGAGACGGCAAAATAGAGTCATCACAGAGGGTTATGAAGTTCACAGAAGCTGAGTGTTTTGGTCAAACTCAGAGTTACTATGCTGTGCGTCAGAGGTTTAAAAATAACCATGATACCTCTCTCTAGGAGCAAGGGAGACAGACACATAAACAGTAGTTTATAAAAGACTGTTACTAGTCTAATGCATGAAGCAGGTGTGGGTGGGGTCATAGAAGAGGAAATGAGCAAGACCAGTGGCAGACTTCTCTAAGGGAGGCTCTGTGAGAGCAGGAAGGGGGCCACTGATGGTTGGCAGTGGGAGGATGCTCCAAGAAGAATTGTTTGGGTGTGAATTGTCTTGGAAGCCATAATGAGGATTTCTGTGCTATACTACAGGCCATTTTTTTTTTTTTTTTAAGCATTTTAAAATCAATTCAGTTCAGTCACTCAGTCATGTTTACCTCTTTGCGACCCCATGGACTGCAGCACGCCGGGCCTCCCTGTTCACTACCAACTCCTGGAGTTTACCCAAAACCACGTCCATTGAGTTGGTGATGCCATCTGGCCATCTCATCCTCTGTTGTCCCCTTCTCTTCCCATCTTCAATCTTTCCCAGCATCAGGGTCTTTTCAAATGAGTCAGCTCTTCCCATCAGGTGTCCAAAGTATTGGAGTTTCAGCTTCAGCATCAGTCCTTCCAATGAACACCCAGGACTGATCTCCTTTAGGATGGACTGGTTGGATCTCCTTGCAGTCCAAGGGACTCTCAAGAGTCTTCTCCAACACCACAGTTCAAAAGCATCAAGTCTTCGGTGCTCAGCTTTCTTTATAGTCCAACTCTCACATCCATACATGACTACTGGAAAAACCATAGCCTTGACCAGATGGACCTTTATCGGCAAAGTAATGTCTCTGTTGTCTCGGCTGGTCATAACTTTTCTTCCAAGGACCAAGTGTCTTTTAATTTCATGGCTGCAGTCACCATCTGCAGTGATTTTGAAGCCCCCAAAAATAAAGTCTGACACTGTTTCCACTGTTTCCCCATCTATTTGCCATGAAGTGATGGGACCAGATGCCATGATCTTAGTCTTTTGAATGTTGAGCTTTAAGCCAGCTTTTTCACTCTCCTCTTTCACTTTCATCAAGAGGATTTTTAGTTCCTCTTCACTTTCTGCCATAAGGGTCGTGTCATCTGCACATCTGAGGTTATTGGTATTTCTCCCGGCAATCTTGATTCCAGCTTGTGCTTCATCCAGCCCAGCATTTCTCATGATGTACTCTACATACAAGTTAAATAAGCAGGGTGACAATATACAGCCTTGACATACTCCTTTTCCTATTTGGAAAACTTAGCTGTGGCCACAGGACTGGAAAAGGTCAGTTTTTATTCCATGTTGTTCCATGTCCAGTTCTAACTGTTGCTTCATGACCTGCATATATATTTCTCAAGAGGCAGGTCAGGTGGTCTGGTATTCCCTTCTTTCAGAATTTTCCACAGTTTATTGTGATCCACACAGTCAAAGGTTTTGGCATAGTCAATAAAGCAGAAATAGATGTTTTTATGGAACTCTCTTGCTTTTTTGATGATCCAGCAGATGTTGGCAATTTGATCTCTGGTTCCTCTGCTTTTTCTAAATCCAGCTTGAACATCTGGAAGTTCACGGTTCATGTATTACTGAAGCCTGGCTTGGAGAATTTTGCGCATTACTTTACTAGAGTGTGAAATGAGTGCAATTGTGTTGGAGAAGGAAATGGCAACCCACTCCAGTATTCTTGCCTGGAGAATCCCTGGGACAGAGGAGCCTGGTGGGCTGCTGTCCATAGGGTCACACAGAGTGGGATATGACTGAAGCGACTTAGCAGCAGCAGCAGCAGCAGCAGTGTGGTAGTTTGAGCATTCTTTGGCATTGCCTTTCTTTGGGATTGGAATGAAAACTGACCTTTTCCAGTCTTGTGGCCACTGCTGAGTTTTCCAAATTTGCTGGCATACTGAGTGCAGCACTTTCACAGCAAATAGTGCACACCTTTAATCAAATAACAAAAGATAGAGCTCTTAATTAAAAGATGTGTGTGTCAGTAGCTCTGGTATTTTGAAATTGTGGTCATGAAGTCCCCTGGCACAATCCTAAGAGCCACCACTAGGAACAATAGAAAGACTAGTTAGTGCTCAGGGCCAGGGACCCTCTACCTGATCCAGAGAGAAGTTCCAAAGCCTTCTGATAGACATGGAAACAGAGCCTTCTTTAAGAGCTCGGTTGTCGTTCAGTCACTCAGTCGTGTCTGACTGTTTGTGACCCCATAAAGTGCAACACACCAGGGCTTCCCTGTCCTTCACCATCTCCTGGAGCTTGCTCAAACTCATGTCCATTGAGTCAGTGATGCAATCCAACTATTTCATTCCCTGTAATCCCCTTCTCCTCCTGTCTTCAATCTTTCCTAGCATCAGGGTCTTTTCCAATGGGTCAAGTCCTCGCATGAGGTGGCCAAAGTACTGGAGTTTCAGCTTTAGCATCATTCCTTCCAAAGAAATCCCAGGGCTGATCTCCTTTAGGATGGACTGGTTGGATCTCCTTGCAGTCCAAGGGACTCTCAAGAGTCTTCTCCAACACCACAGTTCAAAAGCATCAATTCTTCGGTGCTCAGCCTTCTTCACAGTCCAACTCTCACATCCATACATGACTACTGGAAAAACCAAAGCCTTGACTAGAGGGACCTTTGTGGACAAAGTAATGTCTCTGCGTTTTAATATGCTATCTAGGTTGGTCATAACTTTGCTTCCAAGGAGTAAGCATCTTTTAATTAGGCAAGCATTAAAAGACCCTTGCTCCTTGGAAGAACAGTTAAGAAAAACCTGGATAGAGTGTTAAAAAGTAGAGACATTACTTTGCCAACAAAGGTCCCTGTAGTCAAAGCTATGGTTTTTCCAGTAGCCATGTATGGATGTGAGATTTGGACTGTAAAGAAGGCTGAGCACAGAAGAATTGATGCTTTTGAACTGTGGTGTTGTAGAAGACTCTTGAGAGTCCCTTGGACTGCAAGGAGATCAAACCAGTTAATCCTAAAGGAATTCAGTCCTGAATATTCATTGGAGGACTGATGCTGAAGCTGAAACCCCAATACTTTGGCCCCCTGATGTGAAGAACTGGCTCATTTGAAAAGACCCTAATGCTAGGAAAGATTGAAGACAGGAGGAGAAGGGGATTACAGGGGATGAAATAGTTGGATTGCATCACTGACTCAATGGACATGAGTTTGAGCAAGCTCCAGGAGATGGTGAAGGACAGGGAAGCCCTGGTGTGTTGCACTTTATGGGGTCACAAACAGTCAGACACGACTGAGTGACTGAACGACAACCGAGCTCTTAAAGAAGGCTCTGTTTCCATGTCTATCAGAAGGCTTTGGAACTTCTCTCTGGATCAGGTAGAGGGTCCCTGGCCCTGAGTACTAACTAGTCTTTCTATTGTTCCTAGTGGTGGCTCTTAGGATTGTGCCAGGGGACTTCATGACCACAATTTCAAAATACCAGAGCCCTACCACTTTTACTGGGCTGCCAGTCCCAGGGACATGGGAGCCTGGTGGGCCGCCATCTATGGGGTTGTACAGAGTCGGACACGACTGAAGTGACTTAGCAGCAGCAGTAGCAAAGAGTGAAATACAAGCTATCTGATTCATTATTTGAAATCTATTATTTCCACTTTTTCCCTCCCCTTCTGTTCTCTGTGAGTGTACGTGAGTTGCATACAGATTTATTTTTCACCAACATGAATTCTATTCCCGAAGCAATTTCAGAAAATGGTGACAAAAAATAATCTTTAGTACATAATGGGCTTCCCCAGTGGCACTAGTGGTAAAGAACCCTCAAGCCAATGTAGGAGATGTAAGAGACGCGGGTTCGATCCCTAGGTCTAGAAGACCCCCTTATCTAATAGTGTCTTCACTGATCTCCCCAAGTCTCTTATTGTGCACTCATGTGCATGTGAGGGATGTCAGAGAAAAGAAGTCAGGTACCCCGGCTGGACGGGGAGGGTAGCTCAGTTGGAGCAGGATTGGGATGATCCACAAGACTGATCTATCTCATTTATCAGAAGCAGAAGCTCAGGGCCCAGTGTTGCCAAAAGAAAAAAAAGTAAGCTGCTCCTGGAGAGGTTAGGAGGGATGCAGGGTTAGGTCTCCGGCTGACATTTGAACTACAGGGGTAGCGTAGGTGAGAGCTGATGCAAGTATGAACAGATGTTGAGAGTGAAGGATCTGGAGAGGAGCAGAGAGATTTGAGAGACATGGGGGCAGTGAAATGGGCAGCTAGAGGAGGCAGAGGGGAGAAGCGCTGCTATTTCAGAGGCCTCTGGTTTGTGGGACCAGATGAATGGCAATTCTGTAGATGAAAATCAGGTATAGAAGACAGAGTGGGTTTAGAAGGGAAGATGTCATTCCTCACAGTTTGCAAAGTGTTAGGCTCTTAATTAGGAACCAGGAGAGGGATCTGGATTGAGAAATAGGAATCTAGAGACCCCCCATATAAGAGAGAACTTGAGATCATACTGTTGACATGCAGGCTAGCATCCATCTTGCCTCTTTCAAACTTCAGTTACTTAAAAGGAACGTGAAATGAGTATGAAAAAAGAAGTAGAGGACACTGAAGGGAAAGACATGTTTTTGATTTAAGTCATTCAGAAGCAGTCAGAAAACAGGAAGACATTAGAGCCTCCACCCAGGACAGAGAGAAAGAACCCATGGAAGTTAAACAGAATCAAAGGAGGAGAGAAGGCATAAGTCTCAACCTTTACATGCTGCTGCTGCTGCTTCTGCTAAGTCGCTTCAGTTGTGTCTGACTCTGTGCGATCCCATAGACAGCAGCCCACCAGGCTCCCCCGTCCCTGGGATTCTCCAGGCAAGAACACTGGAGTGGGTTGCCATTTCCTTCTCCAATACATGAAAGTGAAAAGTGAAAGTGAAGTCGCTCAGTCGTGTCTGACTCTTCGCGACCCCATGGACTGCAGCCCACCAGGCTCCTCCGTCCATGGGATTTTCCAGGCAAGAGTACTGGAGTGGGGTGCCATCACCTTCTCCTCCTTTACATGCTAGATTCTTTTTTTTTTATTTTATTTTTAAACTTTACATAATTGTATTAGTTTTGCCAAATATCAAAATGAATCCATCACAGGTATACATGTGTTCCCCATCCTGAACCTGTTTAATGCCGTATCCCCTTGCTAGAAATGCAGTCTCAGCGTAGGTGGACCCTGAGAACTCGCACACGTGTTCTCAGCCCCCCTTCCAGGGCAGGTGGACGATAAGGACTGAGCATGGCAAAGGCATGTGAAGGGACCCACTGAGTAGCTTCACCAGCAGGAAGCCCACCCTCCTGCCTGCAGAGGGGTGTCTCAGCGGAGGGGGCCTCATGCTTGCCAGCTGCCTGTGCGTCTGTGTTGGCCGATGTGGGCTGTCATCCAGGGGCTGCAGAGGAGCAAGAAGGGAGCTGAGAGGCTTCCCTGCAGATGTGCAAACAGGCTCACCAGGCCACCCCAGCACACTCCCCCCCCAGTCAAGGGCAGATTCCAGAAAGTCGGTTCACAGGAGGGATTCTCCCAGCCAATTAATTCTCAGTAATAAATTAAGGGCATTGGGAAGCCCTATGGGTTGGGTTTAGTTTACCCAAGTCGTTACTTCGTGAACCTCATAAATTGGGCTCTTCTTTTGGATATTGGAATGGAATAAAGTGGAAGAAGAGCAGAGAGAAATTATTTTAACTTCTGAGTTCAGGACACAAATTAGTGAGACTCACACCTTTCCACAAACATTAAATTCCCCTCATATAACTTGCAATTACTGGCAAGTTAATTGGTTTTAGACCTCAATGTTATCACTTCCTGTAGGAAGCATAAGATAGAGTTTGTCAATAGTCCTGGAAATATATTATACACATGCAAGCATTTGAGGCAAAGGGAAATAAATAGCTTTATTATGGAAAATTTTCCATTTGAATCTATCTACCCAACCACAGACAGAGAAACCGGAGGCCCACAGTGTTGCCTGGAAGGATGGGGAGGCAGAGGTGGGGTGTGTGTGTGTGTGTGTGTGTGTGTGTGTGTGTGTGTGTGTGCACACGTGCACACGTGCCTGTAGTGTCTGTGGGTGTGTGTATGGCATGTGTGTATTAGCAGAACTTTCCTTTTTTTATGGAACCACAAAGGCTGGAGGTGTAACTGTTTCCTCATAATACCATTCTCCCTTGGAGAGGAGACTGACGAAAGTGAAGAGGTATATATACAAAAAAGAAAGTAGGCAAGAGAAATCATTTCTAAAATTATTGAAAAGTAAAAGTTAGGATTATAGCAAGTATTTTTCTTTTCTTTTGAGCTTGTACTTGAAGCTTAAGCCAGATCACAGTAGAGTTGCAGCAGCAATGCAACTGATTTTATATCTTCCCAGGATGTAATATCATGCAGGTGATCAGGAAGATCAATACAAAAGTGAGAGATGAGACAAGACAAAGAGATCTTACACTGGGGAGAATAATGGCTGCTAAATGAGTCTGTCCTCCCTTCAGATATGGACTCAATCAAAATTAGTGCAGAGAGAAAGAAGCGTGAGATATGTTGAGCTGCCTGGACATTGCTTAAAACAAGTGGGTATTTAAAGAATAATCGTTAAATTTAATGGTGGAATTGGGAGATATATGTCTTTTAGATTCAATTCTACCAGTGACTGAGGTATGTGAAAAAGTGTCAGTGTGTGAAAGCAACCTACAAGGCCCATACTTGTACCTTTAATGCATTTTAACATTAAACGTTTATTTTTTTTTTCTATGTAGGAGCTTAAATGAGATAATTCTCTTTACTCAGGGGGTAGCATAAATTCTATACAATATGTAGCATTTTTATAAAAATATTTTCTCCTAAGAAATATGCTCTCGTACTGCAACTTGATGAAGACCAAAAGAACTGTAAAACAAGTGGAACTTGCTGGAATAATTTAGAAGCAGGATTAGAGCATGCACAGAACCGGGCAGCCCTGGAGAAGATTTGAATCCTGGCTCTGTCATTTTCTTGCCACATTTTGATCAATCACCTGTAGCAAGAGGATCATTATGCCTCTTCTGCTTGGTGATGGAGCTCAGTAAATGAACTAAGGAAAATCATCTGGAAGCTAGCCCATGCTTAATAATATTAGAAATTTAGTCTGAAATAGTCTTTTCTGCAGATAAGGAAAGTGAAGTTAAAAACCTCTGAGCCCGTGAGTGAGCATTAGAAGCTGGCCCCACTCCCAGACCCAACTAGGCTCCAAGGAAGGTCTTCTGACATCACCCTACAACCATGACAAAGTGAATATGCTTTTCTTTTAATGTGATACCTTCAAGTCAAAGATCAAATTCTCTGTGATCACTGAAAATCTAAAATATGCCTGGTTTTACTTTTCCAAAGCAAGGGAGATTGAGACTGTGAGCTGTGACTTCCTCTGCTTTCGAAGGAACAAGGCTATTCCCCATAGAGTTTCTAACGTTGTGTGTGATAAAGAGGCAAGTGCATAGCCTAGGGGTATGACCCTCACAAGCAGTCCCCTCATGATTCAGGGAGAGGGACAGGAGGGGCTGGCTGGCTTGCAGATGAGGGGTGTGGAAGTCCGTCTCGGATTTGCAGTAGTACTCTGAGCAAGGGTCCTCTTTGTACTTTTGCCGTCACCCACTGGGAGTTCAAAAGAAATTAGGTCTCACCTAAACTGGATTTTCTCCATGTACATTAGCATTTGTAAAATCTTGCCAATGTTTGGCCACTTGCTAATTAGTAATAGGATATCTTCACTAAATTTAATCATGTATTATTGCTGCTGAATTGACCTATAACAAGCCAATCAAGGAGTACTTCTTGTATATAGGTTCAATTTTTATTCTGGTCGGAACACCTCAGTTAGCAAACATAATCCAGTACTAGAAGTTGGATTACAATGACTTTTTAACTAATTCAAGGAAATGGGAATTTACAAAAATATAGCAAAATGTTAGGAAGCAACTGTTGTTTTTCTGATTCACTTACACTCAAGTATTGGCCAGGAATGATTTGTCTCTTTAACAAGTAGTAGAAAAAACAAAGCTTTAGTAAAACAAAGCTTTAGTAAGGAAAGGATAATTCTTTCTCAAGAATCATTAAGAATTAAGCAACCAAAGACTGAGGTTGAAAGTATTTTACTTCATAAGACCCTTTAATCTTCCTATTATACAAAGCTTCAAGTATTTTCAGAAGTTTAAGTAGAAAACATTGAGCTGGAATTAAGCAGAATAACATCTGGAAGTTGGAGCTAGATACTCCCACGTGTATCTCTGGATTATTTATTTGACTGCAGCTTCAACTGATGCTCCTGGTGTTCTTTAGATATTTAGAGAAATACAGATATTCATGAATCTCACACTCTTGCTTTACACCTCCTCACAAAGAGGATCTCCAGTTGGTCCTAACAGAATCATTATTAAATGGATGAACTTAGTATTTTTAAATCTCTTTAATCTTTAGGGAGGCTTCCCTGGTGGTTCAGATGGTAAAGAATCCTCTTGAAATGCAGGAGACCTGGTTTCAATTCCTAGGTTGAGAAGATCTCCTGGAGGAGGGCATGGCAGCCCACTCCAGTTTTCTTGTTGGAGAATCTCCATGGACAGAGAAGCCTGGTGGGCTACAGTCCTTGGGGTCGCAAAGAGTCAGACATGACTGAATCACTAAGCAGAGCACAGCACAGCACAGCATACCTGTAAATATTGTTGATCTGTGTTTGCTGAAAAGTTCTCAAAGGATTGAATTCGGGGCTTCCCAGGTGGCATTAGAGGTAAAGAACCCACCTGCCAATGCAGGAGATGTAAGAGATGCTGGTTCAATCCCTGGGTTGGAAAGATCCCCTGGAGGAGGAAATGGCAACCTACTCCAGTATTCTTGCCTGGAGAATCCCATGGACAGATGAGTCTGGCAGGCTATCAGACTTAGCACAATCTTTAGACATCTGTCATGTAACTGTATAATTTAACTGCAATAAAATTTGGATACATCTGTTTTCCATTTTAATTAGTTTGAGAAGACAGAGTTATGCTTTTTGTTAGTAATTATGTAAATACACAGGAAGAAAACAGATTTAACTGCAAATTCATGTATTTTTGAACTACTTCTCTAAATACATATGTACACAGCAAAGCCATCACCATCACATTAGGATTTTATCCTTCATAATCTAGTCCACCTAAAACTGAAGTAGGCTCACAATTTCTCATCTTAAATGATTTGTTTATAGTTTCAAGTTTACTATTTTCTTTAGGTTGAATCCATTTAAGAAAGTATATACACCTCTTCAATTCTGTTTCTAGGTTCACTGAGGTGAACAGTCATGAACATAGCATCTAGATAAACTGGCTAAAGACCTAAGCCTCTACAAAAATAATGGGAACAATGTTAAAATTTTATATCTGCAGAAACTTTTCCCCCAGGGAACACATTTAAATCAACACACAATATCACTGCATCACAAATGGAGCTGAAAAATCATGAAATCATTCCTGAAAGTCCAACAGCAATATGCTGAAGAGAGTTTCGAGGCATCACCCATAATTCATCAGCCAAATCTCATTTCCAGCAAACTGGAAGCTGTGATAGGCTGTAAATTCTGGCTCCTTGGACTCGATCAGGATCTCAGCTGTCTCAGCCTCGTCCTCCATTCCTGCCAAGGGGAGCCATTCCTGGGCATCCGTAGTGAAGGCGGGGTGTGCAGCGGTGGCAGTCACGAGCCCCAGCAAGCACCGGGCGGAGGGCCCTCCCCGAAGCTGTCCCCGGCCCGTGTGCTCCTCCGCCGGTGTGTGCGTCTACTGACTGGCTTTCTTTTCTGAGGGGAGACCTATGGAAACCAAAGGGAAAATGCTTCAGATTGAAAATTAAAGATTCATTTCTTTTCTTCTGGCTTAGGGCTAACATAAACTTTGAGGCTGGCAAGAAAAGAAATACTTTATTCATGAGCCCTCACAAGTTTACACTGCGAAATCAAGAGGTGGCAAATGGAGGGTTATTATTTTCAACATTGACATATGCGTACTATTTCCTGAAATCACTTGTGGCCTAGTTCTGATCATGCCTGAGGAGGAATGCTCTGGACTACTCCTCATTCTTGCTAGCATTTTTGTGGCTCTGGCATTTGCTTATGAAAGTGAGTTATATATGTTACTATTAGGTTCAGTACTCAATCCACAGAGAGATAATTGCCAAATATACTACTTTAAAAATATGATACTGGGTGCATTATTGCCAAGGCCATAGAAAAGATCAGAGTTGGTAAGATGTAAATGCGTATCATGAAAACCAATATGAAAAATTTGGAATTTTAGTAGGAGCAGGAAAAAATGCCACAAACGATTGCCATAGGGAAGATAAAGAAGTTTACTCATGGCAACAGAATTAAAAAATCATATGAATGCCAAGAAATGGAGTTTTCTTGATTGATGATAACGATTTAGTATGCTAAATGTTTTATATTTGCTGCCCTGCATTTGGCATTTCAAATATATGCTAAACTAACATTTTAGTAACAGGAAGATGAAAAGTTACTTTTTCCATGTTTAAGAAATATTTTTCTGAGAACTGTGGTCATTATATAAAAAAATATCCACTGGAAACCACAAATCTTATAGAAGAAAACATAGGCAGAACTTCTTTGACATAAATCATAGCAATATTTTTTTTTGATCTGTCTAAGGCAAAGGAACAAAAGCAAAACTAAACAAATGGGACATAATTAAACTGGAAAGCATTTGCGCAGCAAAGGAAACCATCAACAAAATGAAAAGACAAGCTACTGAATGGGAGGAAAATACTTGCAAATGATTTGAATAACATGGGTTTAAAGCTAACATATATAAATAGCTCATATAACTCAATATTAACAAAAAACAATTGAAAATGGACACAAGACCTGAATAGACATTTTTCCAAAGAAGATAGACATTTGACCCATAGGCACATGAAAAGATGCTCACATCATTAATCATCAAAGAAATGAAAATCAAAACCACAATGAGAAATCAGCTCACACCCGCCCAAATGACTGTCATCAAAAAGACCACAGATAACCAGTGTTGGCAAGGAAGTGGAGAAATGGTAAACCTTGGGCACTGTTGGTGGGAATGTTAGTTGGTATAGCCACCGTGGAAAATGACACAGCTGCTAAGTCGCTTCAGTCGTGTCTGACTCTGTGCAACCCCATAGATGGCAGCCCACCAGGCTCCCCCGTCCCTGGGATTCTCCAGGAAAGAACACTGGAGTGGGTTGCCATTTCCTTCTCCAATGCATGACAGTGAAAAGTGAAAGTCAAGTCGTTCAGTCGTGTCCGACTCTGTGTGACCCCATGGACTGCAGCCTACCAGGCTCCTCCGTCCATGAGATTTTCCAGGCAAGAGTACTGGAGTGGGGTGCCATTGTCTTCTCCGGAAAATGACATAGAAACTCCTCAAAAAAATGAAAAATTGAACTACCATATGATCTAGCAATTCTACTCCTGGGTGTATAGCCAAAGAAAACAAAAGCACTAATTCAAAGCAATATATGTATCCCAAAGTCCATTGCTTATAAAGATTAGTGTTTGTCTAGGAATGTATTTCGGAGAAGGCGATGGCATCCCACTCCAGTACTCTTGCCTGGAAAATCCCATGGACGGAGGAGCCTGGTGGGCTGCAGTCTGTGGGGTCGCGAAGATTTGGATGTGACTGAGCGACTTCCCTTTCATTTTTCACTTTCATGCATTGGAGAAGGAAATGGCAACCCACTCCAGTGTTCTTGCCTGGAGAATCCCAGGGGTGGGGGAGCCTGGTGGGCGGCTGTCTATTGAGTCACACAGAGTTGGACATGACTGAAGCGACTTAGCAGCAGCAGCAGCAGGAATGTATTTACTACTTGCATTTTCATATGTTCCTGCACATGTAAATGTACCTTTGCATTCTATTTAGTATTCTTGTAGCAAAATCACTTAGTTTACTGATAGGTTGACCTTTGGAGTATTAAAGATGAGGTGGCATTTCTCCTATAACTCTTTTCTAACACTCTAGAAACAGGCATAAAGTTATCCGTCTCTAAATTTCAATTAATTCTTCTCTATTCACTAAGAAAGTAAAATATTTTATAAAAGAAAAATATTGTTTTGTCCATTGGTATTGAAAATTGTACAATGCATAGTCTCTAAGTTTCTGCTGTTTCTTACATTTCTTGAGTAGTTTTTGCTATTTACACTGGTCTGTTATCTCTTTATACAACTGGGAACTGTAAAAGTCCAACTAATCCAATCCATTTACCAATGTAAAATCACCTGTAACTTTTAAATATAAAAACAGCTATTAAAGACACAAACTGAGAAATATAGATTCTGACTTTCAGGACAGACCATCAGAATTTATTTAAATACAATAGTGCAAAGTATGGTACTACTACATTTTACTTGATATGGCTTAGCGGTTACAATGTGGGCTTTGGAGCTCGACTGTGCGGGCGTGTCTGCGTTCCAGCCAAGTGGGGTTCGACAAGTTACATGATCTTTCTGCTCCTCAGTCTCCACGTTTGCAAAACAGGACAACGACAGTCCTCATTTCACACAGTTGCTATAAGGTTTTGATGAGATAATAAACATAAAGCACCTAAAATAGTTTCTGGCGTATAGTCAGTGTTATAGGGTGAACTGTGCCCTCTTTAAAAGATATGTTTAAGTCCTTACCCTGTAAACATGTCCTTATTTGGGAATAGGGGCTTTGCAGATTAACATAAGGCTATACTGGATTAGCCTAATCCAATATGACTGGTGTCCTTATATATATAAGAAGGGGAAAATCGAGACACAGACACAAAGGGAAGATAGCCACATGAAGAAAATAGACACAGATTCAGATTATGCTGTCCCAACCAGGGAACATCTGGGATGACTAAAAGCTGAAAGACGCAAGGAAGGACCCTCCCCTCCCTGCAGGCTCTAAAGGGAGCTTGACTCTTGTCAACACGTAAATTTCGGACTTCTACTTCTGAGAATAAATTATGTGAGAGCACAAATTTTTGATGCAATAAGACACCTAGTTTGTGGTATTTTGTTGTGGTCGTCCTAGGAAACGAATTCAGCCATTATTCTATTAATTACTTATTACTTGACATTGGTAAAGGCCAGTTAGAATGGTTGGGCTTTGATCTTCTGTATTATAAAGAAATAATGATGTTTGCTTACAACACAATCTTGCATGCCTATGTTCACGCGTTCCAAATATGTAAGGACTGAACAGCTTATTAGACAAACTTTAACTCTACACCATATGAGAATTTTGGAAGGTACAGAAGTGATCAGCATAAAATACAGTCAAAAACCATAGCCTTCTAACATTTCAGAAAGGAGGCAGCAATGTGTTTTCAAGGCTATAGTAACTCTACTGTGCCATAATTGTTTTGGAAACATGGAAATCATTTTGCATTCCATTCTGATAATGGATAAAATGAGATTGAAATATTCTTTGTAAAATCACACATTTAAACAGAAACTGTAACCCATTAACATCTGTGGACTTCAAAGTAGAAAAATGCCATTACTTAATCCTATGCAGAGAAAAAGCCAGGAAACTCTCAAAGATTTGAAACCTTTATTTAAATCTTTAGCTCTAAAAGATTTGCTTTTCAGTGTGTCCCCAAAGCACTCTAAAATAACCACGGCTGTAACTGAGAGCAAGGCTGAGCCGACGACTGTCCCATGTATACTAAATACCTGCTGACCTTACTGCTCAGCCAGGGAGCCCTTTCCTGTGTCTCCTCCCGTCTTCAGAGGACCCAGCTCTGGCCCTCCTCCAGCCAGACTCCCCTTCACTAAGGGAGCCTGCCTCCCTTTAGAACAAGCCCCAGCACCTGCAGGCAGACCCACAGGTTCTCTGCCAGGCGACCCTGGGTCTGCTTCCAGGCTCCATGTGGTCCTCTTCTGTTAAGTGAGGGGTATATGGATGAAGTTGGGATATGCCCGCTGGGCTGTTCTCAAAGTCACACTCCAGACCCCTCCCAGGGGGAGGGTGAAAGGGCACGGGTGGGGGCACTGCCCAGATCATTCCATGCCACTGTGTTCTGGCACAGAGCTGACTGAAATCTCAGGGTTCTAAAGTTGATACTGGCCTTCCAGCTTCATTTATTAATAGGAAGATCGACATATTTTGGGATTCCTTGGTGGCTCAGATGGTAGAGTCTGCCTGTAATGTGGGCGACCTGGGTTCGACCCCTGGGTCAGGAAGATCCCCTGGAGGAGGGCATGGCAACCCACTCCAGTATTCTAGCCTGGAAAATCCCAAGGATGGAGGAGACTGGCCGACTACAGTCCATGGGTCACAAAGAGTTGGACATGACTGAGTGACTTCAATTTCACTTTCTTTTGCACCCACTATACCTTTGAAAAATCAGAAGGCTCCATGTGTAAAAATCAGAGTCACTATTTAAGGTTAAATTATAATAAGAGGAATCACAAAGGAAGATGCTAAGATAAAAATATCCTAAATATATTGGGGTCAGAAAAATAGATCTGTCATGAGCATAAGAAATTAATAAAAACCAAGAACTAGGACAATCTATAAAGCACATGTACTAATTAACATTAATTTAAATATCCATATTTTTAAAAGGATCCTTTTTATTTAAACAAAATATTTAAAGTATTTATTATATGAGTAAAACTTAGAGCAATTTTCAGAAATAGTTTCTGTTTATAGATTATCAAAAAGAGTCTCATTTTTCTACTCAATTTTCTTCCTACAGCTTGAATTTTGGTATTTCTGGCCCCAAACACAGGCCATATTGACTAGCACTATATTCTTGAATAGTGGAGAATAAATATATTAGTCATATAATGAGACAATAGAAATATCTTTATAATAAAAAGATTTTAAAACCTATATATTTTAAACAATACCACAAAATTATTTTCAAGCATTCTGAGCAACTGCATTGGTTCTACAAAGCAAAAGGAGCTTTCCAATTAAATGAAACAAAAACTAACAAGAATCATTACTGAAATTAATTAATGGTACATGCAATGTCTGTGACAGGGTGATTTCAGAGCTTCTGCCAAGTCTCAAGACCTGGCTTGACCTTGGAAATAGCATCAGCTTTGGAAACTAGAAGAGGAGCAGGTAGATTTTTAAGTAAGGAGTTTCTCTCTATGATGGTCCTCTGGTCATGATCAACCCTTTCCCTGCTATAGACAAGCCACAGATAGCTGCAGAGCTGTGTTGGTATGGAGGTCAGGTTTCAAATGGTAATATCCCTTCAGTTTCTGCCAGGACTGCTCAAGCAAGATTTTTATCTTATGACACATTTATTATGCACTTATTCTTAAGTGGGCTTCCCTGGTGGCTCAGTCAGGAAAGAATCCGCCTACAATGTGAGAGACCTGGGTTTGATCCCTGGGCTTCGAGGATCCCCTGGAGGAGGGCACGGCAACCCACTCCAGTATTCTTGCCTGGAGAATCCCATGGGCAGAGAAGCCTGGTGGGCTAAAGTCCATGGGATTGCAAAGAGTTGAACACAACTGAGCGACTAAGCACATTCTTACATAGCACTGTGTCTTTTACCTGTGAGAGTCTAAATGTCGAATGAGAAGCACAGATAATGCACGCTATGACTTCCTAGGAAGAGGAAATTATTGAGGGTTAGGTACTAGTCCCATAACTATCCACGATAAGACCCCAATTGTCATTTTTATATCTATCATTTTAGAAAATGCTTAATATAGCGAGAGAGGTAGGTTTTCAAGGGCACTATAGGATGTGATTCAAAACACAGGTTTGGAAGTCTTAATGTACCTGAAATCTAATTCCAGGGCTAAATCTTCCTAATCAGTTTCCTCATCTGTAAAATGGTCACTTTATAGCATTGTTGTGAAGATTAAAACAATGTTTTAAAAGTACTCAGGTTGCTACATAATAAAGGCTAATTTTTCATTGTAATTTTACATCTGTAGACCATGTCACACAACATGTTTTACATCACAAAGCTCTATATTTCTTACCAAATAGACAAAAATCAGTTGGTCTCACACACTGACTATAAAATTATATATTTGCATATTATTTAGTTTCTGAAGGTCATCACAATTCATTCCTGTTTTATATAGTTATTAGGTTCTAGGATATTTGTCCAAGATGAATATAATAGTGATATATAAATGGCTTCATGATATTATTGAATTTTCTACTGTATAATTTTTTGTCTAGTGATTAAACTCCAACTCAGGAGAAAATGGAGAAGGCAATGGCACCCCATTCCAGTACTCTTGCCTGGAAAATCCCATGGATGGAGGAGCCTGGTGGGCTGCAATCCATGGAGTTGCGAAGAGTTGGGCACGACTGAGCGACTTCACTTTCACTTTTCACTTTCATGTATTGGAGAAGGAAATGGCAACCCACTCCAGTGTTCTTGCCTGGAGAATCCCAGGGACAGGGGAGCCTGGTGGGCTGCCGTCTATGGGGTCACACAGGGTCGGACACAGCTGAAGCGACTTAGCAGCAGCAGCAGCAGCAGGAGAAAACATGTTTAATATTCATTCCAGATCAATATCATATAAAATGGGAAATTATAATTGGGTGGCAACTCAGCTATTGTATAATAATGGATTTCAAAAACATAGACATTATGCAACGACCATTATGGTTAATAGCATGCTTTTCAATTAAAAGTTCTCTATTAAGACTTGAACCCAAGAACCTCATTAAAGACAATGGTTATATTAGTAGTAGAAAAGAAAAAAGAAAGTACTACAGTTTTCTGATAAATATATAGACATTTTATTACAGAGTTCTCACTCTTTACCTTTCTTCTACATAATGCTACTGTTAGTTATGGCCTTTGCCACTCCCACTGCTTCTGTGTGCAGCTGTCAAGGTTGTGTACTGCACAACTGTAGGGAGCTCTGTTTATGCAGACTACCATGAAAAGCCCCTGGACTTGTGAAGTTCCCAACCGGAGAAACTACATATGGTATCCCTGGCCCGTACTTCCACTCCCTACTGGACTCCTTGTACTGGAAACTAGAATTCTGTGCCCTCAGATATGAACTAAAGGAGAAAACATTTCAAGCATGGCCTGAAACTGGACTATGGCTCGTTTTCAGCTTTTCTAGATGGATTCCAGTATCTGGATACTAACTACTTAAAGAGTTCCAGGTGTGGGTCACGTTGCAATTTTTAAGCATGTAGCAGACATTGCTGAGTTTTGATTGCGTGTGATGAGAACAGAAATGGGATTATGATTATAGCCCAGTTTATTCAGCCCACTTCTGGGTGGCCTCCTGAGAGCAGAGAAGCAAGAAGCAGAATGTCTAGCAGGTTCTGAAAAGAAAGAGGAGCGTGATAAACCAGAGAAAAATAAGACAAAAGAGTATTCTTATTTGTGAGTACTTTGTAAGTGACTTTTTACTGTTTTCAAGCACACTTAAGAGTGGGTGTTGTGGGCAACTCTGGCCTAAACTTGGAGTCTGACATTTAGTCATTAGGGAACACGGCCCTAAGCTTTTGGTTTCGTCTGTCTGTCTGTCTGCCAGTGACATTTGAAGTATGTGTCTAGCAACCTCAGCCTGAAAGAGTGATGCGCATCTGCACTTTGTAGTAGAATCACAGAACTTTGTGCTGTTATTGGTATAACAGAGCTCTGCTGGAATCTCTAACCCCAGCTGGAATACTGACTCTGAGACGGAATAGGAATAGAAGTCAGAACTGAGATCCATGCATTTCTGCACTCAAGCATTTTCTTTTTCTAAAGGAGTTTGATTTAACTCCAGGCGCATCATGTTAGAGTTGCGTATGCAACACAACTTTATAGTGGGTCCTCCCCAAGTCCAAGTGAATGCATGTCGAGTAAACATCCCCCCCAAAGATCCTATTGAAATGTAAACATGAAAGAATTCTCAATCCAGCTGTGGTCTTACCACTTGCCTTGTGCTGCACATCTGGCGGAAACTGGTCAGGAGCATACCACTGGTCGTCTGGCTGTGTGGAACAATAAACCATTATTATAGCAATATGCGCTGCAAGGCAAACACGGTGGCCTGTTAAAAATATAGCTGTTCTATGTGGCTTTATTACCCAGGCAACACAAAAGTAGTTGCTACCCAAACCTGTTGCTCCCTTATCTCCCTGATCACTGTTATCATCTCCTGACCCACCCCCCTCCTACATCCACTAAGTGTTTGGTCAGAATTTGGGATTCTGACTTTTTTTTTTTGAAACAGATGTGTTTTGAATATGTGCAGAAGTATAAACACATTTGTAAAAACGTACTATAGCCCATAAATAAAAGAATTTATCATCAACAAATGCTCTTTTTTAAAACCCTCACACAGGAGGTAACAGGAAGACCAAAAGACAAAAATGTCCAAGTTGAATGTTTTCCACTGGTTCAAGGAAGAAATCTCAGCCATGAGGGCATGGCTTATGGAGGCTCAGGATGGGAAAGCAGGGAAAAACTTTCCTTTGGTATGTTCCTCTGCAGAAACTGTTCTAAATTGCTTACATAGTTTAGACTAGAGAGGCAGTGAGAAGACAGGGCGCACTGGGATTCTTCTCTTGGAATTTCTCCTAGATGTACGCCAATTAAGAACAGCTAGATATTGAACCTCAGGAAACCTGTCAAATGAATTGCAGTGAAATAAATATAAACTATGGGCAGTCCTGGGTGTTCATTGGAAGGCCTGATGTTGAAGCTGAAGCTCCAATACTTTGGCCACCTGATGTGAAGACCTGATTCATTTGAAAAGACCCTGATGCTGGGAAAGATTGAAGGCAGGAGGAGAAGGGGACGCAGAGGATGAGATGGCTGGATGGCATCACTGACTCGATGGACGTGACTCTGAGTGAACTCCGGGAGTTGGTGATGGACAGGGAGGCCTGGCGTGCTGCGATTCATGGGGTCGCAAAGAGTCGGACACGACTGAGCAACTGAACTGAACTGATGGGCTTTCCAGGTGGATCAAGTAGTAAAGAATCTGCCTGCCAGTTCAGGATGTGGGTTTGATCCCTGGGTTGGGAAGATCCCCTGGAGGAGGACATGACAGCCCACTCCAGTGTTCTTGCTGGGAAAATTCCATGGACAGAGGAACCTGGTGGCTACAACCCATGGGGTTGCAAAGGTCGGACACGACTGAACACAGACAAACAAAATATAAACGATAGACCTGAATTTCAAAATATAGGTCCAAGGCCAGAATATTGTATTTACCCACTTAGAAAAGAGTAGTCTCAGCTTTACCCAGGAGGTTGGTCTGTCTTCCTGCTCCAGATGCTGGTCCCTGCTTCCTCTACCTCTCTCCCCAAGACACAGTGAACACAAAGCTTTTGTTCTATTATTCAATTACCACCTGAAAATAACTCAGGAACATTTTCTCTAACAACCAGCCAATAGGGAGTATTTTACAGGGCTGCCAGACCACTGAAAGTAGCCTAAAATTTCAGTTCCTGACAAGCACCCTGACAAGATGCTAAGAAATACTGGATCTGGTGCAGTCTGACTCCACTTTACCCTCACTCAGACACCTAGGCTCTTGGCTCCTCTTGGTCCATGAAAAAACTAAGAGAGGATATGAGATCATCTCTGTTTTTCATCTCCTCATTTATTTTTAAATGTCTCAAATAACACTGGATAAGTGACGTGAGCCTCAGTTTTATATTCCAGGGCAGCTGCCAAAAGAAGGTGAATATATCATAATTTTACAAACACTATTGCATGGGCTTTAATTCAGGCTTAGAAATAAGCATGAAACATGAAATATTATTTTTAAATGAACTCTATGAGTTTCTGTAATTTTTATCCTTATACTGAGATTTTGTTTAACTGAATACTGCTTGAAAATGTAGCCATTACATGACTTGGAATCTGGTTTCAAATACAGACCTTTATTTTGTGATGATTTTATGTGATCTGGACTGCCTTATTGCTTGTAATTGATAGGAAAAGACTCATGTGCTTTTGTAGTAGGTGAATTTCTGTCTTCTTGAAGATTTGAAGTATACAGTCATTTTTACTTCCAGGAAAATTTGAATGACTCATTGGTTTTCTAGTTAACCTTCCACAAGAGCATTTCCCCCCAATTCCCTAACCTGTAGACAACTAAACTCCTTAGTAAATTTTTATCTCTTTATGTTTCCCACAATATTAATTTCCTTCTATATTCTGAAAAAAAAAATTAGAATGATAGTTGTGTTTGGAGATTCCCAGAAATGTTTCTAATGAAAAGAAAAAAGTAAGTAAACAGGTAAAGAAAAAAAAAAATGGAGGGGGGAGAGCAGACAGAAGCAGCGATCATCAGCAACACAAAAAGAACCAAATTCTCATCTGTGCACTGTGTCACACCAGGGTCAAATAAGAGATGCTCATTAAATTCTGACATCCTTCCACCACCCAAACAGTAATTATCTCCTGATTTGGAAAAGGGCTTTTGAGTCAAAAGCCTCAAATACAAAAAGTGTGAGAAGTTTCAGGCAACTCTGAACTCCTTTACTGTTCTCCTAGGAAAAGCCCAGTTAAAATTTCAGATTCTTTGCATAATCAGAAATATGGTTAATAATAATTAAGGGAAAAGAGATTGTCTGAGCTAATCCAAAATGAAGAAAAACGCATGATTTATTTCCTGCATAATGATTCTGTCTATGTAGGCGAAATAGAGAATAGAGACAAATTTCCAGACCATGGGGGAGGGTGGGTGGAATACTGCCATTGAGAAGGAAAGGGAGGGTGTTTTGGGTCTGACTTATTCAGGTTGACTGTTCAAATCAATTCCACTCACAAATAATTGCTTCACTGTTCACTTCATTTTGCCTGGGTAGACACAGCCATAGAAAGCAACTTAAGTGGGTCACTTTTTCTTGAATCCTTTAAGAATACCCTTTCAATTGGAAAATGTCAAAGACTATTTTGCACAGATGTAACCATATTCACAGTAGTTGAATATAAATTTACAACTGAAAAAGGCATCTCCCAGACTGTTTTATTGTGTTCACTTTGCTTTTCTTTATACACAGAAATGTCTTCTTTGGTAGAGTCAGGTGTGTCATTAAAAATGACCCATATCAAATGGTATGTTTGTTCATGGAATTTTAGCTCAATTTGATACCTTTCAGTGAATGTATTCATATCTATATGTCCTGTATATGCAGAGTTTCAAAGATACTTAGAGTGTACATTGACCACTGTAACTCTGCAAATCAGAGGCTAAGATAAATAGAGGCTCTTTTTGTAGAAAATAATATGTGCCAGTATCCCAGAGACAGACATCATTTCTATCAAAAGAGAGTATTAGTCGGAGAAGGCAATGGCGCCCCACTCCAGTGCTTTTGCCTGGAAAGTCCCTTGGACGGAGGAGCCTGGTGGGCTGCAGTCCATGGGGTCGCGAAGAGTTGGACGTGACTGAGTGACTTCACTTTCACTTTCATGCATTGGAGGAAATGGCAACCCACGCCAGTGTTCTTGCCTGGAGAATCCCAGGGACGGGGGAGCCTGGTGGGCTGCCGTCTATGGGGTCGCACAGAGTTGGACACGACTGAAGCGACTTAGCAGCAACTTAGCAGCAGAGACATAGAACTTGATGGTTGGAATGGAGGCTTTTACTTACTGGGTGCTTCTGTAGGTTCTGCACAGCCCCAGGGTCCATCAGTAGGTATGGATCCCTCAGGTGGAAATTCCAGCCGCAGTTACAGGTTGGGAAACACATCTGAGGAGAAGAATGCTGTTAGTTTACCGAAAGCAGGTGCAACTGGGGAGTCACACTGACCCTTGCTTTATAAAACCCCGAGGTTTGGTTGAAATCTTAAGGTTTAGCCTAAATCTGGCATAATCTAAATTCAAGATAGGAGGTCTGTCAATGCAGATACTGAGACAGATGAAGCCATAGGCCAAATTTTATTCAAAGTGAAACTATAGTTGTTTTTCCATGTTGAAGATACTAAAAATACCTGAAAACGTATATAGAGTTAACTTTATGTTTCTGAGTTATCTTCACAGAGTCCTCACTTAAGAAGAACCAATCTTTAAGTCATAAAACAAATTTTCTTAAACTGCAGCCAGAGACTCCAATATAACTAATGTCCAGAGAGGAAATGAGGAATTAAGAGAAATAATATTCATTCCTAAGTCTACTAGAGAACCAATGGAATGGAATGCTCTAATGCCCAAGAAGATATTCTTTCTCAAAAGAAGGCAGAAGACATCTTTGATGTTGTTTTCAACTGTTTTGTAAGCAACTGTATGAACTATCAAGGAAATATATTTCTCAGGTATTTGTACTCTATGAAGAAATTTCTACCTGCATGAACACACACTAAGACGTGTGCTCCTGTTGAAACCTATTCTGTAAAGCACGTGCTTTTCTTGAGTGTTGGGGTCGAGAGGCCTTGGTACCTAAGTATTATCTCTCCACTGACATTTTAATTGATAATGAAAAGCATGAGTTGTCCTAGGCCCTCTGTAGCAGAACTTGAATTTGCCTTTAATTGGGACCACGAGAAACTGCTGCATTTGGGAATAAATGTGAGTAAAACTCAGAGTCGGCCCTTCTAACATGACAAGAAGTTGTGAGTAAGGATCAACATACCTGTTTTAATTGCCTCTCTAGTTTTTCTTTCTCCATCTGACAGGCTTTTATCTGTGGACAAGACAAAAGCATTTGTGTATCAGAAACAGCAACTCCTGGCCCAGTTGGCAGGGATCTGCTCAGAAATCCAAGGGGTGAAGCCCTAACAATAATACCAATAAAAATAGTTGAGTTTTGGATTTTCCAGGCATAAATTGGTTCTATTGTGAAATTTTCAAATGAAGTTTGCAAAGTTGGGTATTTTAAAATTGTTATTCCAAATTATTGTGACCACTGCAATTCTGTTTTAGGTTGATGTATTTGGATCTAGGTGTGAATGTAGATATAGACATAGATGTGGGTATATAAATAGCTTCTACTGCTTATTGAATGTAATTGTACAGTCAATTGTATAGTCAAAAGTTTCCACAATAAATTTTAGAAGTTGCACATGCACTTAATACATGCCAGACACTGATCTAAGTGCTTTATACTTAATAACTCACATTCAAGCCTCCAATACCTCTAAATGGTACTTAAAATTTATATTCCTATTTTGCAGAAGAGGTCACTGAGGTATGAGATGCTGAGTAACTTGTTCAAAGTCACACTGGTATACTTCATCTGGCGGAGTCATCTCCCCTGAGTTCCCCCAACATCTGACGCATCTAAGGAAAGCTGGTTTTTCTTGCACTCTTTAGTCATGCTGTTGTCATCCCTGAAGTGAAAGTGAAAGTGTTAGCCACTCAGTTATGTCCAATTCTTTGTGATTTCATGGACTAAAGCCCACCAGGCTCCTCTATCCCTGGAATTTTCCAGGAAAGAATACTGGAATGGGTAGCCATTCCCTTCTTGAGAGGATCTTCCAAACCCAGGGACTGAACCCAGGTCTCCTGCATTGCAGATGGATTCTTCACCATCTGAGCCATATGAATCCTTTCCAAGTCCCACCTATGGAATTATTCTCTCCTTTCAGTTCAGTTCAGTCTCTCAGTCATGTCCGACTCTTTGCAATCCCATGGACTGCAGCATTCCAGGCCTCCCTGTCCATCACCAACTCCTGGAGTTTACTCAAACTCATGTCCGTTGAGTCAATGATGCCATCCAACCATCTCATCCTCTGTCATCCCCTTCTCCTCCCACCTTCAATCTTTCCCAACATCAGGGTCTTTTCAAATGAGTCAGTTCTTCATATCAGGTGGCCAAAGTATTGGTTTCAGCTTCAACATCAGTCCTTCCAATGAATACCCAGGACTGATCTTTAGGATGGACTGGTTGGATCTCTTTGCAGTCCAAGGGACTCTCAAGAGTCTTCTCCAACACCATAGTACAAAAGCATCTATACGTTGGTGCTCAGCTTTCTTTATAGTCCAACTCTCACATCCATACATGACTACTGGAAAAACCATAGCTTTGACTAGGTGGACTTTGTCGGCAAAGTAACGTCTCTGCTTTTTAATATGCTCTCTAGGTTGGTCATAGCTTTTCTTCCAAGGATCAAGCGTCTTTAAATTTCATGGCTGCAGTCACCATCCACAATGATTTTGGATCCCCCCAAAATAAAGTCTGTCACCGTTTCCATTGTTTCCCCATCTGTTTGCCATGAAGTGATGGGACCAGATGCCATGATCTTATTTTTCTGAATGTTGAGTTTAAATCCAAATTTTTCACTCTCCTCTTTCACTTTCATCAAGAGACTCTTTAGTTCTTCTTTGCTTTCTGCCATAAGGGTGGTGTCATCTGCATATCTGAGGATATTGATATTTCTCCCAGCAATCTTCATTCCAGCTTGTGCTTCATCCAGCCCAGTGTTTCTCATGATGTACTCTGCATATCAGTTAAATAAGCAGGGTGACAATATACAGCCTTGATGTACTCCTTTTCCTATTTGGAACCAGTCTGTTGTTCCATGTCCAGGTCTAATTGTTGCTTCTTGACGTGCATACAGATTTCTCAGGAAGCAGGTCAGGTGGCCTGGTATTCCCACGTTTTTCAGAATTTTCCACAGTTTATTGTGATCCACATAGTCAAAGGCTTTGGCATAGTCAATAAAGCAGAAATAGATGTTTTTCTGGAACTCTCTTGCTTTGTCTATGATCCAGTGGATGTTGGCAATTTGATCTCTGGTTCCTCTGCCTCTTCTAAATCCAGCTTGAACATCTGGAAGTTCTTGGTTCATGTACTGTTGAAGCCTGGCTTGGAGAATTTTGAGTATTACTTTGCTAGCGTGTGAGATCTGTGCAGTTGTTTGGTAGTTTGAATTTCTTTGGTATTGCCTTTTTTGGGGATTGGAATGGAAGCTGCCCTTTTCCAGTCCTGTGGCCACTGTTGTGTTTTCCAAATTTGCTGGCATATTGAGTGCAGCACTTTCACAACATCATCTTTTAGGATTTGAAATAGCTCAACTGGATTCCATCACCTCTGCTAGCTTTGTTCATAGTGATGGTTTCTAAGGCCCACTTGACTTTGCATTCCAGGATGTCTGGCTCTAGGTGAGTGATCACACCATTGTGATTATCTGGGTTGTGAAGATCTTTTTTGTATAGTTCTTCTGTATATTCTTGCCACCTCTTAATATCTTCTGCTTCTGTTAGATCCATAACATTTCTGCCCTTTATTGTCCCCATTTTGCATGAAATGTTCCCTTTGTATCTCTAATTTTCTTGAAGAGATCTCTAGTTTTCCCCATTCTATTGTTTTCCTCTCTTTCTTTGCATTGATCACTGAGGAAGGCTTTCTTCACTCTTGTTTTTCTTTGGAACTCTGCATTCAAATGGGCATATCTTTCCTCTTCTCCTTTGCCTTTCACTTCTCTTTTCTCAGCTATTTGTAAGGCCTCCTCAGACAACCATTTTGCCTTTTTGCATTTCTTTTTCTTGGGGATGGTCTTGATCCCTGGCTCCTGTACAATGTCACGAACCTCCGTCCATAGTTCATCAGGCACTCTATCAGATCTAGTCCCTTGATTCTATTTCTCACTTCCACTGTATAATCGTAAGGGATTTGATTTAGGTCATACCTGAATGGTCTAGTGGTTTTCCCTACTTTCTTCAAGTCTGAATTTGGCAATAAGGAGTACATGATCTGAACCACAGTCAGCTCCCAGTCTTGTTTTTGCTGACTGTATTGAGCTTCTCCATCTTTAGCTGCAAAGAATATAATCAATCCGATTTCAGTATTGACAATCTGGTGATGCCCATGTGTAGAGTCTTCTCTTGTGTTGTTGGAAGAGGGTGTTTGCTATGACCAGTGTGTTCTCTTGGCAAAACTCTATTAGCCTTTGCCCTGCTTCATTCTCTACTCCAAGGCCAAATTTGCCTGTTACTCCAGGTGTTTCTTGACTTCCTACCTTTGCATTCCAGTCCCCTATAATGAAAAGGACATTTTTGGGGGGGTATTAATTCTAGAAGGTCTTGTAGGTCATCATAGAACCATTCAACTTCAGCTTCTTCAGCATTACTGGTCAGGGCATAGACTTGGATTACTGTGATATTGAATAATTTGCCTTGAAAATGAACAGAGATCATTCTGTCATTTTTGAGATTGCATCCAAGTACTGCATTTTGGACTCTTTTGTTGACTATGATGGATACTCCATTTCTTCTAAGGGATTCTTGCCCACAGTAGTAGATATAATGGTCATCTGAGTTAAATTTACTCATTCCATTCCATTTTAGTTTGCTGATTTCTAAAATGTTGATGTTCACTCTTGTCATCTCCTGTTTGACCACTTCTAATTTGCCTTAATTTATGGACCTAACATTCCAGGTTCCTATGCAATATTGCTTTCTACAGCGTCGGACTTTACTTCCATCACCAGTCATGTCCACAACTGGGTGTTGTTTTTGCTTTGGCTCCATCCCTTCATTCTTTCTGGAGTTATTTCTCCACTGATCTCCAGTAGCATATTGGGCATCTACCAACCTGGGGAGTTCATCTTTCAGTGTCCTATCTCTTTGCCTTTTCATACTGTTCATGGGGTTCTCAAGGCAAGAATACTGAAGTGGTTTGCCATTCCCTTCTCCAGTGGACCACATTTTGTCAGCCCTCTCCACCATGACCCGCCCGTCTTGGGTGGCCCTACATGGCATGGCTCATAGTTTCATTGAGTTAGACAAGGCTGTGGTCCATGTGATCAGATTGGTTAGTTTTCTGTGATTGTGGTTTTAAGTCTGTCTGCCCTCTGATGGAGAAGGATAAGAGGCTTATGGAAGCTTCCTGATGGGAGAGACTGACTGAGGGGGAACCTGGGTCTTGTTCTGATGGGCAGGGCCATGCTCAGTAAATCTTTAATCCACAGCCCTGCTCATCAACAGAAAACTGAATTAAGGATTCTCTCCTTTGGTCCTCCCATATAGGGTCTCACATTTATTACATGTACTTTTTGTACTCCAGTGTGCACTATGTTCAGTCAATTCTCCTGATTCACAGTAGTTATATTCTATAAAGTAAGCATGAACACTGAAGTAGCAAATACTGAATCACTGCTCCCAGGGAAATGCAGGCTTAGGTTCCTACCAGCCACTGGTCATGCCATTTTTGTTAATCAATCAATACATAATCTTGTTTTATGTGTGTTTCTGTTAAAGATACCTTATTTGGTGTTCAGTCACTCAGTAGTGTCTGACTCTTTGTGACCTCATGGACTGCAGCACACCAGGCTTCCCTGCCCTTCACCATCTCCTGGAGCTTGCTCAAACTCATATCATTGAGTCAGTGATGCCATCCAACCATATCATCCTCTGTCATCCCCTTTTCCTTCTGCCTTCTATCTTTCCCAGCATCAGAGCCCTTTTCCAATGAGCCAACTCTTCACATCAGGTGGCTGAAGTATTGGGGCTTCAGCTTCGGCATCAGTCCTTCCAATGAATATTCAGGGTTGATTTCCTTCAGTATTGACCACTGTCAATACTTGCTGTCCAAGGGATTCTCAAGAGTCTTCCCAGCATCACAGTTCAAAGGCATCAGTTCTTTGGCACTCAGACTTTTTTATTGTCCAGCTCTCACATCTGTACATGACTACTGGAAAAACCATGGCTTTGACTATATGGACCTTTGTAGGCAAAATAATGTCTCTGCTTTTTAATATGCTGTCTAGGTTTGTCATTGCTTTTCTTCCAAGGAGCAAGTGTCTTTGAATTTCATGGCTGCAGTCACCATCCAGAGTGATTTTGGAGGTGAAGAAAATAAAGTCTGTCACTGTTTCCATTGTTTCCCCATCTATTTGCCATGAAGTTTAGTAAGTACTATAGATCCGTAAACAATAGCGCTATATTCATCCCTGAATGAAGCTTATCTGACACATATCTTTTCTCCAGTAGGCAGTTTGCAGCCTTCCTGCCCTTAGGAACACTGGATAGCACTTCAGCACTAGCTTGAGGGCCATTAAAAAATGAGATCCCCAACAAAAAGCTCAAAAATGTGAAAAATGTGGCACTAAATAGACCATGAAAAGAATACTTTTTATAGAACGAGAGCTGAAAGAAGAAGGCAGCGTCACCTTTTGGACTTCCACTGGGAATAAGTGTGTTAGGAGGTCAAGTATTTTGCTGCTCTGCGCAAGTTCACAAATGAACTTAAATGTGGTCCAAGAATTGATTTTGGGGGTGACAAATATATTTTAGCGAGTAGGTGAATTCACAAAATTGGAACCTGCAAACAACGAGGATAGATTATACAGGTTCCCCTCACTATACTGTGGGCCTTTTCGTAGCGTGGATTATTTTTTAGTTCCTTCAAAGCATATAGCAAAATGTCTTGCAGAAAGAAAGCATCAAAATTAGATATCACGAGGTGCTGAATGTGGCAGGCTAATTATAAAACTAAATGAAACTATTATAAATTCTCCCTTCCAATAAACTATTTATGAAATACCTGTGAGCCATGACTTGGGCTGGATGTTTTTGAATAGATTTTGTTTTTTTCACTTAATCCTGAGAATAACCTTGTGAAGTCATGAGGCAAGTATCATTATATTTTACAGGTGAGTATGGTGGTGGTGAGCGACTTCACTTTCACTTTTCACTTTCAGGCATTGGAGGAGGAAATGGCAATCCATTTCAGTGTTCTTGCCTGGAGAATCCCAGGGACGGCGGGGCCTGGTGGGCTGCCATCTATGGGGTCATACAGAGTCGGACACGACTGAAGTGACTTAGCAGCAGCAGCAGCATGGTGGTGGTAAAGAACCTGCCTGCGTATGCAGGAGGCTTAAGAGACTCGGGTTTGATCTTTGGGTTGGGAAGATTCCCTGGAGGAAATCGTGGCAATCCACTCTAGTATTCTTGCCTCGAGAAGACATGGACAGAGGAGCCTGGAGGGCTACAGTCCAGAGGGGCACAAAAAATTGGACACAAGTGAAGCGACTTAGCACGCATATGGTGAGAGAAGTTAACCAACTTATTTTAGAGACAGAAGTTTTGGAATTACATGAAACACTTTAGAGATCATCTAATTCAATTTTGTCATTTTACAGATGAAGAAAAGGAAGTACAGGAAAAAGTTCAATATTTACTCAAGGTCCTCACCAACTGTTAAAGCAGGCATGAACATCAGACTTTTTTATCCTTAGATTTCTCCTAAGCATCTTTCACTTTGCCACACTATTTTTACCAGTCATTGCCTTAAATGATAGGA
Source organism: Bos indicus x Bos taurus (assembly GCF_003369695.1). Lineage (NCBI taxonomy): Eukaryota > Metazoa > Chordata > Mammalia > Artiodactyla > Bovidae > Bos > Bos indicus x Bos taurus. Next base: position 4,466,709 of record NC_040081.1, on the reverse strand, counting down.
GGCAGTGATAGTGAGAGAGTCAGTTCCTAGGTAGGTTGATAAGGAGTCTAGGGGTTCCCAAGGAGAGAGGGGTCTGGAATTCTCAAGGAGGAAGAAAGGACAAACTTTTTTTCTTTCTCCACATTCCCTAGGATTATATAACAATAATGTATCCTGCCTGAGGACAGTCTCTGGATTAAACCTTCTGGCTAATTCTGTTATCTTAAAATGTAAATTATGGGAGTAGGTCTGATGAGGTCTTTACAACCTCCAGACATTCTTTGGATTATATAACTTCATTGTTAACACTAGCAAGCAGGTACTCTTTCTGCCCCCTTCTGATGCCTATGTCAGAAGCTTTCTCTATCTCCTTTATACTTTAATAAAACTTTATTATACAAAAGCTCTGAGCGATCAAGCCTCATCTCTGGTCCCAGATTGAATTCTTCTCCTCCGGGGGCCAAGAATCCCTGTGTCTTTGTGTGATTCAACAACAACCTTTCAATAGGAGTTGATAGGAGGAATCACCATCCTCAGAGATAGGAGGAATACACTCTGGTATGTAAGCAACTAGGTCAAAACAGATGGATTTGACCTAAAAATTCCTTTGGTCAAGTGGTCCATTTGGACCACAGGTAATATACTACTCAAATAAGTACTCTATTATATAATATAATGCCATAATGGCATTTAATCTGCTGTTAATACATTTAACACAGATTGTTACATCATCTATTACATTTTGTGAATTCTATCATACTTTTACCTCAGTAAATGAGACTTTTGAAGAATAAATGCTTGTACTATCATTATAAAGAAAATTTTGATAGTTTTAACATATTACTAACATCCTCCTTTAGTTCATAAGCACAGTTATACAGCACTGTGATTAAACAACACATTCATTTTGTTGATATCAAACAAAAATTACAGATGACACAGAAAGTTACTGTGGATTATAGTCTATAACACAAATAGATGATTGTGTGTTTCTAGCTGTACTAGAGTTTCTATAATGGGAAGAACATTGCCAATCTAGGTAAATACTTATCATCAATCTGATTTAATGTAGTAGAATGAATAAAATTAAAATATGTCAGGTAGTAAAATGATTTGTGCAGTGACAAGTTCAAAGAAATTAAGACAGTACTGCATGTAAGACATAAAAATTGAGAGCAATTTTCTAAGAATAATCAGAACATTTCTCACCCACTGTTATAAAAGTAGGTTGCATGAATTACTTTTAGAAAAAGCATTTTATTATGTTTTTACCATTATTTTATTCCTTCCAATTTCTTAGAAAGGAAATGGTTGTTCCAAATAATTTTCCATGTGAAATTAGGAATTTAAAGTTAATCCTTAAAAAAGATGTCAAAGAAGAAACAAAGAATTTAATTCACAATCTATTTTGTATTAGGAAGAAGAGTATGACAAAAAGTTTAAAATCTCCTCTGAGACTAAGAATTTTGAACTTACAGAGCTGTCACAGCATGTCTCACAACAATTTCCTATCTATTGAAACACATTACACAATTTTGCAAATTAAAAATTTAGTGGTTCCTTTTATTATCTTACGGAGAAGGCAATGGCACCCCACTCCAGTACTCTTGCCTGGAGAATCCCATGGATGGAGGAGCCTGGTAGGCTGCAGTCCATGCGGTTGCTAGGAGTCGGACACGACTGAGCGACTTCTCTTTTCTTATCTTAAGCCTAAATTGTGTTAGCTATATTTCCCTCATTAACATCAATATTTACCCATTATGGCAACTTCTTGAGTCTGTGTTTAATAAATTCTATTGCACTTAATTTTAGCATGCTTACAGTTAATATTCTGTTCTAATAAAGTGGCTTATATTATCTGGCTTCCTTGAGAGCGCTCCAGTTACATTAAATCTGGGAACCCACTGAACAAAATTCTTGGTCTCACTAGATATATAAACGACATTCATTATGCATGTTTTTGGAAGATAGGAACATTCCAATGTAGTCCTTCAAAGAAAAATGGTAAGAATTTAGAAACAACTTTAATGTATTGGAGTATTTCGTCTTTGAATTTAAGTGTTATTTAGTTCCAACTCTCATTCTACCAAGATAAATATTATGAGAAAAAAGATCAAAAGAATTGGATTTTGTAAAAGACTTTGGAATCCAATTTCTTGGATAACTCTTTAATATACTTAAGTTCAAAGGAATCGCCAGTCATTTTCATCTCTTTACAAAATTGTTTACAAATGATTTCATCCCAGATGCTAATTTCTCAAAAAAAAAAAAAAAATGGCCATTAACAGAAGCCGAAATATCTTGATTTTTTAATGAGAAAATAAATATAAAATACATATATGCTGGCAAAGGTTATTTGAACTTATACCTGAGAATTCAGCCTGTTCAACTGGGATTGAGAAGTCTGAATAATTTGCTGTAGCTCCTCTTTTTCTTGCTTAAGTCTTTCTCGGTCTGATCGCTCCTTTTTGAAGTCTTCTTCATATATTTGCACCTAGGAAATATTAACATGCTGTTACTGCTAGCTTCCTTTTCTCTTAAGCCATTTAAATGAGTTCAGAAGAGATGCTGTCTGGGTTTGTCCAATCTGACATGGATGTCCTCTTTTCATGAATATTTCTTTATGGTGGGACTCCATCTTGATACCTGTGACTATAATTTTGTCTTTTAGTTTGTTTAGAATGGCACTTCCTCAACTTTTTTCTCATTGAGCAGTAATTCATAAGTAAATTCATGGATATTTTGAAAAAAATCCTTTCACCAATATTTCTATTGCATATTACGTGACTGTGAGGAAACCTTGACCCCCCCCCCCCCCCCCCCGCCCCGACTCCATCAATGTTAAGTGTCACTGTTTTGGAACAAATCATTCATCTCTAAAACAAGGCTTTGACATATAAATATTGCTTGAAGTTCTTCAGTCAGTTTACTGACAATAGCTAAGCGAAGCCACTGAATACTGACATGTCAAAGTTTCTAAACAGAAATTATAAGTTGAGCACAAGTTAAAAATGAAAGGCTCATGTATGTGGGAAAGCAAGGGATGTTTGTTAAAGGACATTCACCAGAGTTGCCCTTTATAAGTAACTGTGGGCACATATCATAAAAAAAGAGGAATATTTTAGTGGAATGCCTCTTGAGAGGTACTCCAAATATTGTAGAAAAGTAATCAAAACAACCCTGCCCCAGAACAGATTTAATTATTGTTTGTTTTAATTGGCATGGTGTTGATTGGTGGCTTGAAGACTAGAATGTGGAGTTATGAAAACAAATGAAGCTTAAGGAGTGAAGCAAAGGAATTCCTCTAAAACTAGATTTAAATTATAACTTACATGAGAACCTACCAGTTAGATGTTTGTCTATTAACGTTAAACCACATTGCACCATCATCACCAACAGTGCAACAAATTTTAACTAGAGTGTTATCAATTTTATGTTAATAATAATAGAACAAAGAGTAATAGGCAAGAGAGGAAAAAATGAAACATTTTATATAGCTCTATATGCAGATATACATATTTAATTTCAAGCCTTTTTTCATCAGAAGCATTGCAAAAGAACTACACGCAGTCAAGCTGACATTTTGTTTTCTGGTGTTGGCTTTTTTTTGTTGAGAGTAGCAGTCTTAGGCACAGATACAGTTTAATCAATGTATAATTAATAAACAATTACCAGAGGCAACTAAAGTGGGAGAAGCCCATTGATTAGACCAGAACACACTTATAGTGATGTCATCACTTAGGTGGCCAATTCAAGCTCAGTTTCTTTGTGAATTTAAATCCTCTGGAGTTTCATGCAGCACTTGGTGGTATAATGATGGTAGGTATCCAGTTAGAAATGTGCACAGTTAAAATATGAACGCAGAAAGCTATCAAAAGGGCCAAAAATGAAGGAGATTAATTCTGGTCTACTCTTGGGGGTTATGAAAAAAGAATACTTGCCACTGTCTCTATCAAATACAAACTAAACCATTGCTGTAAACACTGCACGTAAGAGCAACTCTCCTGCGTGAAATTTACATTATGTGAGAGCAATGAAGATGACTCGAGTGTCTGAACATAAGCAGTCCTTTATTCAGAGGAATCCTGGCTTGTGCCAATGATACTTCAGGGGTTGAGAATCTAGCAGAGTTTAACACTCTGACTGTACCCTTATTCTCTCCATGGGTTTATTTTTAAGCTGTGTATTTGATCCTGAATGTAATGAAGCAGATTATTCAAATGGAGTTGATAGAAGAAAAAGATCCAGTTTTACGTCAAATGCTCTGGATAGTTTAGATTTATAAATAGGTTACATTCTGTGAAGTAATAAGAGTAACGTGAATAACAATATCACAGTTGCTCAATTTCTCTATGTATTGCATCAAGATTTCCTTGTAATTGGCACTTGCTCAGAGAAAAACAGCCAAAAAGTTACTCCCAGGGACAGCAGAAAATCATACATATCCACTCTTCATTCTATGACATCCTGCCCTGCAACCTGCCATTGTTAATATATCACCAACAATGTGTGCTTCGAGGATTGGAATTCCTGTATTTATCAATATCACCTTGAACTGTTCCAGCCTTTTACCTATATTAGTTCATTTTACCTCTCATAGGAAAAGAGATGTGATATGCTTGAGTGGCCCCGTGGCTAAGCCAGTTCCAGCTGCTGCTGCTAAGTCGCTTCAGTTGTGTCTGACTCTGTGCGACCCCATAGACAGCAGCCCACCAGGCTCCCCCGTCCCTGGGATTCTCCAGGCAGGAACACTGGAGTGGGTTGCCATTTCCTTCTTCAATGTAGGAAAGTGAAAAGTGAAAGTGAAGTTGCTCAGTCATGTCCGACCCTCAGCGACCCCATGGACTCCAGCCTACCAGGCTCCTCCGTCCATGGGATTTTCCAGGCGAGAGTACTGGAGTGGGGTGCCATTGCCTCCTCCCCAGTTCCAGCTAGATGAACTGAATCTAGGCTCCGGTAGTTTAGGCAGTGCTATGTGCCATAGCCCTGTGCCCCTGATGCATGCAGGAGCTTATTAGAGCATCCTTGACTCTTGCTGTGTACTTGGCAACAGTGAGTGAAGCAGGGTGGGTGGAAAGGAGGAAGCCATAACTCGTCAGTAAATTCCCAGGCAGTGCCATCCATATGTGGGAGTAGATAAACAGATGTGCCTCCTCTGTGATCAGTGCAGAGTATTCCCTTTAAAACTGCCCTCATTGTTCCAAAGCCTGGAAGGTCTGCGGCTATGGAGGAGCACCCCAGCTGCTACCATTTTCTGAAAAGGTCCAGAGTTTGGGTTAATAGTGTCTTCGAAATAAATTGTGTCTGCGTGAAAATCTCTGAAACCAGCACTAATAGAATTTCAGTGAAAGGTTAATTAGCATGCCCTTCTTTTAAGTTGTGTGCTCTTGGGCAAGCCACTCAACCCATCTGAAATTCAATTTTGTCTTTTATAAAGTGTGAGAGTTGGACTAGTTGATCTAAATTTTCCCATAAAGCTTTAAAATTAGGTAATTATAATTAAATACATGCAAAAACCTTTGACACAATGTGAAAAGCAGGATTTCTAGAAATGTCTAAAGCAGCACATGAACAACAGGCCCTAAGTTCTCCTCAAGATTGCTCCACTTTCAACTTCTCACCTGCTGTTTGAGAACTTCCATTTCTGTTCGCATCTCCTCACGGCTGCACTCCATTTCAGACTTCCCCAAACGGTCCTCAGGAGATGAAGAACAATCCACTTTCAAGGCATCCTGCAGAGCCTGTGTTATAAGATAAGCACACTGTTGACCTAAGAGTTGCCACATATGTATTTCTCTGCAATTATTACAATCATTTCAAATGCACTCACAAGGTAGAAGTTCATTTTTAAAGGCCTCACTAAATAACATTATTCTGATTTTCTAGCATATATGCATTTTTTCCAGAATCTCTGTCTTTTTTCCATGATGGTGTTTATGTTATTCAATTCTCATTGTTACCTAAGAAGGTTTTTGATATTACAGACCCTCCCTCCCACCTGACTAATCATGGCTCTGCTTCAGTCAAATATATGCTCCATCAATAAAGCTCAAACTTTAGGAAGTGTCAGAATCACCTGGAGAGGCAGCATATATGCCCATCTCTGGGCATTGTTCCAAGGATCCTGAATCAGTATATGTGGGGGTTGGAACTGAAAATCTGCATTTTTCAAAAGCTGCAGCTGATGATCTTGGATGACATTCTGAGTAATATATTTCTGCTATATAACCATGTCCCTTACAGGAGAGGTGGGAATCCATGCAGATTCGTTACCATTAGATCTGTGGTACTGTTCTGCTCTGTACTTGTTCAGCATACCATGCCCTGGCCTAGCTACAGTTACATTTATTCTCCAATAAAACATCCATTAACCCACCACAGGGTAGAGTGTTGTTGTTTAGTCGCTAAGACATGTCTGACTCTTTGTGACTCCATGCACTGTAGCCTGCCAAGTTTCTCACCCACGGGATTTCCTGGGCAAGAATACTGGGGTTGGTTGCCATTTGCTTCTCCAGAGGATCTCCCTGAACCAGGGATCAAACCCACGTCTCCTGCACTGGCCAGGTGGATTCTTTACCACTGAGCCACCAGGGAAGTCCACAAGGTGGAGAGAGTGCTCTGCTTTCTTGACATTCAGTACAATTTGGTGCTTTCACCATGGCGTGAGGAAGTGGAAGAAATAAGAGACTCTTAGATTTGCCAACCAGATCATCATCCTTACTCATAAATCCATGGTACTCTTACATATACTACACTTTGTCAGATTATATAAAAGATACTCTCTCTATTCTGAAGACCTTTGCCTTGTGATGAGTTAAATAAAATGGCTGCCAAAAATGGTGACAGAACATATCTCATCTTGTTGTGATATCAAAGCCCACACACAATACGACTGCTTGCTCCTTATCGAATGAGTCCTCTATACAGATAGGACAAGTTCACTTCCAACGCTACAAGACTGTACTTCCTCTGTATCTCGTTCGTTGCTTCAGTGATGTTCATTTGATGATTCTACTAGTAACTCACTTCCCTGCATTACTATGTAATATGGTTGTAAGGTTAGAAAAGTAAAGTAAGTTTATGGTGTTAAATGTGTATATAATTAAGACTAGAAACTTCCTAATAGGATGTCATCTAGTCTATGGATGCTGTCTGCTGCTGCTGCTGCTAAGTTGCTTCAGTCGTATCCGACTCTGTGCAACCCCATAGATGGCAGCCCACCAGATTCCCCCCGTCCCTGGGATTCTCCAGGCAAGAACACTGGAGTGGGTTGCCATTTCTTTCTCCAATGAATGAAAGTGAAAAGTGAAAGTGAAGTCGCTCTGTCGTACCCGACTCTTAGCAATCCCATGGACTGCAGCCTTCCAGGCTCCTCTGTCCATGGGATTTTCCAGGCAAGAGGACTGGAGTGGGGTGATGGATGCTGTCTAGACTGATATAAATACCATTTTTCAGGAGGTTGAAAGAAAAACAAGAACTTTTTTCTTCCTCCAGGAATTCTTAAAACAACGGAAGTTGTTTAATAATTTGTGTTTTGTTAGAATGTATTGCTAATCTACATAGTTCTAGGAATTATCATGATAGCTATACTTCTGATTAAATACCATTTTTCAGGAGGTTGTAAGAAAAACAAGAACTTTTTTCTTCCTCCAGGAATTCTTAAAACAACAGAAGTTGTGTAATAATTTGTGTTTTGTTAGAATGTATTGCTAATCTACATAGTTCTAGGAATTATCATGATAGCTATATTTAAAAAAAAAAAGTGTTAGTAGCATCAGAGTCTAGGTGGGGTGAATGAAGTGAGTCAAGGTAATCAAGTATGCTGGCTCCTTATTCTACAGCTATAAATAGACTTTTTGTGGGTCTTGTAATATTTGAATTTCCTGATCTACCTATTCAGACTTCTAGAAATTTTGCAAATGAATCATAAATGAAAGGTGAGTTTAGCAGATATTTATTTCATCTTGGGGTTTTCCAACTTCCCTGAACAAATACCTGTAACTTATTCTAGAACAGCAGTTTACCATCAGTACAGATAAGATATACTAAACACATTGATGGTGAGATGGCAGACACGTCACTTCTGCCCATGGGTGGCACTGGTTGACTGCTACTGCTGCTGCTAAGTCGCTTCAGTCGTGTCCGACTCTGTGTGACCCCATAGACGGCAGTCCACCAGGCTCCCCCATCCCTGGGATTCTCCAGGCAAGAACATCGGAGTGGGTTGCCATTTCCTTCTCCAATGAATGAAAGTGAAAAGTGAAAGTGAAGTTGCTCAGTCGTGTCTCACTCTTAGCTACCCCACGGACTGCAGCCTACCAGGCTCCTCCGTCCATGGGATTTTCCAGGCAAGAGTACTAGAGTGGGGTGCCATTGCCTTCTCTGACTGGTTGACTAGCCCCAGGTAATTTTTCTCACTTAGATTAAACATTTGGATTCTCTTGTCCAGACTTCATGAAAACAATACCTTTAGGTATCTCCTTCAAAGCAAAAAAGTAGAACTGAGTACATGTAGCTGTGTGAACTTCTGAAAACCATCTGCTAATTGCTAAGCTGACATGCTATGCATTTCTGCTGAGAGACTGGGTTAGCAGGCAGTAAGTTTGAGCAAGCAGGGTGGGCCCCAAATTCCATCCTGTGATGAATGGTGTGCACAATTAGCTACCCAAATCATCATTTTTGAGTAACTTCTATTTATTACAGTGGTAAAAGAGAAAAGAAAAATCTACAGTATAAAACAGAATAATTTCTTACATTTCATTAGACACTAAATGAGAAAAAAATCTCTTTGTACTAAATGAAAAAAAAGAGAAAAAATTCTTTTTATGGCTCATCACTTTTTATCTGTGTTTAAAAGTGACAGTTGAAGGTATAGATGTGGGAGATGAAATCTCTTCTTGTTTGAAGTACACTTTTATGTTTTCTTACTACTCATAAATAAGAGTAAAGCATTATGCCTATTAAAGCATAAATGTCAGGATCACAATTGGCTATTGAACATATTACGTTATCAGTAAATTACATTAGTTAGTTAATTCATCCACTCAACAAATATTTAAGAACATATTATGAGCCAGGCCCTGTTCTAGGCACTTTGAATACAGCAGTGAACAAAAGAGAGACACTCAGGGCCCCCTTATGACTACTGTCCTTGTGTGTCTCCTCCTTCAAACAATAGGTATTGATAGTAAAGTTATATAATTGCATTCTTACAAAGATGAATATGTTAATATTAATACGAAATGTTTTTTCGACCTAAAACTTTCAGTTTTTTCCCCTCTGACCTTAAGAGAAAGTAAGCATCTCAATGGGCCACTAAAAGTATTGTGAGTACTCAACATTGGGTCTACCATGCCTAGCAGAGATGTCTGCCCTGCAAAAATCCTGCCCACATGGCGCTTACAATCAAGACTGGGAGATAGCAAGCAAATATGATAATAAACATGAGATATTTTGCATGTATTAAATAGCAATGAATTCCAAGGAAAAACTAAAACAGGAAATTTTAGAGGTGTAGTATATAATTTTAGTTAGGATAACCAGAAAAATCCTCTTTGAGAAGATGACATTTGTATCAAACTCTGAATTTTACTCAAATTAATTTTTCTTATTGAGATTTCAGGATTATAATCATGAGCTATTAAGTGTTTACGTATTAAAAGTTTTTATTTTGTTGACTATAAAAGCAGATACACAGAAATTAAGGTTATATATGAGCTTCTTGAGTTAAAAACAGAGTTCTTGACTGTTATAATTTATACAGGCTTTATATCCTTATGTCCACATTTAGAGAAACAGAGAAGAGAACTAATAAGCGATGACATACCAAAAGTGGGAGAAATTTCAAGTATAATCTCAATTAATGTCAGTTCCTCTCATTCATTTGCAGAGAATTTCCAGCAGAGAATAAGAGAGAAAATCCACTTGCCCTGAATCTGTATCTCTGAACATTGATTTTCTCTCTTAAAGGATAGAGAAGTACACTGTTTATGAAGTCAACCTCCAATTTCTCACTTTATCCTGAATATTAGCTTGCCTCATAAACAGATCAAATACAGCATCACATTTGTAAAGCATCCCATTAGCTGTACAGGCACATCGTTAACACTCTGGGAATCTTTAAGTTACACCTCTGGAAACTCCTCAACTACAAGATGTCACACAGTCCAAAATGCAAGCCCTGAGCACGTGTTTAAGGCCAATCACCTGCTCACTTTAGCAGACAATTTCTGTTACTTTGGCCAAGAAATACCTAGCTTGAGAGATGAACATTTCAACTCCTACAGGTATTTCTATGTCCATGTATGAAAAAGTCAACAGCAAAGGGTTTAGTTTTTTTCCTCTGAACAAGTCAGCAGTCCCTTTCCACAGAAAATTAAGGTTTAGTCCATGAAACAACACACAGACACACACACTCACAAGTCATTCTTTTGCAGCAATTCAAAGGTGGCTCCTTTGAATAGTTAAGTTGGAGCGAAGGCATTAAAATCACCGGCATTTTCTTAATCGAGCTATCCCCACTCTCCCCCCTAAAAGGCTTTTTCTCGGAAAGGCCGTCATTCTTGGATTTGGCATTTAGCCTGCTTCCATATAGTCTGCTTCACACCTAGCAGCTCCACAGTGATGACTTTAAAGTGCAGTCTGTTTCCTCAGGAAACTTTGTGGTTGACCAAGACATACACTACTCTTCGCAACCACCCACTTGTTTTATTCGGTTCTTTGAACTACCAAAAAAGAAATTCTTACTCTCTTTTATAATATCTCCTTATCTTTTTCATGACAGTCTTTGCAGGGACACGAATTCACCAAAAAATCCTTAGCCAAGTATAGCTGAACGAGGAATATAGGAGAGATTTATAAAATTACAGAGACCTTTTGTGCAAGCCCCCAAAGCCTGTGAGCTGCATTGCAGCGTGAGTGGATTTTGCTGTGAGTTTCAACCCAGAATGTACTCTTTATACAGAAACCTCACATTTGACCTCTCCAACTTCACCTGGCTTGATACCTTATTGAGGCGTTTTATTTCACATTCATAATGTTGCTTCTTGTGGTTCATGAGGGCATTTTTTTCCTTCAAAAGGTTATTCTCTATCTTCAATTCATGTAATTCTCCATTTAGGCTCTCCTTTTCCTTCTGAAATAGAAAGCAAGAAAACAAATTCCAAATCAATAACATTCAGATGAGATGATTTTGTAGGACTACTACTGAAATTAAAACAACAAAACAAGACCTACTAGATTTTCACTTAACATCCCACTTGAGTAATATTCTCTGGGTGGGCTTCCCTCATGGTTCATCTGTAAAGAACCTGCCTGTGAATGCAGGTGATGTGGGTTTGATCCCTGGATGTTCAGGTGATGTGGGTTTGATCACCAAAGAAGGAAATGGCAACCTACTTCAGTATTCTTGCCTGGAAAATCCCATGGACAGAGGAGCCTAGCAGGATACAGTCTGTGGGATCTTAAAACGGTCGGATGTGAGTTAGCAACTAAACAACAACAACTCTGGGTGGAAGTCAGGATGAGGATAGAAAAAATCTTTGTATTATCCTTACTGCTACTAAGTTTTGTGGCCCCAGAACAATATGTCAAAATCCCCACTCCTCACTTCTAAGGATCAAATAAGTCTGCAGAATAAGCTATTCCCTATGCGATGAAAGACTGATTCACTGAAAAATAATTGAAAGTTTTAAAATGCAAAAAGTGTTATTGGAACAAAAAATACCAATATCTCAAAGCCCTGTTTCATTCTGGCCTGGAGAGAGACAGAAGAGGATAAAGGATAAAACCTCAGACAATAAGACCCTACACCACAGATAATTACTCAGAGTGCTGTATTTTTGTGATGATTACTTTTAAAATGTACAAATGGGCTGGTCCAACTGCCATCACTCCTCCACTTCTCAGAACACCTTCAAGCAATCCAGTGTTTTAAGTACCTGAAGCAAGGCTGGTGGCTTAGACACAGGTTCTGGATTCAGACAACAGCTGTCTCCTATCTCTTAATTTTATATTCTGGGCAGTAAACTTTTTGTTGAGTGAATTGGATTCTTAATGAGAAGAAAATTTTAACCTAATAAAATAAATATTCCAGAATTTAGGTAAATCTATATGTTGAAATATATTGTTTTAATAGCTATTATTTCCCAAAACAATGATTTAAGAAATCAACTTTAGGTGAGTTGTTTTCTTTAAAAGTGAAAACATTTCTATTTGCCTTTGTTTAACCAGACTAGATCTATATGTACACCTAGAAAATTCACCAATCTTTTTCTAATTTAGCATAGCTTAAGAGAAAATTATTTCAACTAGAAAATGATCCAAATGGCATAGGGAAGAAAATAACCATGATTCCTGTGCTGGGTATAGATGGAACAGAAAGGAACTTTTACATGGCAGAAAGGGAATTGCTAAACTTCGCTTTTTTTGGACACTGTCAAAGATATTCTTAGCAAGGTGGGAAATCTGAAAAAACGTTGTCATGTACTAATTTGTGAAACTGCCTTAAGACTGGTACATGTTGTAAAACACAACCACTTCATCACAATATCAGTCACAAGACTTCACCTGAGAAAATTAGCCTTATTCTTCTTTTTCCTGTCTGAAAAAATGAGAGGCCGTTAGAGCTCAAAGGCCTCTGCCCTGTTCCTACAATATCCATGAAGTCCCATCAGTTCAGTGAAATTCAGTTGCTCAGTCGTGTCTGACTCTTTGCGACCCCATGGACTGCAGCACGTCAGGCCTCCCTGTCCATCATCATCTCCCGGAGCTTGCTCAAACTCATGTCCATTGAGTCGGTGATGCCATCCAACCATCTTATCCTCTGTGGTCCCCCTCTCCTTCTGCCTTCAGTTTTCCCCAGCATCAGGGTCTTTTCAAATGAGTCAGTTCTTCGCATCAGGTGGCCAAAGTATTGGAGCTTCAGCTTCAGCATCAGTCCTTCCAATGAATATTCAGGACTAATTTTCTTTAGGATTGACTGGTTGGATCTCCTTGCAGTCCAAGGGACTCTCAAGAGTCTTCTCCAACACTACAGTTCAAAGGCTTCAATTCTTTGATGTTCAGCTTTCTTTAAAGTCCTACTCTTACATCCATACATGACTACTGGAAAAACTTTGACTAGACTGACCTTTGTCAGCAAAGTAATGTCTCTGCTTTTTTTTTTTTTTTTAATTTAATTTATTTTTTTATTGAAGGATAATTCTTTACAGAATTTTGCTGTTTTCTGTCAAACCTCAACATTAATCAGAGGGGTGGGATGGGGAGGGAGATGGGAGGGAGCTTCAAAGGGGAGGATATATGTCTGCTCTTTAATATGCTGTCTAGGTTGGTCATAGCTTTTCTTCCAAGGAGCAAGTGTGTTTTAATTTCATGGCTGCAGTCACCATCTGCAGTGATTTTGGAGTCCCCCAAAATAAAGTCTGTCACTGTTTCCATTGTTTCCCCATCTATTTGCCATGAAGTGATAGACTGGATGCCATGATCTTAGTTTTCCGAATGTTGAGTTTAAATCCAAAATTTTCACTCTCCTCTTTCACTTTCATCAAGAGACTCTTTAGTTTTTCTTTGCGTTCTGCCATAAGGATGGTGTCATCTGTGTATCTGAAGTTATCTTGATTCCAGCTTGTGCTTCATCCAGCCTGGCATTTTGCATGATGTACTCTGCGTGTAAGTTAAATAAGCAGCCTGACAGCCTTGAAATACTCCTTTACCCAATTTGGAACCAGTCTGTTGTTCCATGTCCAGTTCTAACTGATGCTTCTTGACCTGCATATGGGTCTCTCAGGGGGCAGATCAGGTGATCTGGTGCTCCCATCTCTTGAAGAATTTTCCACAGTTTGTTGTGATCCACACAGTCAAAGGCTTCGGCATAGTCAATAAAGCAGAAATAGATGTTTTTCTGGGACTCTCTTGCTTTTTTGATGACCCAGTGGATGTTGGCAATTTGATCTCTGGTTCCTCTGCCTTTTCTAAAACCAGCTTGAACATCTGGAAGTTCACAGTTTACGTATTGCTGAAGCCTGGCTTGGAGAATTCTGAGCATTACTTTAGTAGCGTGTGAGATGAGTGCAATTGTGTGGTAGTTTGAGCATTCTTTGGCATTGCCTCTTTGGAATTGGAATGAAAATTGACCTTTTCCAGTCCTGTGGCCACTGCTGCATTTTCCAAATTTGCTGGTATATTGAGTGCAGCACTTTCACATCATCATCTTTTAGGATTTGAAACAGCTTAACTGGAATTCCATCATCTTTACTAGCTTTGTTCATAGTCCCATAACTATAAAGTCCCATAACTAAAAGTAAAACCAGCAGTCCACATTAAGAAAAGGCATCATCTCAATGCCACTTTCTAGTTCTCAGGAGGACTAAAGGACCGTTCCAATCTGGAGACTGGGGTCAAGTCCCATTTTCCCATGTGTTACTTATAGACATTGACAAGCCGTCTAAACTCTACACCTCAGCCTTCTCATCTCTAAAATGACAAAGGTAATATTTTGCTCACAGATGGGCAAAGAATGTTAAATGAGATGAGGAGGATGAGGCATTTTTCAAAAATGTTATCTTTTTAGGGTGACAAAAGTCATACTTATTTGTAAAGCTTCTTGTAAGGTGAAAAGCAGCTGTACAAAGATTTGTCAAATTATCAACAATAGCAGTAAAAATAAATCAGTATGAGTAAAAGCAAAAAAGCAAAATGAATTTTTTCCTAGGCTGCAATACCCTAGAAAAACACCCCCAAATCTGTGGCTTGGTTCTCCCTGCGGATGGAGCCTGCTGAACGGCAAAGGAGGAAGCGAATCCTTCTGATTCTAGAGACCTGGCCCCTGGTTTGGGCCCTTGCGAAACCAGTACACCCTGGCCAGTCGGTGGCAGGGGCCCCGCCCTCCTGGGGGCGGGGATTCGCTCCCGAGCCCTGCCCACCTCCGCACGCCGCAGCGGCTCACTGGTCCTGCAGTGCGGCGGGAAGCTCTCCCTCGGGCTCTGCAGCCGCTCCTTCTCCAGTGTTCTCAGGAATCTTTCTGCGGAATCCAGTTTCGATTTCAGCTCTGCGACCTGCAGGAGTGGTTCACAGACAGCTGCAGACACCTAGTCCGAAGCCCACCAACCCCTGTATTTTTCCCCAACCTAACACCCGGGGACAGAACTGGCTCACTCCTGGGCATCCCCTAGGGAGGGGCTCTTCTTCCCACTGTC
Organism: Bos indicus x Bos taurus; assembly: GCF_003369695.1. Classification (NCBI taxonomy): domain Eukaryota; kingdom Metazoa; phylum Chordata; class Mammalia; order Artiodactyla; family Bovidae; genus Bos; species Bos indicus x Bos taurus. The sequence continues at coordinate 4,451,536 of NC_040081.1, read as the reverse complement.
CCAAACCAAGATCAGGTCTTTTGCTGTTTTAAAAAATGCTTCCTCTACAAGAGGAAAAAGCAAACACCAAAACAAATTGTAGGCCCCTTTCTCCAGACTACACCCCTTTGGAGGGAATAACCCCTTAGACCTTACGGGAGCCATCGAGCCTTGTCATTCTATTTTCAACTGGCAAGGTGTGCCTTGCCTGATCTGAAGAGGGCAGTGAAGGATGGAGATCAGTGAACGTGCTTACATTGCAGAACAACAGATATGGCCTTTGCTCCTCAGTAACCTACAGCACTTGACCTGCTGTGCGGTGCGTGCTAAGCCTCTTGACCTGCTATTAAATTCCAAATGAGGTGTCTGGGTGACAGGGGTCCAGCGAGAGAAGCCTTAGGATCAAGCACTTCATCAAAGATGGGGAGTGTGACCATTTTTAACCCTGGGTCTTCACGCAGCTGCAAGCCCTTTGGGAAGGTAACTAAATGTTTTCTCTGGGATCATGTGATTTAAAATTTGGAGACTCAAAAGCTGCCCCTCTGAATATTATTATATAAGGTGGCTTGGCCATGGCCTGGTGTAGTGAAAACTATCCTGCTTTTTCTAAATGTAATACTTTGAGTATCAAAATGGGGAAGAAAAGAGCAATTCTGCTGTATTTCTCACGTGTGGTCAAATTTCTTAATTTTGAATTATTTAGGGAATTTACTTTCTCTTCTCTCTCTTTTTGAAACATGAAATGATTTTAAATAATAAATTGACTTTTCCTCTTTAAATATATTTTTTTCCAAAAAAAAAAAAAAAAGATTATTTCTCACCAAAACAAAAGTTTCTTGTCTGAGAACATGCTTTAGAGAGAAGAGGGTTTTGCCCCATTTTCCCTCACTCACTGTTGGCATTCTTTCCTTATCTGTGGGAAACAGCTTATGCTATAAAGAATTAGAGAACCAGCCTTGTATAAAACAGTATGAACTTTAAGCCATCTCTCACCTCACATATAACTTTGTGCTTTTATGGCTGCTAGTAACAGAGCCAGGATGCTCTGTGAGCTATGATAAATGTGCGTAAGAACTTCGAGATATTGCTGGAGGCTATTTTTAGTATCTTTATTTTTACATTCTCCAGACAATTCACTGACACCTTTGCTTCCTTCATTAATCTTCAGTACCAAGAGGCCAGTAATACACTCAGCACCCTCCCCCTTATCATTTTTCAACAGATGGCTGGCTATTCACAAATCTCCTGTAGTTGAAATCAATGAAAATCTTCACATACTTGGCTCACTCAGATTATTGATTTAAAGCAAATACCAAAAAGAGAGGTGTTTACCTTTCTTTCATATAACTCTTTCATGCTTCTAAATTGCTGATCCCATTGCTGGTTAACTTCCAGGAGCTGAAATTATTAGAATTTGGTAAATTAACAAAGGATTCTACCCAGTTGGAAATTTAGTCAAAATGAAATCACTTTTTGAGGTAAGATTTTGGAAGTCATTGGTGAAGACAGTATTCTTTCCACCAAATTCTGGTAGATCTGGGATGAGTTAACACATTCACTTTTCATAATTGGCTCACATATGAAAAACTAGTACATCTTGACTAGTCAGCCAATCAATTTATTAGAAACTTTTAACTTTGCATACTTATTTGAATTTTCATCTTCTTTGTTCAATCCAACTAGAACTTGATACAAATTGCATTAATGGTTTTCTGTAATATTTATTCATCTTTGAAGTCTTTTTTCAAATCTTTCCATATTTTTCTATGTGCTTACCTTGACTATTATAATGTAATATTTCTTATAGCTTTTAAAGGCAGAATTTACATTAAAAATTCCAAGTCTCATTAACTGATAATCATTTGCTTGCAATAATGTGTTTATTTTTTTAAAAAATCAGTACATGATTTGTATAATATACTCAACTAATAGATAATATCACTTTTTTGAAAGCTTAGATTATTCGAGGAATAATAGTTTTGTCATAAGACAATTTTAAAAGCAACTTAGGCTGCAAACAATTTGAAACTTTGTTTCAAACTTCAAAACTATGTGCTAAATAGATGAAAGGAAAAACACTATGACCTCTTTTTTGTTTTCTAGTCAGGGAAGTCTACAGCTTTCTACTTTAAAATTCCAACAACTATAAATATAGGAGAGACATGGAGAAGATAGATATAATGACTAAAAAGGTAACAAAACTTTCTCTTAGTTACAAAACAAAATATCTCATCCAGAGTGGCAATAGCTAGGTAACTCTGATGCTAGAAATAAATATGACTTTTTAGTATAAGACTATATAATACTAAAAAGTCATATTTATTTCTATAAATAAATATAGAAATAGCTAGGTAGCTAGGTAACTCTGATGCTAGAAATAAATATGACTTTTTAGTATAAGACTATATAATACATTCACTTTTTAAAGTCATATTTATTTCTATTTATTTCTTATATTTAGTATAAGACTATATAATACTATTTTATAAAGATCCCCGAGCTGCTGTCATTTTAGGGACTAACATTTCTGTGCTCTGGCAATATTACTTTGCTGAAGTTCAGTACTTCCTCAGAAGAGCACACTATTTTACGCAGTATCAAAGAAGGGTGGAGGACACCGAAGAAGAAGACAGAAAGGCTGTAATATAGAAAATGACTTAGAAAAGGAAGTACCAGATTGACAACGCGGTGCCAGAATTGTTAGTTTTGTACCTCTTCCTCTGTCAAGGAGAATAAAGAAGTTCTAATATTCATTAAACTCAGAAAAACAGGACTCAAAATAATATCCATTACATACCCAATGACGTTTTAAAACAAACTTCTTTTGTGATAATGCTCCTTAATCCCTGTTGGTCAGATGCCAACTCATAATGTCATGGTACCCAAGTCAGCTATACAATAAAGCCTTAGACAGTTTGAGTTTCAAGGTGTGTCAAGTTGCAGAGCATTAACAGCCCAGATGATAAACTCATCTGGCCCATGTGGAAGAAACATCTAATTAAAAAAATTAAATTATAATTATTGAATTTATGGGTTTGTCATTTTTATTCATTTGCACAAGCACTGAGAGACCGAGTAAGAGACGTGTAGGTGAGTAAGAAAGAAGCATTTGCCCTCAGTACAGTGCAGTCTGTTACCCTGAAGACACATACTGCAGCCAACAACAAAAACAAAAGGCACTAGGTGCCTCTTATTCTCAGCATTCATTCATGGCCCATGTGGCTCCAATTCATATTGCAAAATTACCTCTTTTCTCTGCTTTTCCAGACATCTTATCTTTTGTTCAAGAGAATTTAAGTTCTTTCTTCTTGACGATTGAGCACACTTTAAAAAAAAAGAGCAAAGCAGAATAGTCTATCAAGTAAACAGGAGAAATGCTGCCTTTCACAAGCTCTCATGTTGTACTTTATAAAAATTTTGCTAAAATATTATCTCCTTCATAGAGAGCTGTTGATGAAAAAGCTTTATATTTTAGAAACTCTTTTATATGAATTAACTACCTAGATAATTATTGAATAAATTACAAATGTATCTATATAAGAGGTAAGCAAGAAATTAGAATTTTATGAATTTGGATTTCAATCATTTTCCCCCTAAAATGAAAATACAGAATATAATGTATATAGAAATCAGGTAAGTTTCATAGATAAATGTTAGGTATGTACTTGGTAAAATTTTAAAAAATTTACATAGACATGCCCATGATTTGGAGTGGCCCTAAAAGTCAGAGGAATGATAGAACCAAGAAAAGGAGACTAACACAGTATGTTACATGGAGACAAACTGATTCTGAAGCAATAATAATACATTAACTACTTCAGTGACCATCATATGATTATCTTAGAGAGGTGGGCCTAGGTTATCTCGTGTTGTGTAATTTTAACCAGCCCTATGTATAAAGCTGCTAGGTGACAAACTTAGATTAATAATAAATCATTGGCATGGTGAAAAATTAATCACTTTTTTAATTTTAAGAAAATATTATTCATTTAAAGAAAGCACAAAAATTCTGGAAACTGCCTACCATCTGTCTAAAGTGATCACCAGCAAAGTTCCCTAAAGTACTGTTTTCTCGTTCTAACTCAATAGTCTTAAAACCATTGCATGGCTGAATCATAAAGTAATGAAATGAATTGGATGGTGAGGGTAGTCTGGAAATCTGCCATTTAGTCTCAGGCTCAATAATTATTGTGGACTGAGAAATTGCTTAAGGGTATTCATCAACAATAAGAAATATTTTCAAAACATGTTGGCCTTTGCCAGAAATGTTACAAGAAATGCTGTTTTGTAATCTTCATGGAATTTCAAGGACTTTTTTCATTAGAAGTGATTTATACAATTATTTTTCTATCTTTGCTAACTCTTGTCTCAGTGTTTCGGGTTCCATGGTGTTTTACACCTCTATAGACGCTGTTCTTAGTTTTCTTAGTTACTTCCTGTTCAGACACAGGTGTAACTAAGACTGCGTTTAAAAAGAGGCATTCTTCTGCAGGTCAACAAAAATCAGGATGACTATACCTGCTTCTTGACCTCAAACTGGTTTGACCCAGTGCCAGAAGTGATATCGGTTTCCAGGGGAGAAGTATGTTGGGTCCTGCAATTGAGATTTCTGGTTTTTAGGAAGACTTCTAAGGGACAGAACTTATTCTGGATCAGAGCAGACTAAAAATTAGTCATAGCTGATTTGGAAAATGCTGCGAAGCAACCCTACTTAATGTGTGCTGGGCTTGGCGAAGCAGAGATGCAGAAAGACTGGATTCTAGACTAGCGTTTCTCTCACCACTAGGGTGCGTTCACCTGGGGGCTTGATAAACATAGGGCACCCAGAACACTGATCAGAATTTCTGAAAGGTAGCTATAGCACTCTATCTTCTTTTTAATAGACTTTACTTTTTAGAGCAGTTTAGGTTCACAGCAAAACTGAGTGGGGAGTATAGGGATTTCCCATATAGCTATTGCCCCAACACATGGGTAGATTTCCCCACTGTCAGCATCCTCTGCTGCTGCTGCTGCTGCTGCTGCTAAGTCGCTTCAGTCGTGTCCGACTCTGTGAGACCCCATAGACGGCAGCCCACCAGGCTCCCCCGTCCCTGGGATTCTCCAGGCAAGAACACTGGAGTGGGTTGCCATTTCCTTCTCCAATGCATGAAGGTGAAAAGTGAAAGTGAAGTCGCTCAGTCATGTCTGACTCTTCGCGACCCCATGGACTGCAGTCTACCAGGCTCCTCCGTCCATGGGATTTTCCAGGCAAGAGTACTGGAGTGGGGTGCCACTGCCTTCTCCAAACAGCATCCTCTACCAGAGTGGTATGTTTGTTAATAGATGAGCCTGCATTGACACAGCATTATCACCCAAATCCACAGTTTACATTACGATCCCTTCTTGCTGTTGTGCATTCTGTGGCTGTAGATGAATAGATAATGACATGTATCTATCATTATAAGATCCTGTAGAATGTCTTATAGAACTGTCTTAAAATTCTCTCTGCTCCACCTATTCATTCCACCTCTATTTTTAATAAATACCACTGATTTTCATGATTCATATTAAAGTTCAAGGTTCCTCCATTCCACATCATGGTTCAGAATTTGAATTTGGGGTTCTCAAAAAGTCTTTTTTCTATTTATGACAAAGACAAAAAAATTCTGTGACCAACAGACATTTGTATGACCCTGCCTTCTGGGAATTTAGATTGAGAGTAATCAGATAGTTTGCATTTTTTCCATATACAATTTTCTCTGAAAAATTGTGAAGTATTTTGACCCTTGATTTTCTTTTAAAAGTTATTTAAATTTTATTTTTTTATTTAATTTAAATAAATTTAATTAATAAATAAAATTAATTTAAATAAATTTAAATTTATTTAAATTTATCTCTATAAATTTTATTTTGGAGGGCTTCCCTGGTAGCTCAAATGGTAAAGCGTCTGCCCGCAATGCAGGAGACCCAGGTTCGATTCCTGGGTCGGGAAGATCCCCTGGAGAAGGAAATGGCACCCCACTCCAGCACTCTTGCCTGGAAAATCCCATGGACGGAGGAGCCTGATAGGCTACAGTCCATGGGGTCGCAAAGAGTCGGATACGACTGAGCGACTTCACTTCACTTTTATAAAATTTTTATAAAATGATTTAGTAAATATATTAAATCTGCAAGACAGATAAAGCATAGCAATAGGTATAATTTACAAGTCATAGATATATCATTAAGAATTTCTGTGGAGATTAATCAACATTTTACCACCATTCATATGACATAGATGTGTATTAAAATGAAACAAAACAGTCAAATACAAAGTTTTGGAGAAACTTTTCACTTGTTTTTGCTGTGCTTCTTATTTGCTAATAAAGGCATAGAAAGATTTTTAGGTCACTGGTCCTTCTAAGGGCTCATTTAAAGAAAAATTACTCCCAGTAAAATGTACATCTATGTGCAAATTATTCAGACCTTGCTTTCTCATTTACCCTAATGCCCAGATCAGCTTTTAAGAGATTCAAGTTCTGGGACTGCTAAATTAAATACCTGAATGGACAAAAGAGTCTGTTTCCTATTATATCTTAGTTATCATTAAAAAATACTTTAAGAAAACACTTTCAATTAGTATCTGTTGCAGTAAACAGTAACAGATCAAAGAATGTGATATTAATTGCATGTATATAAGTATTTTACCACAGGTACTCTATTGCTATAATAGATTTTATTTCTAAGCATACCAATATAATATTCTCTTAAAATTTACATTAAACCAAATTCCTTTTTAAGTCAAGAGCGAAATGTGAAACATAGAACTGAAAAGCTGAAAGGGCAGGCTTTTATTTCTCACTTTGTAAAAAAAAAAAAAAAGAAGAAAGAAATGAAGAAATGTAGCTCAGAGGTGCCAAAGAAAATGCAACCAGTCACCTAGATATTTTTTCTTTATTGAATAACATTGTTGAAATATGTAGAGCCTATCTTAGCTAAAGATAAAGCAAACTAGCCATTTCTGTTCTTATTAGTCATTGCATAATTAGCCATTAGCGATGCTGTTGATGCTACATATGGTCAATACATCTCCCAGAAATGTGTTCTTACCTCTGCATGATCCGTAGAACTTTCTGCACCACTCATTCTAGCTGTGCTCTGTAAGAAATGTGCCACAGAAGCTGTTTTTCCTGGAGGCTTGGAGAGCAGAAAGATAAAAAGAAGAAAATGTTGTGTTTTAAAGTGAGAGCAAAATATATGTAATTTAAAAAATAGTTAACTCGTGACAGAAAACAACAGTAGCAATATTTCACTGAAAATGTACAGAAGTGACTTTGTATGTGAATTACACAGAATAAGGCTAAAAGCAACTGTGACGATAACTTTTCTTCTCTTCCAGCTAGGGGCTTCCCAGGATGTCTCAAGCTGGCAGGCTGTGAGTAACACACGAGGCAGATAGGCTTGCTATGGTATGTAAATTTCCTTTCTTCCTTTACTGGCAGTTTCTCTCACTGGAGGAGGAAGTTACCACAGACTAGCCTAGGCACACCAAGTCTTTCCTCAGTAGCCATAACTTCACTGTATTTCCCAGATCAATTAAGTAACTGATGACTTTTTGACAACTCGGGGTACTTGCTTCCCTAAGGGCCGGATTTTCTGGCAATGTCTTATGTGTATCAGCTTAACTGTGTGAAATTTAATGTCATGCATAATTCTGTAAGTGCTACTAATTCTTATGGAACTACAAAAGAAAATAATTCATTACAAAGTTACTGGGTATTGTTTGTAAAATTCATCATCTATATTGGCAGGAAGTTTAAACTTGGTTCTCAAGTGTAAAGTCTCAAGACTGTTTTTTCTGTAGTTGGTCCACATTTTCTCCATAACTCTAGGGAAGTAAAATCTTTTTTTTTTTTCACTGACATTCAGCTTTAATGAGTTGGCTTGTAGTTTTATGGGGCACTGAGATAATGGAGCACTTGATAGGTAGGGCAGTTAAAAGCAAGGAAAGCAGGTGCTCTGAGCTACACACAGGGGCCGTGATGGAGCAGAAGACCTCATTCTTGACTTGGATGAAAAGGAACAACGGGAGAGGCAAGAATATAGAAAGGAAAGAATGTGTGGCTGAAAGGAGAAAAGAAGTTAGTTACTTAGTTTACATTTTTCTTTAGACCTCTCTATTTAATATCAACATATATGTAGGATAAATCCTAAAACTCCTGAAATTCAAACTCTTTAAAAGGGAATGAATGGGTGGCTAGGATTTGACTTTCCTTTGTCTGTTTTAGCTCTTCATCTTTAGCTCTCCATCTCTGCTTCTTGTGTTCCTGCCACACTAAATTCCCTCTGCTTCCTGAACTGGCCACGCCCCTGATATCTGTGGCTCTCTCCATCTGGAATGTGTGTGTGTGTGTGTGTGTGTGTGTGTGCTTTCTGTTGGTTTCTTGGTCTGTTTAGGGGGTACACTTGAGTGAAATAGAATAATATTTCCTTAAGGCAATATCCAAAAGTACAAGTGGGAAACAAATTGTTCAGAGTTCTTAAGGTAAAACGAGTCACGTGTGATTTGATTTTAGGGAATATAAGCAGGGGTTTCCTGGAGACTGACACTTCATTAACTGTCAAATCCGCTCATCAGGAAAAAAAAGGCAATAACATAAAAATGTATTCTTTTCTCTCCCAACCCCTCCTCCCAAATACACACATACTCAAAGCATAGCTATATACGGTCAAAGTTCCCTTCAGCCTTATCTGCATTTTTAGTAAGAATAACCCAGTGGATCTGGTGGCACTGACCTAAAGAAGTGGTTAGAAAAAACACTTGCTTGCCAGGCATTGCTGTCTGTAGGCCCTGTCTGTATGGGTATCCTGTTGAACATTCGTTGTTTGTAGCCCATCAGGGTGTGAGTGATTCTATTGAATGGAAATTCAGTATTTTTGCATTTTCACTATATTATTTTTTGCCTCTCCTGCCATGGCAGTTTAACAACAAATGGATTTTCTATTAGATTCAGAGAGCCATGTGGTGATTTATGAATAAATTAATAACTCTTCTGGAGTGCCCCAAGTTTAGTGGGAGAAAAAAAGGAATGTGCATTAGTACAGTCCTAGGAATACACTGGATATTTTCTGTTATACCTGCTCTCTTTGCCTCACCTCCACTGCCTCACGTATGCTGTATACTTTCAGCGTCTGACTTTTAGCCAAACTCTGTTCCCTGAGAAGCCTTGCTAAGTCGCTTCAGTTGTGTCCGACTCTGTGTGACCCCAGAGACAGCAGCCCACCAGGCTCCCCCGTCCCTGGGATTCTCCAGGCAAGAACACTGGAGTGGCTTGCCATTTCCTTCTCCAATGCATGAAAGTGAAAAGTGAAAGTGAAGTCGCTCAGGTTGTCCACTTGAAAGTTATATAGTCGTGTCCGACTCCTAGCGACCCCATGGACTTCGGTCTACCAGGTTCCTCCATCCATGGGATTTTCCAGGCAAGAGTACTGGAGTGGGGTGCCATTGCCTTCTCTGTGAGAAGCCTTAGTATCTGCAATAACTTTCAGAGAAATGGACATGTCACTCCATGTTTCTAAAGCAAGCTTGAGGATTTCTCACTTCTCAAGTGACTAAAATAATATTAATATCTAGAGGAAAATAACAAACATACGGAAATACAGTGAAGTGAAGGACCAAGGAGCTACCAGTCAGTGGTCAGGAACAGTATTCCAGTTGATGATAACTCCCTCAAAATTAGTCTGAGAGAAATCATCACATTTCTATACATGCTTGGAGAGATTCTTTGGTAGGTGAAATAAACATGGATTTTTTTTCAATATCGTTTTAGAATGGGCGTTGTAAAACTTCCTTTGCTTTCTGGATCTATTTGCATGGATTTTAAGTGAATGTGCTATCTAAGTGGGCTTCCTGGATAGCACAGTTGGTAAAGAATCCACCTGCAATGCAAGAGACCCCAGTTCTATTCCTGGGTTGGGAAGATCCACTGGAGAAGGGATAGGCCACCCACTCTAAGCAGGAGTACTTACCTACTCTAAGCTGTCTAAGTAGGAGACAGAGTATCTGGTGGTGACTAAAACATCTGCCCTTAGAAAGCAGTCATCTGGATTCATATTTAAGCTCTACCATTCACTGCTTATAAATTTGGGAATGATGCTTAAGGCCCTTAAGTCTCAAATCTCACTAAACTAGGGATAGTAAAGGTGTCCTCTTCCTAGGGTTGCTGTTCATAATAACACATATAAGAGCTTAGATATTAATAATAATATGGCCTTAAGAATAGGGCCCATCAGCCATTTACATATCACTTACTATGCACATGGCACTAAGTGGGTTCAAAAGGAAAAATAAAAGTTCCTACTTTCAATGAAACATATATATATATGAGCATGCTTGTAAAAATTCAGTGAGAGCTCATTCTGAGCTTTCATAGTTATTGCAGGAGTTGGAATTTTTGCTGGGCCTTGAAGGATGGATCGAATGTTCATAGATGGTAAGAACTGAGCTTTATTACCGTTAAGGGGAGCAATTTAAAGGAAACAGAGATGGACAAGCCTAAGTATGAAGGATTCTTACAGGCCCAGTGTAACTAGAGAGGGGCTCATGTGCTCTGCCTAAAGTTGATTTGTATCAAATTGGAAAAAGCTTTTAATTTTAGACTAAGAAATTTTAACTTTATTACATAGACCATGGGGCACTACTGAAGACCTCTGAGCAAAGGAATTACATAATCAAAGTGGCTTTTTAGTAAAAATAAACCTGGATAGGCACATTATGTATCAAATGGATTAGATTGACAACTCTAATACCACTTAATAAATATTATCAAAAATAATATCCAAAATATTTAACAATTCATGGTAATCAAAGTACTTAATAATCAGTTCATCTGGGGCATGTAGAATTAACCGCAACTCTGAACTCCAAACACCTATATTAATTGCCTGCTCATCATCCTTGTTTGGATGCTTAATAGATACCTCCTTCACCACTTGTATGAAAGCTATTTCCTTATCTTCTCCGACAAAACTTGTCTTCCCCATCACAATCAGTGACAACTTTCATGCCCTTGACTAAGAATCTTGGAGTCATCCTTGAGTTATCTTTTTCCTCACAGCTTTACCCAATTCATCTGGATATTTTTTAGGGTCTCTGAAAATACATCCAGAAAGGAAAGCAACACGTTGCCACAAAAGCCAAGAGTTTTCCCAGTTTAAGGAAAGAATGAAATAAACATGCCTTTTTATAAATTTCCAAGATGGAAATGTCAGTAATTGCTTCCTGATTTTGTTCACATGAAAACTCTTAAAAGAGCATCAAGTAGTGACTGATGCCTGTCCCTGCATCAAATCCGAGTCCACCCTGTACTAGCTACCTGACCTGCATCACTGCTGTAATGTAACAGCTTCCTTGCTTCCACTCTTGCTCCTTTCACATCTTTTCTCAGTCCAGTAGCCACTGCAAGTCTTTACAATATGTCATTTCATGTCGCTCCTCTGCTCAGAACCTCTCAGTGGCTTCCTGTTTCACTCAGAGTGAAAGCAGAACACTTTATGGTTACAGTGGCCCGCAAGGTCCTCCCTGCTCTTGCCTGTGCTCCCTTGACCTCTTTCTCAGTATCCTCCTGTTTGTTTACTCCACCCTGCCCTGGCTACACCACTGGTCCATGAACCTGTCATGTACACATCCTGTTCTGTCTGCTCAGAACCATCTTTCTCCTAGATAACCCCATGGCTCATCCCCTCCCCTCCAGTGGGTAATTACTTCAATGTCATCTCTTCATTGAGATCTTACCTGGCCTCCTATTGAAAATTGCTCCCCATCTCAGCCCTTTCCTGCTTTATTTTTCCCATAGCACTGTATGTCAAACATTATATGTTTTTATTGTCTTCTGCTGTGTTTATTCCGTGTTTCTTAAACCTAAAATGGTGCCAACTATTTCAGTACCCGTGCAAGTCCAAGCAGTGCTCAGACACATGTAAAGCCTTCTCCCCATCCCAATTAAATCTGCAATGCTGATGAAGTGGGTACCTACTCAAGAGTTTAAAAAAGATCTCAGGATCAGGAACGTCAACTTCTTGGAGTCCAAACTAATATATGACCTTGGTTTCATCCCCCAGATCTGGGCTTGGACTAGATGAGTCCCCTGAGAGGCATGTCCCAAATTCCACATCCTCTTGGGGGAGACAGGCTTGTTTTCCTCCAGCTTGGAGTTTAAAGCTCTTCTTCCATGCAGTACATATATGTCTATTTCCACTGCACACGTCTAGATTTTAGTGCATCTCAGTTACATCCTAGGGCAAACTGGACTTTGCCAACTATTCTCTAGTCTTTATGAAACTGAAGACTTTGTGAAACTTCCAGTCTAAAGGTTTCTCAACACTGCCCAAAGCAGTAACCCATCTGATCCAGTCTGACCACCAGCCCCTTTGAAGCCTTCTCTGGTTTGCCAGAGGAGTTAGTTACCTCCTCCTTTGTGATCCCAGGTTGCTGTGTGAGGCATCAAATTTCTGCACTTATCATAAAACCGTTATTTTATGTACCTTTCTCTCTCAAGGCTGTAACCTTCTTGAAGGTAGAGTCAATATCATTTTAGCCTTGGGAACTAACATAGTATCTTTAGAGCACAGGCTAGTGATATATACATTTTAAAAAAATCTGTTTATGTATAAATCTTTATTTAGTAGGAAATCATAGTACACTGCTACTTCTTAAAACACAGTCCAGAGGAGAAATACCACAGAAATAAACAAAGATATATATTTTGTCTCCAAATAAAGGATCAAGGAGGAGTATCTACCCATTTTTAAAAAGCTGTTCTGTTTGAATGTATTTTTTTTTTGTTTATTTTATAGGTAAATATTTCACCTTTATTTTGTTTAAATGATCAACATTAACTTTCTCCATACAAACCCCTTAAATTTTTTTCTCCTAATCATAGTTAATATTTAATAAATACAAAGTATCAATGATTATACATGCTATGAGGGATTTTTTAAAGGTATAAGTGTGGTTTTCAATAATATTTCCTACATTTGTATAGTGCTTTATTATATAAGTTAATGTCCTGAAATATTAACTGGTGATTCCCCCAAACATACATGGTTCTTTGTTTCATGTAACTAATCCTTTTTTGCTCAGTGAGAAATAACCTTTTGTCTCAGGGCTGAACAAGTTTGTCATTGAATGCAAAAGGAAAAACAGTCCCTGTTCAGCCTTTGGATTTCAAAACAGACTCTTCAATAGAGGCCATCCTGGAAACTGAAGCTTTGAATTGCAAGGCTAGTATTTCTAGCAATATATTTTTAAAAATTTAAGATTAATTCCTTTTGTGTAATTTATTTTGAAATGTCTCAAAAAGCAACATGGATTGATGGATGAAATGAGCAGTAGGTAGATGGATAGATACATGATATACAAGTAGAGTGAGATTTTTAATGGTGAAATCTATGGGTGTACATCACAAAATCTTTTCAACTTGGCTATATATTTGAAGTTTTCATAACAAAATGTTTGAGAAAAAAAACAGAATCAGGGCATAAAATCTTATACCATAAATGATAAAGAGGGAAGATGAAAAGATGATATAAACCTATTCCTTTACCTCTTCCACACTCCCCACTCCCACCCCCACCCAGGGAATGGTAGATAAAAGTAGGTCATAATAGATAAAGGCCCTGAGGAAGAATGGGGAAGGGATCAGGGAAAACCTGAATGTTGTGCCTTCTCTTGGGGAAACTGAGCCCAACTCTTCTAGGAACTCACCCCTCATCTATCAAACTGCCCAGACTGAACATCATAGGGCCGAGAGGCCTTACCCCCTGAGTTAAACCTGGGGAAGGGGCAAGTCTTGAAGAGAATTTCTGCAGAGCCTCAAGGCACACAGCTGGGACTTTGTCTAGGTAGGGGGGTCCTTGGACAGACACCTCAACCCCAGAGTGTTGTGAAAGCACAGTCAGAAATTTCCTGCATTCCTGAGAATGATATAAAAATGGTTAACTTGGGTTCTGTGGATTTAAGAATGCTTGGCTGTCAGATTGAGGAAAACACAGTATTTATCACATGAATCTGGGGACAAGAGATGAGAAGAGGGACCTAGCAGCTTCAGTGATTGCCAGTGAAGATGTAAGCCAATGAAAAGACCAGAAGGATTAGATTATACTGCTGTTAATGGCAGTGTAAGATGATGGATTATTGCAACTTGATGCTTTCCTCCTAAAGTTGCCAAAACAGCATAAGACATCCAGATAAAGGAGTTTTAGATGCAGAGTAGTTTTTAAAAAAGTTTTTCCCATGAAATGTTTTGTTGTTTTTATGAAATTTAAATTAACTAGACATCCTATGTGGAGAAGGCAATGGCACCCCACTCTGGTACTGTTGCCTGGAAAATCCCATGGATGGAGGAGCCTGGTGGGCTGCAGTCTATGGTGTCGTGAAGAGTCAGACACGACTGAGTGACTTCACTTTCACTTTTCACTTTCATGCATTGGAGAAGGAAATGGCAACCCACTCCAGTGTTCTTTGCCTGGAGAATCCCAGGGATAGTGGAGCCTGGTGGGGTGCCATCTATGGGGTGGCACAGGGTCGGACACGACTGAAGCGACTTAGCAGCAGCAGCAGCAGACATCCTACAGGCATCCCAGGTGGCGCTAGTGATAAAGAACCCACCTGTCAATGAAGGAGACGTAAGAGACCTGGGTTTGATGCCTGGGTTGGGAAGATCCCCTGGAGGAGGGCATGGTAACCCACTCCAGTGTTCTTGTCTAGAGAATCCCAGGGACAGAGGAGAATCCCAGGTGGGCTACAGTCCATGGGGTCACAGAGAGTTGGACGTGACTGAAACGGTTTAGCATGCATGCAGACATTCTGTATTTTTATTTACCACATCTGGCAACTCTACTCCAGCTGGATTTCTTCACAAATCTGCTTCACAGATTGTAGGTGCTGCTATGGCAAGAAGACAGAGGAGAGAATTCCTTCGTAAGACTACACTGAAAATAGAAACTGTCTGAGCAAATACCAAAGTGGCTGAGATTTTCTGCAGTCAACTAAAATTATTCTCCAAAAGGTGGGATGGGGGTCCCAGATTGAAACAAAACAGTTTAAAAAATAAAGAAAATTACAATTTTGCACATGTGAGTTCTGTGGATTGCAGTATTTTATCTGCTTCAATTTGAACTTCATAATAGTTCTATAAGGCTGTCAGAAGAGGCATCTTTGATATTAGTGAAATGAAGTACTAGTTGCTCAGTCATGTCCGACTCTTTGCGATACCATGGACTAAAGCTCGTCTAGCTCTACTTCCATGGAATTCTCCAGGCAAGAATACTGGAGTGGGTTGCCCTTCCCTTCTCCAGGGGATCTTCCTGACCCAGGGATTGAACTTGGGTCTTCTGCACTGCAGGCAGATTCTTTACTATCTGAGCCACCAGGGAAGCCTGAGCTTCTTTGAAGTTAAGAAGGATTAAATTGAAGTTCAGAGATATGATGAGAGGGTGGCTGAACCCATACCAAAACTCAGCCCTGCTGGCTTAATCCCAACAAAGAGCATTTTACCTATGTGAGGAGACATGAATAACATGGCTAAAAAATCACTGGACAAAACATAATTTACTTTGTTTGATGCAGGAGCCTGAGCCATTAAGAAATATAATTCAGAAAACTTTTGAGGGAATTGAACTTTCTTGTGGGGTATATACAAACCAGATTGACCTTTAAGATCATATCCAAACAAAGTCTTACTACTTTCTATCACTACTTGCTTAGAAAGTAATTTCTATTGCCAATGAATGGTAGTCAGAAAAGAGAATTTTAGCCTTAGAATATTGTAAGCCTGCAATTGAATTTTTAAAAAATGTTCTCTGTTCTGCAAGGACTTTAATCCATGATCACTCAGATCAGATCAGTCGCTCAGTCATGTCTGACTCTTTGCAACCCCATGAATCGCAGCACACCAGGCCTCCCTGTCCATCACCAACTCCTGGAGTTCACTGAGACTCACGTCCATCGAGTCAGTGATGTCATCCAGCCATCTCGTCCTCTGTCGAACCTTCTCTTCCTGCCCCCAATCCCTCCCAGCATCAGAGTCTTTTCCAATGAGTCAACTCTTCGCATGAGGTGGCCAAAGTACTGGAGTTTCAGCTTTAGCATCATTCCTTCCAAAGAAATCCCAGGGCTGATCTCCTTCAGAATGAACTGGTTGGATCTCCTTGGAGTCCAAGGGACTCTCAAGAGTCTTCTCCAACACCACAGTTCAAAAGCATCAATTCTTCAGCTCTCAGCATTCTTCACAGTCCAACTCTCACATCCATACATGACCACAGGAAAAACCATAGCCTTGACTAGATGAACCTTTGTTGGCAAAGTGATGTCTCTGCTTTTGAATATGCTATCTAGGTTGGTCATAACTTTCCTTCCAAGGAGTAAGCGTCTTTTAATTTCATGGCTGCAGTCACCATCTGCTGTGACTCTGGAGCCCAGAAAAATAAAGTCTGCCACTGTTTCCACTGTTTCCCCATCTATTTGCCATGAAGTGATGGGACCAGATGCCATGATCTTCGTTTTCTGAATGTTGAGCTTTAAGCCAACCTTTTCACTCTCCACTTTCACTTTCATCAAGAGGCTTTTTAGTTCCTCTTCACTTTCTGCCATAAGGGTGGTGTCATCTGCATATCTGAGGTTATTGATATTTCTCCCGGCAATGTTGATTTCAGCTTGTGTTTCTTCCAGTCCAGCGTTTCTCATGATGTACTCTGCTTGCAAATCACTTTTTTCTTGTACTTAACATACATGTGTTGACTTCACCTTCATTCATGTACTCATTCTTAAATATTTACAGGTTATAGACTGTGAACTGGGTATATGTTAAGTACTAGAAAATCAAAACAGACATGTCTTTCATGTATTTTCTGGTTTTTGAACATAAAATCTGAAGATTAGAGGGACCATTCCATTAATGATGAAATCCTTTCTGCATCACTTGATAATCACCAAGTGATTAGCCTGGAGACCTCAGGTGAAAGATATCACTTTCTTCCTGAGACAATACATTTCAATAAGTCATAGATTTTGATACTGCTTTTAAATAGCAAAAACCATAGTTACATATAATAATTAAGAAAGGGGATGTACATATGAAGATGATGTAGGAATAATGGGAGACTATGGTGATGACTTCTGGAAACATAAGTGATCAAATAGTGTATATCAGGACTGTTTTGTCTGAAAATGAGCTTGACTCAAAGACAGTCTTTCAATATGATAGCCTGAAAAAATTGCAGATATTTGCTAACTGATCTTTAGTGATCATTTCGGTGTATGGCAGAACCAATGCAATGTTGTAAAGTTTAAAAGTGAAATAAAATTTAAAAAAAAAAAGGACTTTTGAGGCATTGGATTCCCAAACCCAGGTTAGGTTTGGAAGTCCCTAAGAGAGACCCAAATTCCGTCAGAAAGCTGTTGGGTTGGCCAAAATGTGAGTTTCCATAAGATCTTGTTAAAAAAAAAAAAACAAAAAAAAACACACACAAAAAAACCCCCTGCACAACCTTTTTGGCCAACCCAATGAACAGATCTAGAACATAAAGAATACATAATCTGCTAAACAACTCTTAAATTAATGTGTTTATTCATGGTAATCTTCCAAGCCAAGAATTTTGCTTCCTTTAGTAGTGTCACAAAGTTACAAATTTCTGAATCAGGAGGCTGATGTTATTCTTCCTTTTGCATAACAAGAGAGACATCTTCTTTTTTTTTTTTTTCAAATGTGATTGCTGAAGTCATTTAAATCTAGGAGAAGACAATGATTCCAAAGGTGAAGATAATACCTTTAGCTCCAGAAGTCTGTTCAGTGGAAACCCTGAGACTCTGAATTCTTTTTCTTCTCTTTGCAGGCTCCTGGATGCCTTATGTTTTTTTAATGTTAAAGTGATAAAATCTATTCTAATTTCCATCCAGATGTCGCCCTTCCCTTCCAGGCTTGGTGCCCTCCTTTACCAACACCCTCTGGGGTTGTTGCACTCCTCCTGGGGCCGCCAAAGTGGCCTGGATTGGAGCTTCTAGGATTATTACTTTCACGGAGGCAGAAGGAATCCTTTTGCACCTATCACTCATATTTTCCAAAGGACACCCTGCATCTTCCAGTGTTCTCTAACCCCATCTCTTGTGGAACCTTGGGCAAATCCTCCCAGCGATGGAAGAGAAAACTTTTGAGCAGCAATCCCACTGCTGGGCATACACACTGAGGAAGGCAGAAGGGAAAGAGACACGTGTACCCCAATGTTCATCACAGCACTGTTTATAATAGCCAGGACATGGAAGCAACCTAGATGTCCATCAGCAGATGAATGGATAAGAAAGCTATGGTACATATACACAATGGAGTATTACTCAGCCATTAAAAAGAATACATTTGAATCAGTTCTAATGAGGTGGATGAAACTGAAGCCTATTATACAGAGTGAAGTAAGCCAGAAGGAAAAACATAAATACAGTATACTAACGCATATATATGGAATTTAGAAAGATGGTAACAATAACCCGGTATACGAGACAGCAAAAGAGACACTGATGTATAGAACAGTCTTATGGACTCTGTGGGAGAGGGAGAGGGTGGGAAGATTTGGGAGAATGACATTGAAACATGTAAAATATCATGTAAGAAACGAGTTGCCAGTCCAGGTTCGATGCACGATACTGGATGCTTGGGGCTAGTGCACTGGGACGACCCAGAGGGATGGTATGGGGAGGGAGGAGGGAGGAGGGTTCAGGATGGGGAACACATGTATACCTGTGGCAGATTCATTTTGATATTTGGCAAAACTAATACAATTATGTAAAGTTTAAAAATAAAATTAAATTAAAAAAAAAAAAGAAAGAAAGTGTCCTATTCAAAAGTATCTCTTACTTATCAAACAAGAGGAGCCTGAGTTTACTGCCCCATTTCTCCTTTCCTATAGATAGCCATCTTTGCAACAAATGGATGCCTCTCAAATGGGAGGAAATTTTCGTCCCTCTTCTTGTATAAGAGTTTTAATTCTTGTGTCTTAAAATTTGATCTTGTTTTCCTGCAGTTTCTGGTATTATATCTTATTACAAAAATAGAGTTCAAGGTGAACATACACAGCAAGATCTTCTTGTCTGGACATATACCTGATATTTATGTATAGTGGAAGCTTTTAAAACCTTCAAAATGAATGGAAGGAGTCATATGTCATATATTAGGCATGGTAATAGCTTGGGAAACACAGCTTGGTCTGTCTGTCGACCTAACCTGTTTAGTTTCGAGATTTGATTATACTTTTAGAATTATAAAGCTAAAAACTACTAGCTGAACTTAGAGCTAAGAGAAAGATACCTAGCTCATTTAAATGACTTCACCCAGGTTGCCTACTATGAGCTTCAAACACCACAAAGTACAGCAGCTGAGTTGAGACAGCTTCTTCTCAACTTCTTGTTGCCTAAGAACTTGCTGTTTTCCTAGCCAGCTATTCAGACATTTCCCAGGGAATAGTAAACAGCTGCTCATACAACAATGCTGCTTATTTTTCCTAACAGGAAAAAAAAAAAAAAAGATCAAAACATTCCACAGTTACCACGACTCAAAATTAAATAATGGGATTCAAAGAGTAAGCTAGTAATTGTATGAGAAAAAATAAGAAGGCTTTGAGGCTCAAGCTAATCTCACTACCATCATGATCATAAGAATTGTGTTTTACCCTTTTGGGCTTCCCAGGAAGCTCAGTGGTAAAGAATCTGCCTGCAAATATAGGAGATGCAGGAGATGTGGGTTTGATCCCTGAGTCAGGAAGATGCCCTAGAGGAGGAAATGGCAACCCACTCCAGTATTCTTGCCTATAAAATTCCATGGACAGAGGAGCTTGGTGGACCACAATCCTTGAGGTCACAAACAGCTGGACACCACTAGGCACGTATGTATGCAAGCAATTTAGCCCTCTATATTTAGAAAATGCTTTCACATTTTCACTCAGTTTATTCTTATCACATCCCAGTTTAGAGATGAGAAAAAAAGATTTTGATAATGAAATAGCTTAACTTTTGAAAAAAGGAAACAAGGAAAGGGAAATTAATGTTTTTTCCTAACAAATGTGGTTACAGAAAACGTTTGTCAACTTACTGTAGTTTCCAAGAAGTTTTTCTCTTATAATCTTTTAAAGTGTCATAAGTTCATATTGAAAGTGAAAGTGAAGTAGCTCAGTCATGTCCGACTCTTTGCAACCCCGTGGACCGTAGCCTACCAGACTCCTCCCTCCATGGGATTCTCCAGGCAAGAATACTGGAGTGGGTTACCATTTCCTCCTCCAGGGGATCTTCCCAACCCAGGGATCGAACCCAGGTCTCCCACATTGCAGGGAGATGCTTTAACCGAGATGCTTTAACCAGGGAAGCCCCAAGTTCATACTGGGATACTTTAAAAGATTATACTCTCTGAGCCATTCAAAGCATTTTACCAAGACTTTTAGCCTTAGGAAGAATGTCCAGAGCTAGAATTTGTCTCCAATTACTGGGAAATCGCTCCTCAACTGGTACCAAAGTTATTAAAAGTCAATTCTTAGTGCTGTGTCTTAGTTAAAATAAGAAAAGCAAAATAGAATCTAAACACATGACAACACTCTTAAGCAAATTCGGTTTTGGTAGATCTTAAAATTCAAACACTTTTCCTTCCCATCCCAGGTTGAACCCTTGTTTTTAGGCATTACTGGGATATATTTGTTTGTTCAAGAAAACATCTCAAGTCTTCTATCATTTCCTTTCATATTTGAAGACACACAATTACAGGGTAATAAATTAAGATTCATATATTAATTTTGTCACTGTATTAGTTTAATGTAAGTTCCATTTAATGTCCACTTTGGAATTGAGTATTATTCTCACTTAGAAAATGATTTGTTCTTTGCCTGCAAGACTTTCAATGTCTTCTGTTCACCAACTTTCTACTTTCAACTGTCTCAGAATATTAAAACCCGCTTTCATATTAATATGCATCATATTCATCAACAATGTTTTTCAGTGTTAACAGAATATTAAAACCCACTTCATATTAATATTCCTCATATTCATCAATAATGTTTTTCTGTTTCCTCAAAGCAATGAGTTAGTTTTCTCATTTCTATGGGCTTCCCTGGTGGCTCAGACGGTAAAGCGCCTGCCTACAATGTGGGAGACCTGGGTTCTATCCCTGGGTCAGGAAGATCCCCTGGAGAAGGAAATGGCAAACCACGCCAGTACTCTTGCCTGGAAAATCCCATGGATGGAGGAGCCTGGTAGGCTACGGTCCATGGGGTCCTAAAGAGTCGGACACGACTGAGCAGCTTCATTTCACTTCTTCCCATTTTCTCTATAGTAATTCTCCCTCTTACTTTTGGCAAAGGCAGACAATAAAGGGAACACGACTTATGTCTCAGGACTTTTCATTAAATCATATTTCTTTATGATTGGAAACTTACTTAATCTTTTAAAAGATTATACTCTCTGAACCATTTGAAGCATTTTACCCATCTCCTAAAGCCGTAATGAAATATGTTTCTTCCTGGAAAGGGAATCTCCCTGACTGTTCTTACGCTTGCTCCATCCAGTGGGAAAATGAGAGATGCCTTCCAAAGTTTGTCATTGACCCACCCTCGTCTTACTCCAAAAGAATTTTTCTTATCCTTTTTTTCAGTTTCATCAATATATCAGTGAGAATGGAAAAAATTTTTGTTTTGAATGTAGGATTTCCTTTCGCGAGTGCTATTGTAAATAGTAATTCGGCAGAGATTTCAGCTGGAAATTGTGTGTACTTAAGGAATCAAATATTTGAAGATACTTCAGATGACAATTGAGAAGGAGATGCCAGAAGTCTGGGAGATGAAGAGACACTTCTGGGGATTTTTCCTGGGAGACCTTATCCTCAGAGAGAGAGAGAGTAGAGGAGCTGCAGCTTGATGCAAGGGTGATGCCACACACAGGAAAGCAGGGGTTGCTCTGACACCAGCGTCGTTCCTGGTAACGGCTTGAGTTCAGGCCCAGTCACTTCAAATGATTCTTATTTGAGGAAGAGGTCATTAAAAGCAGGATGTATAGAGCAACCCAGACAGATTTGGGTTTAGGTCCAGAATGCAATTCCTACAGCTATAGTAGAATCCACGAGAAATGTACTTAGCTTCACTGAACCTCAGTTTCCCCATTTGCAGAAGCATGAAAATCAAAAAGACGGCCACACGTATTTTTGGCAAACACTGGATGTGTAAAGTAGTACTGGGGGCCTGTGTAGCTAAAGTTGAGAAAGAAAGGTCTCTCCATTGAAATGGAGAGAACCATAGTGTTTAGCTCTGTTTGGGCTCTGGAGAGCATAGCCGCATAATAGGCTTACTTGTCACCATGAGTGGTACCACAAAGTGCCCCGGGAGTGGTATAGCTAACATCTGGGAGCAGCAGTGATAGGTGGGCATCTGACAATCACTGACAGTCAAAAGCTTTAGGATGAGAAACTGAGCTTTTAAGTGTATATTCAATATCCCTCCTGTAGACTTTGAGATTATTTGTGAAGGATTCTTAGAGATAAGGTGATTATAAGTCTACTTTTCTCATAGTTTAGGACAGAGCAAAAGGGGACCAGAGAACTCTGTGAGACTAAAGAGGGAGATACTATGATTTCACAATTCACATGAAAACACAGTTGGAAACACAGTGCATCCAAGGGGCATGGAGGCAAGGTTTCCATGAAGAATAAACAGCATGTGAGAAAGCACAGCACATGGAACTGCACGGTCTGGTAAAGGACGGTGGGGTGGCGGGACAGGGTGCGTCTTGGGAAGTGGGAAATGGAGAGCGGAGCAACAACAGTCGTAACAGGAAAGATACTGAGCGCATCTTTGAATATGCTGAGTGAAGTCGATATGAATCTAGAAAAGAACTACATGTTTAGTAAGTGTATGTGTCAGAAGCCATCGGCACGTGTTTTGAAGTTTAGTGAACCAACCACGACGTACCGATCCCTGGGTGACACTACTGTCACACAGACAGGTGATACAAGAGAGACTGGTGACGGCAAGCGAGACGGAAAGAGCGGAGGGAAAGGGAGGGTGTTGAAGGACACTTTTATAGATGTCAACGGAGAGAGACATTTTAAGAAAGTTAGTGAATAGTATCAAATGCAAATGAAAGGACAAGTGAAAAACCAGATGCAAAATGGCCATGGATTTATCAAGGTGGAGCTTGTGAATCCATGGGTTTATCAAGGTAGAGCTTGTGAGTGGTATGACAAGTGGTTGGAAAAACTTGGATGTCATGATCAACGTTGGCTAGGATGTGAAAGAGTGAATTAGAACATTGCTTATAATGTGCGAGGAGGGAGGGAGGGATTAATTAAGACTTTGGGATTTATAGATACACAATGCTATATATAAAATGGATAAACAAGAAGGACCTACAATACAGCACTTGGAACTATATTCAATATCTTGTAATTACCTATAATGGAAAAGAACCTGAAAAGAATATAGACATATAACTCTGCTGTACACCTGGAACTAACACAACAAGTACACTTCAATAAAAGTTAATAAATAAAATAAAATCATACTTAATGGTGAACAAAGAACATTACCCATAAAATAGTATGAAGTCTCAATATTTAAAAGTTGAGGAGAATTAAGCCGGTAAGAAGTGATGGGGAGACTGAAGATTTAGGAGCCCAAATGCTCGTTAGTGACTGGTCTTATACAGTGGTCCTCACTGTGCCCCAGGAACTCTTTTTAGCTTTGCCCCTCTCTCCTGTCTCTGTCTCTCAGTGGCCATTTCATGTGTGTGTGTGCTCAGGCACTCAGTTGTGTCTGACTCTCTGTCACCCCACAGACTGTAGCCTGGCAGGCTCCTCTGCTCATAGAATTTTTCCAGGCAAGAATACTGGAGTGGGTTGCCGTTTCCTTCTCCAATGGATCTTCCCGCCCGATGGATCAAACCCCCATCTCTTGAATTGCAGGCAGATTCTCTACCGCTAGAGCCACGTGGGTATCTTCCCTGTTTTAACCACTGGACTTCACCTTTACTCTCTCTTTCTCTGTAGATGACTTCACCTTACATTTCACAAAGCAAACAAGACAAAACAAGAACCAGCCAGATGCCTGCTCTCCTTTGCCTGGAAATGTATAGGATGATGAGCAAGTTTCATCAAGGAAGAGATAGGGGAAACAGTATCTTAAAGAGACAGAGAAGTTCCAGTCAAGTCCCCAGAAGACAGGGAACTAGTTGCCAAGAGGGTGGCAATAGGGCTGTGAGGTTTTTGCCATACAAGGAGGGATCCAGAGAACAAGTGAGCAGAACGTGCAGGGAAGCCAGTCATGAGCGAAAGAGTCTTAGGGGTTGATAAATAGAGAATAAGAGGATCAGGCTTCTGGAGGGGATTCAAATTCTCATCATTAAATTTCTTTTTGGTGCTAAAGTAGATGGCCACTACAAAAAAGCATTTCCATGAAGGAAGGAAGTCTTAACTGGGAGTTAGAGGCATGTGTATGAGAGTGGGGGTGGGGATGAAAAGAGAAGGAAGGAAGCGGAGAGAAAAGCCTTTTTGGCCCCTCATCATTAGCAGAAAGGCATTTCTCACTTTGAAAACAAATGCTTCTTTTTCAGGGAGAAGTGGAAAGAACGTACACAATACTATTTGTTCATTAAGTGAATGAAAGAGGTATAGGAGGATCCATAACGAATTACTAAGTGAGAAAAGTGTTTGACAGAACAGTGTGCATGTGTGAGTATGTGTGTCAGAGAGAGTATGAATGTGTGTGTGTGCGTATGTGTGTCAGTGTGAATGTGAGTGTGTGTGAGTATGTGTGTCAGAGAGAGAGAGTATGAATGTGAGTGTGTGTGTGTGTGAGAGTATGTGTGTCAGTGTGAATGTGAGTGTGTGTGTGAGAGTATGTGTGTCAGAGAGAGTGTGAATGTTCGTGTGTTAGAGAGTATGTGTGTCAGTGTGAATGTGAGTGTGTGTGTGTATCTGTGTCAGAGAGAATGTGAGTGTGTGTGTGAGAGAGTATGTGTGTCAGTGTGAATGTGAGTGTGTGTGTATCTGTGTCAGAGAGAATGTGAGTGTGTGTGTGTGAGAGTATGTGTGTCAGAGAGTGTGAATGTTCATGTGTCAGAGAGTATGTGTGTCAGTATGAATGTGAGTGTGTGTGTGAGAGAGTATGTGTGTCAGTGTGAATGTGAGTGTGTGTGTGAGTATGTGTGTCAGAAAGAGTGTGAATGTGAGTGTGTGTGTGTGAGAGGGTATGTGTGTCAGTGTGAATGTGAGTGTGTGTGTGAGTATGTGTGTCAGAAAGAGTGTGAATGTGAGTGTGTATGTGTGTCAGAGAGAGAGTGTGAATGTGAGTGTGTGTGTGTGTCAGAGAGAGAGTGTGAATGTAAGTGTGTATGTGTGAGACAGAGTATGTGTATCAGTGTGAATGTGAGTGTGTGTGTGTGTGTGTCAGAGAGAGAGAGAGGGCCAGAAGGAGACACACAGATCTCAATGCTAAGCAAGGCTCTCTAGGAGCAGTGGGCATGGAGGGGATTTCAGAGGCTGATCCACGTTTGGTGAGGCCTGAGGCAACCTCACAAATTAATTATGAAAGACAATGTTTGTTTAGGGGACTGCAAACTCCATTAGCTCCACAATAAATTTCTCTATACATGATTTCTATAGTTTTCTCTATGCTTAGTGTAGCTTTTCCACAACGAGCCTGGATCATTTTAGAACTAAGAAACCAAAGCAGAAGTTATGTAAATATTTTTAAGGTCAGCCACATTCTCTAATTTACTTAATTTAGATTTATTTTGAAGTGATCATTAGAGACAGTTTCTAATTGGAAGGACTGCAGAGCTTAAGAGTTTGTGATGTCATTCATGATGTATTTCTAGAAAGGTATCTGCAAAATTCCTAGCTTGAGCTTACCCTTGAATTCTATTTGTTACATAAAGCACCATAGATAAATATCCTGAAACAAGAGAAAATTCAAAGAACTTATCTAATCAGGAAAATCTTGTTTTTTTTCCTTTAAAAAATGGGCATGAATTGTGTGGATTTTAGTAACCCAATGTAAGTGAGTTTGCATACATTAGGTTAGCTCCTCCCAATAAAAGAGTTGTTGCTGCATTAAGCACTCTTTCTAATAGCGTGAGCTCCACCTCCCTTTCCTGTAATGACGGTCCCTTGATATCACACTTTAAACTGGAAGGAGCTTCTGTGGAGGGTTTTTTTAGTAACAGGAAGTGACTGTGTAAGAGAAGTTTGCACGGGCTCACTTTGTCCTCTCAGTCATCAAGGAAGTGCCTTACTGGAAATGATTCAGGGACTCTCCCCGTGCGTTCTTCTCAGTGACCACACTGCTGAAGGGTATATTGAGAAAAAGCAGAAGGTTTTCCTTACCTTCACAGAACAGGGACTTCTATGACTCGACGTGGCCCCCAGGCTGACCCCTCTGGGATCAGAAGTATTCCTCTCAATCAGACTGAGGATTTTATTATCCAGCTCCATGCTTTCACACCTGCCCCCGGGGGACATGGGAAAGCCACATTTTACAAAGGTAATTAAAAATTATTATGTTCGTGAGTGACATGGAGGTGTTATTTATGTATGATGCCCCCCACCCCTAGAATTTCCAGGTCTCTAATCTCATATTCATTAGTTGCTGCTGTTAGAGAACTTTAAAGAGTATTGGAGTTTAAGTTTCACTTACCCGCACATTTATTCTAAGTAATCTAGTAAGATACAAACAAGTTGAGGGATTTTTCACAGGCTGATAACAATGACCAGAACTAAACACTCCCAGGAAGGCAGGTGCTTTACATTCATTTTCTTATTCAGTGGGTACAATTCATTACAGTAGTCAGCATTTACCTGCATTTTACGGATGAGCAAACTTGGATTTAGTAACTAACTTACTGATTTATGCGAAGTCAAACTCCAAAACAGTGGCAGGGCCAAGATCACACTCAGATGTGTAGGATTCTATAGCTTGTCTCTTGGCCATTTTTGCTCTATGTCTTCAATGAACTGACAACAAATCCCTAGGATTATTTGCCACCAAATAGAAATATCATATCAGAGTCAAAGGGTATCTGGAAGTTACCTTAAAAAGAAGCTAGTCCAACCTGCAACATTTATCTGAGAACCAGAATGAATTGCTTACATTCCCATGACTATTAACTGATAATGTAAAAATTTAAATCAGATTTTCTGACTCTAGTCCATTTTTCTTTCGGTTGTATCATGCTGACATGATGGAGAAATCGTCTCATTAAAAACAGAATTCAAGAGAAAAATGTATTCGTTATGTTATTTTTCTTTACATTTGTTTTGTCTTCCTCATCATTTTTCATCCCCTGAAAACAACCCCTTGAATTGGGGTAGGGATTTTTTTCAGGAATACTTCTCAAAGTTGTTTCCAAGTAAAATAAATAGGTGGATGATCTAATCACATGATGTGGCAGAGGTTACTTGGGCTGTCTGTCCAACCCTCTACCTTCTTTGAGAGTGGGTCCCAGGCAGAGGCTTTGACAGCCATGCTTGTTGATACTACTTGACCTCATTTCCTTGGTTATAGCTGATTGGACCAAGAGTAAATAACCAATTCCAGCCTGGCCAGTGAGATTCTCTTCTGTGTGCAGAGGGAGCTAAGAACGAAGCAGCTGGGTAGGGAAATGCAGAGCTGTGAGATGGAAAGTCTTCGCAATTTTCTAGTCTTGAATCAACCCTAAGCCATGACTACCTTCCTACCCTATATTCTGCTAATTACCCCATATCTTTTATAATGAATTATTTGTCTTTTCTTAAGCTAGCTTTTTGGTGTCTGTTATTGGTACTAGGAAAAAACCCTCTGAATAATACACCTGAACCCTCATATTTCTATTTATACTTTCCTCAGGCTGTGGTATATCTGTGCCTCATGGCCCACATGCGATGTCACCATATAGAACTACTGGGTGTAACCCTTCATGGCCCCAAAGCTTATATACATGTAGTATCAAGTTTGTTAGCCTATGCCCAGCGTTTCCTGCAATCCTCTGAGTCTCAAAATTCCTTTAATAAGTGCCCCAAATCCTTCAGGCTAATTACATTACCAATTAATTAATTAGTCCAATGGAATTGGACTAGACTGATTGTTAAGCCTCTGAGGCAGCTTTCCTGACCTATTCTGAACCAGACTTGCCTGCCAAGAGGTCACAACTCTTTCTGGTGTTACATTCCGTTGTGACAAACATGTTATTGAGCCCAAACCCCAGAGGGGATCATTTTGATACGACCCTCTGTGACCTCCAAAACCCCAAATGACCAGCTCCTGTGCTCTGTTTCTGAGCTCGTATCATCCACTCCCCTCCGCCTTGCCTTTCCAGGCGCACTTAGCCCATCACAGAACACGCCAGTGTGCTTCCCACACAGGAGCTCAGTGTCTGCACTTTCCTCCATGCGTCTTGCTTCCCCCACGCCCTTCAGAGTCTGTCTCAAATGTTACTTTATTAAGAAAACCTCTGCTGATGAACTTATTTAAAATGGCTTTTCATACCCATTACTACTGGCCTTTAATTCTAATTTTCTCCTTATAATTTTTTATGATCTTGATTTCTTATTTGTTTACTGTTCTCCCCAGACCCCATACAGGCTTCATATATGTCCCATGAAAGAAGGGCATTTGTCTGCTTTTATTTGTTGCCCTGTTTCTTGGCACATAGTATGACCTCTCTCCATAAATATTTGTTGTTGAATAAATATGACTGTGTGATGAAGTTTAATTCAAAACATTAACTCAAATCTAACAGTAAATTAGATGCTTATTTAAAATGTATGCAAATAACCTCAAAGAACTGATAAAGTTGGGACACAAAGGAAGCATTAACAGAGGCTCTAAAACTCTGCTTTCCTCTCTAGTTCACTAAATAATTGCATGCAACAAAGTTATAGTCTAATATGACATTATGACCCAAGGTT
This sequence comes from Bos indicus x Bos taurus, assembly GCF_003369695.1. NCBI lineage: Eukaryota > Metazoa > Chordata > Mammalia > Artiodactyla > Bovidae > Bos > Bos indicus x Bos taurus. The sequence continues at coordinate 4,422,638 of NC_040081.1, read as the reverse complement.
TGGAGTAGAGTAAAAAGAAGAAGCCACCTAAAAGGCCATCACTACCAAACGTTTAAACACAAACAGAACAAAGCCTTCGAAACTTTGCATTAGTTTCACTGGGTATGTATTATCCTCACCCGGGATCTGTTCACTGATTCTGTAATACTTAGCTGATTAGGTCAGGAGTATGGCTCCAGATGTCTTTGCTCAGGGCCCTACCCCTTAATCATCCTGATTTTTCAATTAAACTTGAGCCTTAGTGAAGTTAAATACCTTTTCTTAAGGTCACTTGACTTATAAGGGGCAGGATAAGAATGTGTTCTGAGACCCATGACTTTTTAATCTACTTTTGAGTTGCTAGTGAATTGTCACTACAGCAGGACTATAGAGGACTATTTTATTCCCAAATAACTGGGCTCAGGTTTTCCACTGTGAGGGGCATTTCTGCTTTAGTTCCAAAGAAAACAACCTATCATTGTCCACACTGAAAGTCAGCTGAGTTACAGAGTCAGATATCAGGAGAGGCTTGGGAGACAAGCTATGAGGACCACGTGCTTCACCAATGGCCTTTTAGGTGGCTCCTTGTTTTTCTCAGTTGGGAACTATAGATCAGGAGCCAGGATGAGAGGCAGGGGTCCATGAGTTACCCCAAGTCAAATTAAGTACAAAACTATATTATATCTGTTATATGTTCAATGTCTCTTTCTGAAGAGAGGGTCAAAATCTTTTTGACCTTCCTAAAAATGTCAAAGAATGCTCAAACTACTGCACAATTGCACTCATCTCACACCCTAGTAAAGTAATGCTCAAAATTCTCCAAGCCAGGCTTCAGCAATATGTAAACCGTGAACTTCCTGAGGTTCAAGCTGGTTTTAGAAAAGGCAGAGGAACCAGAGATCAAATTGCCAACATCCGCTGGATCATGGAAAAAGCAAGAGAGTTCCAGAAAAACATATTTCTGCTTTATTGACTATGCCGAAGCCTTTGACTGTGTAGATCACAACAAATTGTGGAAAATTCTTCAAGAAATGTGGATACCAGACCACTTGACTTGCTTCCTGAGAAATCTGTATGTAGGTCAAGAAGCAACAGTTAGAACTGGACATGGAACAACAGACTGGTTCCAAATAGGAAAAGGAGTACATCAAAGCTGTATATTGTCACCCTGCTTATTTAACTTATATGCAGAGTACATCATGATAAATGATGGGCTGGAGGAAGCACAAGCTGGAATCAAGATTGCCGGGAGAAATATCAATAACTTTATATATGCAGATGACACCACTCTTATGGCAGAAAGTGAAGAAGAACTAAAGAACCTCTTGATGAACGTGAAAGAGGAGAGTGAAAAAGTTGGCTTAAAACTCAACATTCATAAAACTAAGATAATGGCATCCGGTCTCATCACTTCATGGCAAATAGATGGGGAAACAATGGAAACAGGGAGAGACTTTACTTTTTTGGGCTCCAAAATCACTACAGATGGTGACTACAGCCATGAAATTAAAAGACACTTGCTCCTTGAAAGAAAAACTATGACCAACCTAGACAGTATATTAAAAAGCAGAGACATCACTTTGTCAACAAAGGTCCATCTAGTCAAGGCTAAGGTTTTTCCAGTAGTCATGTATAGGTTATAAGAGTTGAACTATAAAGAAAGATGAGCACTGAAGAACTGATGCTTTTGAACTGTGCTGTTGAAGAAGACTCTTGAGAGTCCCTTGGACTGCCAGGAGATCCAACCAGTCCATCCTAAAGGAGATAAGCCCTGGGTGTTCATTGGAGGGACTGATGTTGAAGCTGAAACTCCAGTACTTTGGCCACCTGATGCAAAGAGCTGACTCATTTGAAAAGACCTTGATGCTGGGAAAGATTGAGGGCAGGGGGAGAAGGGGACAACAGAGGATGAGATGGTTGGATGGCATCACCAACTCAACGGACATGGGTTTGGGTAAACTCAGGGAGTTTTTGATGGACAGGGAGGCCTGGCATTCTGCGGTTCATGGGGTCGCAGAGTCGGACACGACTGAGTGACTGAACTGAATTGAACTGAAAAAGGTAATAATCACTGACCCATCTTAAGTTATCGCCATGAGCGGCCAGTTTAAATTCAAATCTTACTGTGGCTTTCTTTGTCTAAGAGTACACTTTGATTTAAAAAAATGTATTTTTTTTTTTTACCATGGAAAAACTATGAAAATTTTAAAAAATGACCCCTTGAATTAAATACTATTAAGTAAATCTTTATTTGAGGTGGCCTCCTTGTGACATTTCAAGTGAACAGAGAATTATAGAGGCAGTATTCTTGGACTAAGAGTTTTCCAAGTTGATTGTGACAAAGAAGTCTAGTAAGTCCCTGTTAGACCCTTTGCTTACTCATTGCTTGCTTTAAACTTACATGGATATAAACTTCCTGTGTTACTGTTGTTCCTTCTTACCCATCACTCAAAGAATAAATCAGCCTAGAAAGCTAATAGAAATGATATTAATATGAATTATTTTTTACCTATAGGATAGTAGGTTAGGCCAATGTGACTATGAAGCTTATTTTACAAATAGTTTTCCCTAATTTACGTATGATTTCTGAACTCTTTTTCCCCTAGACTACCACTGAGAGGTAACAATCTGCCCAGTAACCCAGCAATTGGAGGAATCAGAGAAAGAGGTGTATCAGAGAAAGTATATTTGGAGCCCTCAGACTTTTATTACACATTCAAGGGTCTTCAGTGCAAACGCCTCCCCAAAAAATTATCCGATAAAGTGAAGTCTTTTTATGCCATTGTTTAATAGGCTCATTTAAGGATAATTTAATTATTTAAATTCTACTATTTGATTAGAGCCAAGACATTGTTAATTTGTAGAATCCTCTCTGATAGAAAAGAATCTCAAGTTTATGGCTTACTGCCTCTTAGGGCATTACCATTTTTGTATCTAGTCTAGCATCTTATTCTAACATTCCTTTATTAAATTGCCTGTAAATCCCCAACTCTTCAAATGTTCTTTGAATGGAAACCTCATTAATGAGCTGAATTAAAACTGTGGACATATGTTCATTTTATATTGTAGAACAGTCGTGGTTTTAACTCTTTGTGCCTGTATATTAGCAACGCTGGATATCTATACTTTAAACCATGGAATGTCCAGTCACTGAAAGTGACTGCTGGGGAGCACACAGCCCCAAAGCCCCAGACTTGGTTTTTATGGTTACATGCTATAGTTGCCTCATTAGTACATGCAAGAAGTATAAACTCCTAAGGAAAACAAGTACACTCAGCAGAGAAAACAGAAGCCACAATCTTGGGAATAACCTGAAGATTATTTAATTTCTCTCTTGCATTTGGAAGACAGAGAAATGAGACTCAGAGGGGTTAAGTGGCAGATAGCAACGCCAAGGCAAGAATTAAGGAGACTAGTGTTTCTTTTTCCTCAAATGTCCACATTTCCTCCCAGCCTGCCACCAAGGTCGCATGTTATGCTTTGATGTTAAATCATAAGCCAAGTCTTTTTAAGGAAGATTCTGAAGAACAAAGCATATTTTCAAATATAAGACAAGGATCAATCAATAGCATGTTCTTCTATCATGGAAAAGTTTCCATATGTTCAAAAACCGGGACTGCAACCTCTAGAGACACAGAATGAGCAGTGTTGTCTGAAATACTACAATCAAGCCATGACTTTTAGGTTTTACTTTTTGTTACTGTGATTAGTAGTCTGAGCATGCTCCTGGCTATTGGTGGGAGGAAGAAATTACTCAATAAAGAAATTACTCGGTATAAATGTGTTTTAGATCCAGAAGGCATGGTATCTGAATTATTTTAGTAATTGGGAGCTCTAACAGTTGTGTGGCTTAAGGAGGTAATAGAAGAGAAAAGGTTTGCTCACAAAATTTTCAAAGTAGCATTGGCCTTAGGCAAGAATGAATATTTCAAGAGTTTAACCCAAGGTTATGTAGCTTAATAATTTTTAAAAGTGTCTAAATGTGGTTTTCGCATGTCTGAAAAGAGAGCCTAGAGAATGGCGATATTGCTTACACATGAACTCTGTGACTGCCCTCAGCCTGCATACCTGTCTATTGCACCGCTGCTTTTGTGATGTGCCAAGTCGCTGAGCTGATGCCACAGCCCTCTGCCAAAACTCTTGCGGCGGTGCTCTGGGGGAGCGCGCGGGCAGGGGAGCCAGATTGGACCAAGATAAAGTGCGGCTGCAGGTGCTGTTCAGACCACGAAAGGTTACAGGTGAGCACAGTTCTGGAGAAACCACATCCTCTTTCAACTATCCTGCGGCGATGAGGTTTGGCCTTCTTACTGGGACTGCTCTGAGCAAGTGAAACATTCTCGTTCACAAGGGCAGAATGACAGGTTGAGACAGGATACAGCATCGATGACTATACACTGTTTCGATAAGAGATACTGTGATACATGCAAGCCTTGGCATTTTTTTTTCTGGCTAAATGTTAGCCATGGTGCAGTTCTCACCTTAAGTATGGGAGGGTGACATAAAATGTTCTAACTATGTATTTCCATAGCAACCTGCATTTGCTACATTAGGCTGCTAATTATACTTGATTGTAATTGCGCGTTTGCTCTTTTAGATTAGAAACCCTGAAGGCAGGCATGCGTTTAGCTTGCTGATATCACTGTGCCTCCAGAGCCTCACAATGATCATTAAATGTTTGACAAGAGAACAAGTAGTCAGGAACAACTAGGACTGAGGTCAACAAGGATACCAAGGAATCCTGAAGGCAGGGTACAACGTCATGGAGTAGGTTGGAGTACAACGTCATGGGTAGGTTGCTCATCAGTTCTCTCTAGATGCCTTCTCTCCATGGAGTCCATGTGATTTCTTCCCTCCTCATCTCAGTACTTCTGCCTGTGGGAGAAGGAGCTGAGGAAGTCCTAACAGCTATGAAGACTGTAAGAGGAGACCTTTCTGCTGCAAGCCATAGAGCTTTAGGCATCAGCAAGCAGGGTGCATGCGTGCTAACATGCTTCAGTCGTGTTCAACTCTTTGCCACCCTAGGGACTGTAGCCTGCCAGGCTCCTCTGTCCATGGGATGCTCCAGGCAAGAATACTGGAGTGGTTGCCATGCCCTCCTCCAGGGGATCTTTCCAACCCAGGGATCAAACCCATGTCTTACATCTCCTGCACTGGCAGATGGGTTCTTTTTGGCTTCCCTGGTGGCTCAGACGGTAAAGCCACCTGAAAAAAGGGAGACTCTGGCTTAATCCCTGGGTTGAGAAGATCCCCTGGAGAAGGGAATGGCAACCCACTCCAGCATTCTTGCCTGGAGACAGGATACAGCATCGATGACTATACACTGTTTCGATAAGAGATACTGTGATACATGCAAGCCTTGGCATTTTTTTTTCTGGCTAAATGTTAGCCATGGTGCAGTTCTCACCTTAAGTATGGGAGGGTGACATAAAATGTTCTAACTATGTATTTCCATAGCAACCTGCATTTGCTACATTAGGCTGCTAATTATACTTGATTGTAATTGCGCGTTTGCTCTTTTAGATTAGAAACCCTGAAGGCAGGCATGCGTTTAGCTTGCTGATATCACTGTGCCTCCAGAGCCTCACAATGATCATTAAATGTTTGACAAGAGAACAAGTAGTCAGGAACAACTAGGACTGAGGTCAACAAGGATACCAAGGAATCCTGAAGGCAGGGTACAACGTCATGGAGTAGGTTGGAGTACAACGTCATGGGTAGGTTGCTCATCAGTTCTCTCTAGATGCCTTCTCTCCATGGAGTCCATGTGATTTCTTCCCTCCTCATCTCAGTACTTCTGCCTGTGGGAGAAGGAGCTGAGGAAGTCCTAACAGCTATGAAGACTGTAAGAGGAGACCTTTCTGCTGCAAGCCATAGAGCTTTAGGCATCAGCAAGCAGGGTGCATGCGTGCTAACATGCTTCAGTCGTGTTCAACTCTTTGCCACCCTAGGGACTGTAGCCTGCCAGGCTCCTCTGTCCATGGGATGCTCCAGGCAAGAATACTGGAGTGGTTGCCATGCCCTCCTCCAGGGGATCTTTCCAACCCAGGGATCAAACCCATGTCTTACATCTCCTGCACTGGCAGATGGGTTCTTTTTGGCTTCCCTGGTGGCTCAGACGGTAAAGCCACCTGAAAAAAGGGAGACTCTGGCTTAATCCCTGGGTTGAGAAGATCCCCTGGAGAAGGGAATGGCAACCCACTCCAGCATTCTTGCCTGGAGAATCCCATGGACAGCGGAGTCTGGAGGGCTACAGTCTGTGGGGTTGCACAGAGTGGGGCACGACTAACACATACACAGTGCCACCTGGGAAGCCCCAGCAAACAGGGTCCTGGAGGGACTTCAGAGCTGAGGGGTCCGTTCCCTGGAATCAAGCTGTAGTCAGGTAGATGCTTGAGAAGTATAAATAAGGATAAAATCTTGCCCAAGAGCAAGTAGTAAGCATGATTCTCTCCTCTCCTAACAAGCTCTGAGTTTTTAAGAGAAAAATGACCCCGTTTTTAGACATTAGATCTGCTGGATAGGCTGACATTGGAATACCAGAGTTTGTTACGATGTGACTTTCTCTATAGGGACAGCAGAAGAGCAAAGAAGTCATCCAAATATTGCTATGCTACCATTTATTACAGGGTTGAAAATACACAAAATAACACCCTCTAACCGGGCTACAGGAAGGAGGTAGCTTGAGAATTTTATGGGTCAATAGGAGTAGATTCTGTGGTGTTTTGTTATTATTGTTGTTTCAATATGGCATATTACCATCAAGATTGTTTTTTATTTATATAAAATTCCATTCTTTTGAAGAAGCAGAGAGTATAAAAAGTGAATACTCTTATTAAAGATTCAGGTGATAGGAAACATAATTCTCAACCAGCATTGTAAATAAGTTAAACCTCTGTTTTTATGTCAAGAAAACCTTGGCACTTACTCTAACATTTGTATCATGTGGTTAATGCTTTGGTACACTGTCTGCAGAGGAAATATGCTCATATTGATTTATTGAAAACAAAATTGAACATGCAGAGCAAAATTATAAATTTTATTGTGAATGTGGAACAATGGCAGAATATGCCACCCCAAAATATGTCACTTCAGCATAACGATTATTTTGAACAAAAGATACTTGAAAAACAGCAGATACAAAAAATCATTCTGATCTCCCCCCTTTCTTCCTGCAAACAGGAGATAAAATTAGCTTGTGAAAGATGCCCTCCCTATACTAGGAAGAAAGAAGCATGTTTATGATCAAGGATGGGAAATTAAGAAGAGGAATCCATATGAACAGACTTCATTAAAATAATTCTTATCTTCCTTTAGCCTCTTCATAAGTTACAGTTACTTTTCCACAATTGTCTTTCTCTGATCAGTTTAGTACAAAAGTATTTAGATTTTGCCACTTCTTCAGGTCTTCATTTCCCAAGAGGGCTCCCATGTCACAGAAAATTTGTGAGCTTGTCTCCTATTAAGCTGTTTTTTCTTACAGAGCCCAGACAAAAATTTTCCTCCTCTACACTGTTCTTGGAAATAAGCATTTCAGCAGGAACATTATATATTTTATAATTGTGTCTATATCAAAAAAGCAAAGTAGAAAATTAGAGCAGGTTATATTCATATGAATATAACCACATTTTGGTGTCAACTATAATTTTCCTTTAATTTATCAAAATGTATTGCTCAGATCTGTACATAATACCAAGTTATGACATTCTCTAGGAAGATTCGGAGAAGGCAATGGCACCCCACTCCAGTACTCTTGCCTGGAAAATCCCATGGATGGGGGAGCCTGGTAGGCTGTAGTACATGGGGTCACTAAGAGTCGGACACGACTGAGCGACTTCCCTTTCACTTTTCACTTTCATGCATTGGAGAAGGAAATGGCAACCCACTCCAGTGTTCTTGCCTGGAGAATCCCAGGGACGGGGGAGCCTGGTGGGCTGCCGTCTATGGGGTCGCACAGAGTCGGACACAACTGAAGCAACTTAGCAGCTAGGAGGATTGGAAGACTAAATTTTAGGTCATGTCCAATAATTATAATAGTTTCCTCAGTATCACATTGCTATTTAATATTGACTGTGTGGATTTAGGTAAAAATATCATCAAATAAAACAATATGATCTTAAAATTATTCTCTAAAATCTATATTGTTAAAGTTGAATTTCATTGGGACAAATATTTGAAAGGACTTTTTTCTTAAGGAACAGCCATTGGCAAAAAAGACTTTATTCAAATTATTTTAAATTATTGCAAAGGAGGTGAGAAAGTGATACTTCTAATAACTATATCTGAAGTATTGAATACTTTAGACACCATATTATTGAGAGCTATATAAAATTTTTATGATAAGAGAAATAGTTTACCTTTCTATTTGATTGCTCATTAAGTAATATTTATTTAAACTCTATCAGTTTAAATGTGGATTTTTTACACCTGTGTTGGAGTTTCAAGACGTGACTACAGTTCTTGATTTTAATCCACCAGCAGTTTTGAAGTTTGCGGCAGCACATATGAAGGTTCAGAGCCAAGTGGAGACCTCCCAGTGAGGCAGCTTCCAAGCTGAATCCACAATGGATTCATCTATAGATGGTGAGGAAATAATGGGATAAATTATGGAGGCATTTCTTCTGCATGAAATTTTGGGGAGATTTTGAATTTGCTAACAGCTTTACCAAAAGTCACAAACTAACATATGATAATTTGATGTTTTGTCTTGTGATCACATGTCCCAATTCTTTTGTTTAGCTGATAAAATGGAAGCCACTTTTTTTGTTGGATTGCTTGCATTAGTTTTGTTAGAGGTGGCACACAATACATGGAAATCATGATGAGTTATTAGTATGTGTACAGTTGTTTAGTGGCTAAGTTGTGTCTGATTCCTTTCTGACTCTATGAATTCCAGTCTGCCGGGGTCCTCTGTCCATGAGATTTCCCAGGCAAGATTACTGGAGTGGGTTGCCATTTCCTTCTCCAGGGGATCTTCCCGACCCACAGATTGAACCCGACCCACAGAACTCATGGAACTCACCTGTATTGACAGGTGAGTTCTTTAACCACTGAGCCACCAGGGAAGCTCATGTGCAGAGTAAAGCCTACATATTTAAAGAGAACTGCTTCTGAAAACTTTACACGGAGATACAGATAGGTTCACTTGCAGCTGGAAACATTGGATTGTATTGATTAAATGGTGCCTCTAGAGGGCAGTCTGCATTCAGTTCAGGTAGAAACTATAGTTTTCTGACGTTGCCCACATTTTCTGTTGATATTGACTTTGAATTTTGAGTTCAGGAGAGAGAAATGTGTGGTGTGCACATTTGTACCAATTGTAGTTTGCTTCCTTTTTTTTTTTTTTTACTGAATTTAAAACTTAAAAATAATTTTTAATTATTTTTTAATATGTTTTTAAACTTTGCAGTCATTGTTTAACATTTATATAATAGACTTACACCAAGTAGCTTTCCTCCTATAGTGGTACATAAGTTTTGTTAAAGATTGCAATGATCTATATTCCTTCCTTCCTTCCTGTATTTCTTTCTTTCTTTCACAATGTTCATATGCAGGTGAAAATGATGAGCCTAGAATTTCTTTTTGTGTCAGAATTAGGAAATATTAAAGAACTGGTTAGATTTGGGACAATTTCAGCATCAAAGTAAGTAATAATAAAATGCACTGTAACTCATTAAATAAAATAGGATTGGTTAACATATACTGATAAAAATTTAGAAATAGACATAAATAGGGACAGAAGAAATCTTTTCTTTACATTAGAATAGTGACTAATAAATGTAGAAGAAATTATGGTATTAAAAAATCACTATTTGGCAGCCAGCACAGTATAATTTAAATAGAAATCTCAATGGATGCTAAAACTCGTGCCTGAAATTTTGATGAGGAATGGGATCTTTACATAATTTCACAGGATCTCCCTCCCCCAGTGCTTAGTGAATACTAAAAGAAATACTGAAGAATAACTTTACATTGGAGAATCTTGGCAGATTCCACCTGAATGAAATGATTAAGATTAAAATCACCTGTAGTGAGAAGAATCCAGACATCTGATAAGATGCCTTCAGGAACACAACTTCACATTGTGGTATTCCTGCTGAAAATGTGTAAACTGTCAGGTCAAGAAAATTAAGCAAAGACTGGGGAGCTGTTCCAGATTGAAAGAGGCTAAAACTCATGAAAGACTACATGCAGTCTCTGATCCTGGGTTCTATCCTTCTTTTTTCTAGGAAGGACACGAACAGAATAATTGGCAAAACATTGAATTTAGTATTATATGGTAGTATTTTAGCAGTGTTCATTTTCTGATTTTGATGTGAAGGGGATCAGAATACACCACCCTAAAAACACACTACTTTGATACGAGGATTGTTATGATCTCCCTGAAAGCAGGGTATCAATTTCCTTTTGTGAAGGTAGCATAAATTTGGTCTTTTTTCTGTACCAGGATGAGAAGAACAACTCGTCTCTGGAGATGAAGCATTAGCAGGCACAATGAGTCTGCGTAAATAAACCTTATATAAAATACTCCATTCATCTCCTAGTTACTGGCCTACAATTTACTGCCCCCTGAAGCCAAACCTTACGTTATTTGCTAAGAAGGGTACAGAACTTCCTGAGTCTGTTTCTTTGAATTTCATTTCTTTTCTGTGAACTCTCATGCAAATAAAAATATTAATGTGTGTATTCCTTTTCTTCTGTTAGTCTTTGTCAGCTAAATCAGCAGGCCCCCTGACAGTGACCCTGAGAGGGTAAAGACAGTTTTTTCTTTCTTGCGCTTACATGGGAGAATGTCCTTGGTTGTAGGAGATGCACACTTAACAATCTAGTAGTAATTTATTTCTGAGTAATTCACTAAAAATATAAAATGTTGTTATATTTAGAAATTTTTGAGAGTTTGAAATTAAAGTAAAAATACATAAACATTAAACCTAAAAAATCTGATTTGACACAAGTTATCTTATATTCAATACAGAAATCATCTTATGAAAATGAAATTAGCATTTCATTATGGTACAGAAACCAAGACACAGGCCAATAAATCTTCTCTGAGATTTGCAAAATTAGTGCGAACCAGAACAGAGCAAAGATGATTTAGTGTTTTGCTTTGCTTTTCTAAAAGAATGTGGAAGAGAGTTTGTGTGAATCAAATGATTTTGATATTCTCTTCTAGCCCAAGGATTCCAAAAATTAAATGAGCTATTTTCATTATAATATTTAAAGCCCAGATAGGAAAATACACAGCATAAGCTAACAGAATCCCCAAGTCTTGAATGTCTTCATCTTTACTCTGTAATATCTGACATTTCATATCCCTGTGGACTTCTCATAGTAAATTTATTGAAAATTGTTCAAATACTCAGATTGTAGAAGACTGCTTTTGGAGACGTAGGTTAGTACCAAAATTGATTACCAGTGATAAAGAATTCGCCTGCCAATGCAGGAGATGCAGTTCAGTCCCTGGGTCGGGGAGATCCCCTAGAGGAGGAAATGCCAACCTCCTCCAGTATTCTTGCCTGGGAAATCCCATGGACAGAGGAGCCTGGTGGGCTACAGTTCATAGGGCTGCAAAGAGTTGAACATGACTGAACATGCACGCATACTATGCACAATAGAACAAAAACTCAAACTCAGAAAGGCTTTTTTCTCATTTAAGTCAACAATTATTTCTTTAAAATTTCTTTATGTAGTAAAGTCCATTAACTTTCAAAAGCCTATGTCCTCATGATTTTGAATGAGATTCCAAAAGAAAGAAATGTGCATAAAAGATTTTTATTCTTTTATTAACTACATTTTTAAAACACAATGATATGACTCTGAGCATTGAAGAATATCACAGGGATTTAAAATGGACTTTTATCACAGCATTATTTTTAGATACAAAACCTATAAAATAATGCTACTGTTGACCTTGTCTATTTCTGATTATAGAGAATGGATCCTTTATCCTTGAGTGAAATGGGAAAAAGAAACACTGGTTCTCTTTGTTACAAAACATCAAACCACTGTATTCAGTGGAAATTATCAAGGGTCATGATAATGTGAGAAACCAGTAAAGTGAAACAGTTATTTGGTATAAAATTGTTTTTTGTTCTTCAAAAGTCTTTACAGGGTTGACATAAAAATAACTCAGGTGCTTGTATAAATGCAACCATACAAAAACTAGAGGAGGAATTCTAAAAACTGGGTAAGTTGGAATATCTGACAGAAGAAGCAAATCTCACATTTAACTGGCATTTCCAGGATCAAGTGAAAAACAAAAAAATCATCTCTAAAGGCCAGGTAGCATTCTTCAGTGAAAATAAGACCAGCAGGTGGGTGAGGTGACATTGTTCTTAGGCGTGATGACAGAGTAGATGGAAACAGTGGCATGCTACTAAAAAATGACATTCACCCTTGCTCGGCTGACTTGCTGAAATCTGTACAAGCACGCAGTCCCCTGAGAGTGATGGCAGTATCTACTGAGCCCAGCACTGGACTAAGTGCGGCAGATGCGTGATTCCATTCACCTCATAGAAAGCCTCCTTGAGTTAGGAAGTGCCTCTGCTGTCTTTCAGGTGAGAAAACTGAGGTTCACAGAGATGAGGTAACTTGCTCAAGGCAAGTTCTTCTCATTGCACTTCTTTGAGCAGAGCTTTTGTGTAGATGGCCAAAAGTAAAGAATTAGAACATATCAACTGTTCTAATCCTGGAAGAGACAGATCTTTTTAATAAGTAGTTCTTTTTTCTTTAAGACTTCCCTGGTGGCTCAGATGGTAAAGCGTCTGCCTATAATGCGGGAGACCCAGGTTTGATCCCTGGGTTGGGAAGATCCTCTGGAAAAGGAAATGGCAACCCACTGCAGTACTCTTGCCTGGAAAATCCCATGGACCGAGGAACATGGTGGGCTACAGTCCATGGGGCCGCAAAGAGTCGGATACGACTGAATGACTTCACTTCACTTCTTTTTTCTTTAATAAGGACTTTTAAAAAAGTAAGAGAAAAAGTACCATGAACAATGTTCAGTTTTTAAAAGCTAAAAATTAGGAATGAGTTCAGGAAGTAATTGTGTGTGCTTGCCAGTGTAATGGAGATCATAACACAATTAAGTTCAGAATGCCAGTGAAATTTGAAAAACTAAAGCATTGGTCAGACTTATTTTTTAAAAATGGGATTATAAATAGGCAGTATTTAGTTCTGAAGATGGAAAAATTAATAATAGTATTAAAATTAGTCATTAATAATTGCTTAAATATTCATTCATATCAAATATAAGTATGCATATCTAGGAAAATTTTCTGTAATAAGTGTTTTTATAATTGTTATAATACTAACACAGCTTTAATATAGAAAATTTAGGATAAAATCTCAGTAAATTTACCCTTTTCCTTTATATGCACATGTATATTTTTGTAAATTGGGACTAGGGGTATATAAAGTACTTTATTTTTTCTAGTCAGAATATTAAAGACCTTTCCTTTAGTAAGAGATCCATGAGTAGAATAGAAATTCAGTGTAAAACATTCAAGAACAAACATGAACGGACTTGGCTCAAAGTATTAGGTTTAATGAACTTTAATAAAATACTATGCATTTAAAGGACATCAAAGACTGGAAAAAAACAGAAAGCAGTGAGGCTATCAGGACATTGTCCTGATGTGTGATAAAAGTAAAAGTTGTCCTCATCAAGTGGATGGCTGTTCAGAGTTAAGAAACTTGATTTTTGGCTTAACTGTTAAAGGTTTTGAGTCTTCCTTAACATCTAGGTCCAAGCTTAAGTACACAGAGGGTCTATTTTAAGCCTAGCTATGATAGTGGGACTCACCCAAGAATTCTGACAGAATATGGGACAAATTTAGGGCTTTTCCTCAATATATGTTAGCCACCAGAGACACAAGGATTGCTAATACTATTTTAATTAATAATAGCCATATAAGAATTTCAAAGACCTTGTCAGTGAGTAGTATAATTTATAATATAGTTTTAATAACATGAAAGTAACAAGCTGTGGAAAGAAAAGTTTCTGTAAGGACAGATCTTGCTTGATTGATTAAATACACACATAAAATCTCTTCACTAAGATTATATGCAAAGGCAATTTTAAAAATTGAGTACATGTAAAAATTTTTTGTCATGTTTTAAAAAATAGATTCTAGAAAAGAACTAAAGGATGTAAGATTATAGACATTCTGGGTAAGCATAGGGATCTGGTTTCTCTTAGGATCTGGGCTAGGAAAGATTTCATTTTGGTTTTCTTGTAAACTACAGGAAAGAAAAGATAAACAATAACAATGATAGTACAGGAGCCTTTTCAAACCAAAAAGCTAAAACAAAAGGAATGGACTATGGGAAAGATACATAAATTTAAGGGAATAGGCTGAAAAGTAGTATATCACCTACATTGTAGAGAATCACAATCAGAGAAACTATAACCCAAAACATAGGAATTTGATCTGTGTATATGTTAATTGCTCAGTCATGTCCGACTCTTCGTGACCCCATGGACTGTAGGCCACCAGGCTCCTCTGTCCATGGAATTTTCCAGGCGAGAATACTGGAGTGGGTAACCATTCCCTTCTCTAGGGATTCCCAACCCAGGGATAGAACCTTGGTCTCCTGCATTACAGAAAGATTCTTTACCATCTGAGCCACCAGGGAAGCCCTGAGAATTTGATATCAGGGGCCTAAATTTTTAGTTACAAAGAGGTTTACATGGCATCAAGAGCATTGAAGATTTTTTGCCTATGAAATCATCCTTACAGTGCTACAGAGGTAAAATAGTGAACTAAAAAATGACCCGATTTTATCATTTATCCATTCAACAAATAACTATTGAACATCTGTTATATGCCAGACATTCTTTCTAGTGGTTGGCACAGGATATAAAGGAGCAGAAGAGAAAAAAAAAAAAAAAAGCCCACATGTGTGGAGCTTACATTCTAGGATTTCTTTAAAACAGCAACTTTTCCTGCCTCCAAACAAACTGTAGAGAATTTGCTGTTAAGTTCATTAATAAACATGGCTTAGAAGACCCAGTGAGGGCCAAATATGCTGATCAAGAAGATTAATTGCCTTAAGATTATCAAGAGTCCAGTATACCTGCTTAAAAAACATGAGTTTGGGGGGCTTCCCTGGTACCTCAGTGAAGAAGGCAATGGCACCCCACTCCAGTACTCTTGCCTGGAAAATCCCATGGACGGAGGAGCCTGGTGGGCTGCAGTCCATGGGGTCGCTAAGAGTCGGACACGACTGAGCGCCTTCACTTTCACTTTTCACTTTCAAGCATTGGAGAAGGAAATGGCAACCCGCTTCAGTGTTCTTGCCTGGAGAATCCCAGGGACGGGGGAGCCTGGTGGGCTGCCGTCTATGGGGTTACACAGAGTCGGACACGACTGAAGCGACTTAGCAGCAGCAGCAGCAGCTGGTACCTCAGTTGGTAAAGAATCTGCCTGCAGTGAAGGAGACTGAGGTTAGATCCCTGGATTGGGAGGATCTCCTGGAGAAGGAAATGGCAACCCACTCCAGTATTCTTGCCTAGAAAATCCCATGGACAAAGGAATCTGGTGGGCTACAGTCCATGGGCCCGCAAGAGTCAGACACAACCTAGTGACTAAACCACTACCACTATATCTGCTTAAAAAACATGAGCAGGTCCAGAAAGAGTGTTAACAAAATCGTGGAATATGTTATGAGAAGAACCCATCCTCTCAAAAGTGACATCAGCTGTGATCCTAGAGTTTTTCCTTGTAAAAGAACTCTTACACA